>NC_084489.1:87197884-87503269 GCF_030035675.1 Rhineura floridana | reverse complement strand
TCCTCAACCTGGCCAGCCCTAACCATTGCTTTTAACTCAGAAATGGCTGGAAAGGGCCACGCCTCTGGTGACGTTTCATCTGCCCAGCGAGTCAGCCCAAGCAATGAGAGATCGCTGTCCCCAGGAAGAGGGTCGCCAGCCGGAGACTGTTTGAATCAGGAAACGGAGACAGGATATGGGAAAGGCAAGCGAAGTCAACCTCCACTCCAACCTGCTGGGAATCATGCTCGATTGGAAGGCTGCCTTGAACGGCAGGGAGGATTGTTGAGCCAGGGAGGATTGTGGAGCCAGGGGCAGCTGTGACAAGCAATGGGGACACAGAACACAGAAAGCAGCCTTATACAGAGGCAGAAAACAGGCCCTCTAGTTCAGGATTGTCTGCACTGGCTGACAGCAGCTCTCCCGGGTTTCAGGCTCTCAGCCCAATCTGAAGATGCCATAGGAGATTGAACCTGGGACCCTCTGTGTGCCAGGTGCAGGTGCTCTGCTGCAGAGCTATGGCACTCTCTCGCACCAGGAACGCATGAAGCTGCCTTTTACTGAAGTGAGACCAAGAATCCATCTCGGTTAGCAATGTCTACACTGGTTGAAAGCAGCCCTCCAGGGTTTACGGCAGGGATCTCTCTCAGCCATGCTCTGCCACAGCGCCCCGGCCCTTCCCTTTTCTAGCAGGCCATATGGGGGGGGCAGGGTAGGGCGGAGATGCTTCTCAAAGGCTTCCTTCTGCAAGCCTAGCTACTGACCAGGCTTGCACAGCACGGCGTGGACTATTTATCAATTCGGAGTAGTGGTGGTGAAGCAAAGACTACCAGTGTTGAAACAATGATCCTTCAACATCAACTTTGCTGGACCGGCCATGTTGTTTGAATGCCTATATCACCATCTTCCAAAGCAGCTACTTTACTCCCAACTTAAGGATGGAAAACAGAACATAGGTGGACAGCAAAAGAGGTTTAAAGATGTTCTTAAAGCTAATCTAAAAAAATGTAACATGAGCATTGAGAACTGGGAAGTCTCAGCCCATGAACGTCCCAAATGGAGGTCGGCCATTATCAAAGGTGCTATGGACTTTGAAGAAGCACGAGTACAGGGCGAAAGGGACAAACGAGCTAAGCGGAAGGCACGTCAAGCAAATCCTCATCACGACCGTCTTTCAGCTGGAAACCTATGAACTCACTGTGGGAGGCTGTGTGGATCCAGAATTGGCCTCCACAGTCACCTATGGACCCACTGTTAGATACCTTATCTTGGAAGACAATCTTACTCGGCCACAAGTGATCGCCAATGATGAATGAGTGAATGAATGGTAACCTCTAGGCTAGATTACTGCAATGCATTATACATGGGGCTGCCTTTGAAAACAGTTCGGAAAGTGCAGCTGGTGCAGAATTCAGCTAGATTGCTCACCGGGGCAAGACGGTCTGAGCACATAACACCAACTCTGGTACAGAGTTAATGATCGCCAATGAATGAATGAAAATGAATGAATGAATGGTGGACCTCAGGCCTGGGGAGCCAAATGTGGTCTTCCGGCCCTCTCCATCTGGCCCTCAGGACTCTTCCCAGTCCTACCCTATAGCAGAAAGGTAAGAGTCATATCCATTGCTCCGCCCACTTTTGCCTGTCCCCACCCACCATTGGCATGCAGCCAGTGCTTTACCATGTGAACACAGCCATTGTGGCTGGTAATTATTGACAGCCATAGGCTGCATGCATTTGCCTAATCCTCTTCTTCAGCCATCCAAGCTGGTGCCATCACAACGTCTTGCGGGAGCAAATTCCAGTGTTTAATTACTTGCTGTGTGAAGAAGTTGCAGAAAAAACAACAGCTTGCTTTTCCCCCTCAGGGCAGAATTTGGTTTCCAGGGATCCAGAATGTCTTGATTCTAAGGTCTTCTCAGGGGATTAGCAAATCTCACCGTACCCTTGGGCCTTCAGAAATTGCCAGACGCAAACCCCTGAACTTGAGAGACTGCGGGGCAATTCTTCTCCCCAGCCTCGCCTCCGCCCCAGAGGGTCTCTATTAATAACCTCTGGAATGCAGGCATGTTGCACGTGGAAACCCCTCTCTCAGACCAGAAGGGGGGCCCTCCTTCCCTCCAGCTGCAAAGTGCACAAGTGGAGGCTGCAAATGTGAAGCCTCACAGCTGGCACACGCCAAACTTTTTTTCCATGCCAAACTTTTTTCCATCCCAGAGCCGTTAGATCTTGACAAAAGGAACAAAACGCCCCTGTGTTCCATGCGCTCCAGAAGCATCCTGTCCCCATCCTCTCCCCCCACCCCTGGACACTCCTCGGCTGCCCCCCTGTCCAGAGTCCAGAGCCCTGTTCTAATTAAGCCCAAACCTCACTCCCCTCTTTTTTCAGAGGGAGACTATCATATTACAGAGAATGATCTGAGCCATACCTTCTGCACACACGAGTCTCCTCTGCCCGATTCCGTCTCCCTTTCATGGGGAGCCTTGCCTTGAAACATTTCCTTCTCTCTGCCCCCAAGCCAAGAACAAAGAAAATTAATTGGCTTGCCGTGCATCTGGAGATACTTAATTATTACAAGGCCATCTTAAAGGCATAGCGGAAAGACAGAGAG
This sequence comes from Rhineura floridana, assembly GCF_030035675.1. Classification (NCBI taxonomy): domain Eukaryota; kingdom Metazoa; phylum Chordata; class Lepidosauria; order Squamata; family Rhineuridae; genus Rhineura; species Rhineura floridana. The sequence goes on along the minus strand of NC_084489.1, from coordinate 87,500,679 downwards.
GCAGGGGAGGAGGTAGGATTCAGCTGTCTCCAGTGTGTGTGTTTTGAGTGGGGGATTCCTTGGGATATACTCATTCTCTGAAGAGTTGCATGTTTTAGAGGAGTTTGCAAAACAGAAGGTAGCCCTGTCCCAAACAAATTAGCCTCAGACAGGTTTCCACACCTCCAGAAAAGGGTCATCCTGTCTGTAGCTCCCCCCACAAGCAACCAGATGTTCAGACTTTGACTGTTAACCTTGTGTTTGCTGCGTCCCTATTCATTTTTTTCGCAGCTTTAGGAGACATAAGCTTGTGACTATGGGCCCCTCCAGACTGGCGCCTTTTTTGTGGGTCTAGCCAGCAATATGTCACTGACGCAATAATACTGCATTAGTGGCGGACTTAGATGATCCATGCAGCATTCCACTTTATTAGTGGTTTTGCAAGGCTTTCCCTATGTTAACACAAGACTGCCGTCTGGAGGGGCTCTCTTGTGCTATAGCACAAACAAAAACATGGAACACCCCACCCCCCCAATATTTTATGGTATACAAAGTTACAGCTTTCGCCAGGAAGTTACAGAATATGCACTGATTGGAAACGAAGCAATATGACCACCCTGAAACTTTCACGGGCACAAATAGTCTTGAAAGCAGAATTGTCCCAATACCATCAGGAGGACAAATCATTAAGAATGCACAATCAAAATGACATCTGGAGTAGCCCTCAGTGCCTAGCAACTGGAGGGGGGGAGGGCCAGAGGAGAGATGGAGGCAGAGATTCCTCCCCCTTGCCGATTCTGTCCTGGCTCCCAGCCAAAGCAGCAGACTCAGGACTTGGAAACTGGGTTTTTCTGCATGAAGCTTTATTCCAAAAGTCAGCACAAGAACACAACATCACACTGTAGGCTTGAATCAAGATACGGAGCTGGAGCAAACTAAGCATGTCTAAGGATACAACACAAGAATCCACTAAGTATATCTCAGAAACATACTAGGTATGTGAAGGCAACAAAACTAAACAGGCTTCACTACACCTTTATATCAGAAAGGTGGTGGGCACTTACTGCTACAGGTTAATGCTGGCTCTTTCTCACAAGTGCTGCAAAGTGGGGGACATTTTCTAGGAGCATAAAGAAATTGGCCTAATTGCAAGTGTCCCTTCTCCAGCTTTCTTGACCTTGGAGATATGGTTATCTCTGGTTCTGGCAAGTTGTTTTCACTATGCTCTCTCTGGGAGAATCCCGACCGTTTGTTATTATTTATTTGTTCAATGGCTAGGTCTGGGCTGGGTGCCAGTGTAGACTAGGGTTGCCAGGTCCATGGCCTGAGACTGATCCTGTATCTTTAGGAGAAGAGAAAGTCAGCCAAGTGCAGGTGTTCTTGCAACTCTGTAATGGGAAAAACCACAAGGTGAAATTCTCCCTTCTCCCTGCACAACTTTTAAAGATACAGAAGACCTTTTGGTTGCCAGGCCCGGGAGCTTTTCTGGGCTTTTCTCTGCAATTTTGTTAGCAGGCCCAGAGATTTCTCGAGGCGTTTCCTCTGTGCCCTCTTCATTCCTTTCATCAGTACTGGCAACCCCCTCCCCAACATCTGTACCCCACTCTTCATCCTCCCAATTTTGCCAAAGGTTCTTGTCGGGGCCTGTGATACATCCAACTGCTCCTCACAAACCAGTTATCCCCCGCCGTATCTATGAAACTAGCTGCTTCTCTCAAGCTCTCAAAGCCATCTCTGATGGTGTCATATTTTGGAAATTCTGGTGCATTGGCAGAAGGGGCCCAGAAGGACTCAGGTAAGAGGATGCTGGATAAGGAGACAGGAGGAAGATGGGGTGTATTCCCTCCATGATATGTTCTGGAATAAGATTGGACTGATGTCATAGGAATTTAGGAAGCTGTGTTGTACTGAGTCAGACAATTAATCCATCTCGCTTTGTATTGTCTGCACTGGCCGGCAGCAGCTCTCCAGGGTTTCACACAGGATATCCCCAGCTCTGCCTGGATCTGCTAGGGTCAAACCTGGATCTCCAGCATAAAAACCAGATGTTCTAACCACTGAGCTACACCCCTTCCCTGAATACATAGGAACACATGACACTGTCTTATACTGAGTAAGACCAGTGGTCCATCATGCTCAATATTGTCTACACTGGCTGGCAGCAGCTCTCCAGGGTTACAGGCAGGGGTCTCTCCCAGAACCCCCTCCCTCCAAGAACATTTGTGGCGTAAAAGGTAAATGAATGTATTGCTCTTAATCTTGTTCTCATGTGCTTTGATTGTCTGAACAGAAAAGTGCCTTATAAGTCCGCTTTTGCCAACCTGGCCCTGGTGGAGATTGTAGTCCAAAACATCTGGAGGGCACCAGGTTGGCAAAGGCTGGTATCATGAAACTAAACTCAAGCTAAACGACATACTTGGAAACAGCTGTATAGCCTCCCCTTTGGTCTGATCTAGCAGGGCAGATCTGTCGTTCTCAATGGTAAGACATGAAAAGCAAAGCAAGCAAGGAAACAAAAACCTGTTTCAAAAAGTCTGCTTTGGGAAGCAGCCTCTATCCAAATGAGGAGCCTTGAAGTGGTTTCTCCAAAGTGTTCATCACCCCTGCCCATTTTCCCCTAGCAGGAACTAGGAAGATTAAGCAACCACAGGCACCCATTGATGGAGAGGCTTAGTCATCAATCGATGCAAAACACCTGGAGATACGCTCATTAAAAAGGCTCCGGTTTTAATAACAACTTGGTGTGTGGCTTTATAACCTGGAGGGAAACTCATCCTCCATACCACACAAAAAGGTACTGCAATGGGGCTGCACCCTCTGCTGCCATGGAATGTGCTTAAAATGCAGTACTGGTTGAACAGGTCTCCCTTGCTGTAACCCTGTGATGAGAGAGAAGCCAGAGAATGGGGTGGGGGGCTACACTTAGGGATGAGTAGCGAGGTGGACAACTTTGCTGCTGACACCCAATTATTTGGGCTGATAAAAGTGAAAAGGGATTGCAAAAGGATTGTATTTTAAGCTCTTTTTATGATGTTTTAAAGTGTTTTCTGTTTGCCGCCCTGGGCTCCTGCTGGGAGGAAGAGCAAGATATAAATCAAATAATAAATATTAAATAAAATAAAAGGATTCCTCCAGACTGCGTGAGTCGGCAACAAAATGGCAAATGCAGTTCACTAGTAGCCAGCATCAAGTGAGATATATTGCGGTAAAACACCTTCACACATGCACTGATGACAGGGCATGTGAGGGCAGCGGCCGAGGCTGGCTGAGGGCTGCTATTTTAATTCCCTGCAGTGTCCTGCAACAACACTTAGGGTCCTTCCAGACATCCTTTTGTTGTGCATTCATGATGATTTGTACTCATGATGATATCAGGGTGGCTATACGTGATCCTGCGTTCAATTCTCTTCCTGCCTGCGAAGGTTTCAGGACAGTCATAGGGCTTCATTTCTAATCAGTGCATGTCCTGTGGTTTCCTGCTGAAATCCTGCAACTATTTATACAACAAATGTTCTGCATTATTATTATTATTATTATTATTATTATTATTATTATTATTATTATTATTATTGCTCCACCATAGCTCAGGGGTGGACACAGCCTCTCCCAACTTTTGTGTCCTCAGATGTTGTTGGACTACAACTCCCATCAGCCCCAGCCAGCATGAGCAATGCTCAGGGATGATGGGAATTGTAATCTAGCAAAGGTTGAGAAAGGCTGTGATAGAGCATGTATTTTGCACGCAGGTCCTAGGTTAATCCCTGACATCTCAAGGTAGGGCTAGGAAAGACTCCTGTCTGAAATCTTGGAGGGCCACTGCCAGTCAGTGTTGACAGTACTGAACTAGATAGACCCTGTGGTCTGGCTCAGTGACAGCTTCTGATGTATGTTACAGTGCAAAAAGGGCCCTCCGGACAGCAATAACACTGGGAAAGCAACCCAGAACAACTTATAAAGTAGAACGAAGTATGGATGGGCCAGTATAAATCCAACACTAATGCACTATTATGGTGTCAATAACACATTGCAAAATACAACTGGGTGGAGGGGCACCGGTCTCGAGGGGTGCTTGGACCGTCCCTCTATATCTGCCCCCCCTCCCAGTTGAGACTTGCTCTGCCAAGCTAGATGAACTAGACCAGGGGTTTCCAAACTTCTCGACGGACCACTTGACATTTTCTGAGGATCTTGGCAAACCGCTCAATACTTTTTCTCCCTGTCGTGGCAATTGTAATGCCAGATGCTGCATTTCTGTTGTTTCTGTTAGTCCTTTTTTTTTTTTAATTGTAATACAATTTGCATTCCATAGAATTCAAAGGTAAATACAATGTAAGAAATAAAGAAGCAGTAAAAACAGAATTAAAGATCAATATGAATATTGAACACAAATATTCTATGAATGCAATTTGCAGACCTGGCGGGATGCTTTCTGTTGTGAAAGTTTGACTGTTCTTGCTCCACTGTGGTAAGAAAAGGCAGCTTGACAGAACATGAAAATGGCTGTAAGAGGATGCTTGTGTGGGGAGAAGCCTTCTGCACTGCAATACTTTCAGCTGACTCACTCTTACAAATCCGGGTGCAGGCATGCAGGCACTGGAAGATGGTTCCTTCCCAGGAGAAAGGAGAGGGTGAACGGTGTGCTCCTCAGCATTCATCTGGAATCATCAGTACATTTGGCAATCTACAGTGTAGCATATGCAGCCAAGGACAAGTCTCTGCGCCATGAACGTTACAGTCTAAATTCAGACGGGTGAGAGGGAAAAGGTAACCAAACGCAGATACACGTCCCTAGACTTTGTTTCAGCTGGGAATGAGGACTTAGGGGTCAGCCCAGAAGTTCTCCAGGTGTGGAGTGGAAAATGGGGGGTGGCAGGTGGGTGAGCTGAGAAGACACCTGAAGGGGTTGCAAAATGCTGGGGGGGGGGAGAGAAGACCCTGCAGCACTAAGACAGAAACACTTTCTTCCCAGTAATAGAGTTGCACAGCACAATCCTATCCAGACACATATTTTCTTTAATAAGTAGCCATGGTAATTGTTTTAAATATGTTTTTGATTCCTTGTTTTTAACTGTTTTCTTGATAATTTTAATGTTTTTTGTCAACTGCTTGAGGTCTTTACATTAAAGCAGTATATACATCTTGTTAAATAAAATACTCAGAAGTTAAGTCTCACTGAGCTCAGTGGGGCTTTCTTCCAGGGAAAATGCAGAGCCTGGAAAAGTTACTTTTTTTGAACTACAACTCCCATCAGCCCCAGCCAGCATGGCACTGGCTGGGGCTGATGGGAGTTGTAGTTCAAAAAAAGTAACTTTTCCAGGCTCTGGGAAAATGGCTACAGGATTGCAGCGTTAGCCTTTGCAGCAACCCAGGGGCAGATTTAGGGGGAGGAGACCTCGTCAACCGTGTGGGGCATTCATGTTCACTCTTGAAGCTAGCAGCACAGAGCTGTGTACAGAAGGGTGTGCACGCACGCACACAGACAGATAGAGACAGAGAGGGAGGGCTGTATTCAACTCCTACTCAGGCCCTATCTGCACTGTACATTTAAGGCAGTATCATACCATTTTAAACAGTCATGGCTTCCCCCAAAGAATCCTGGGAACTGTAGTTTGTTTAAAGGGTGTTGAGAGTTGTTAGGAGACTCTTAATCCTCTCACAGGGCTGCAATTCCCAGAGTTCCCTGGGAAGAGGATTGATTGTTAAACCACTCTGGGAATTGTAGCTCTGTGAGGGGAACGGGGGTCTCCTAAACACTCTCAGCACCCTTAACAAACTACAGTTCCCAGGATTCGGGGGTGCAGGGTTAGAAGCACTAGGTTGGTGAAGGTTGCTGCACTACAAGACTCCCCTCATATATAGTGACAGCACTTCAGAGCACCAGAGTTCTCCACTTAGCTATGAAGGTCCCTGGCTGACCTTGGGACAGTCACTCTGTCTCAACCTACCCTACCTCACAGGGTTGTTGTGAGGATAAAAGGGTTTGGAGAGAAACCGTGTATGCTTCCTTGGAGGAAATATGGGGTATCGGTGTAATAAAGTAAATAAAAGTGCTGTGCTTCTAATTCCCCTTTTATTTCAGTGGGAACTAAAACACATTCGGAAGTCTCCCACTGAAAGGCACTCAGCTCTGCCTGGATCGTGCCTGCAGGGCTCTGGTCCAATTTAACAAAAATACTGCGAGGAACTTTACATTGCTGAACTGGTTTATACACATTTATCTATACCCGGGGTATATATCTATACCCATCGACAACTGGGAAGCCTTGGTCCATGAGCGTCCCAATTGGAGGTCGGCTATTATCAAAGGTGCTATGGACTTTGAAGAAGCACAAATACAGGACAAATGGGACAAACAAGCTAAGTGGAAGGCATGTCAAACAGATCCTCATCGAGAACATCTTCCATCTGAAAACCGATGTCCTCACTGTGAGAGGCTGTGTGGATCCAGAATTGGCCTCCACAGTCACTTATAGACCCACTGTTAAAGACGTTATCTTGGAAGACAATCTTACTCGGCCACAAGCGATCACCAATGAAAATGAATGATACCCGGGGTGAGGAACCTGTGGCCCTCTGGATGCTGCTGAACTACAACTCCCATCAGCCTTGGCCACTCCAACTAGGACTGATGCGAGTTGACATCCAGGGTCCTTTGGAGGGCCACAGGTTCCCCAGCCCTGATCCATACCAGAACAGTGAATCTCACGTATTAATATAGAGACTGTAACATAGCCACCCTCTCCTCTCTGCTGGGCCCCACATCATGAGGTTTAGTGCAATTGAAAAACGGCCTTTGTGTTTTACTGGCTTTTCTGGTTTCCTCAGCCTTGGGGAAAATTCCACACTCGTGCCTCTCCGGCTTGGTCCCCACCAAGTTTTGAGCATCTAATCTAGCCTTCCTCAACCTAGACCCCTCCGGATGCTTTGGACTACAACTCCCATCAGCCCCGGCACGTGCTGGCTGGGGCTGATGGGAGTTGTAGTCCACAGCATCCGGAGGGCACCAGGTTAGAAATCTAGGAGTGAAGGAAGGAAGTTGCCTTATCCTGCGTCAGACCATAAGGTCCATCTAACACAGCTGTGTCTACACTGACTGGCAGCAGCTCTCGCCCAGCCCTACCTGGAGGTGCCACTGGGGATTGAACCGGGGCCCTTCTGCATGCAAAACAGATGCTCTACCACGGAGCGACGACCTTGCAAGAAGCACAGAGAGTTGCCGCCTGCCAGGGCAGACTATTTCTCTCCGTAAGCCAGCCTCGTCTAGAGTGGCCTTTCCCAACCTCTGGGTCCCCAGATGTTGCTGGACTACAATTCACATCATTCCTGAGAATTGGCCATGCTGACTGCAGGGGCTGATGGGAGTTGTAGTCCAGCAACATCTGAGGTTGGGAAAGGCTGCTCTAGATCTTTTCAGCTACAACTCCCATCGCTTCTGACCACTGGCTATACTGTGAGGGCTGATGGGGAGTTGTAGTCCCCTCAAAAGCATCTGGGGGGCACCAGGTTGGGGAAGGTTGCTCTAGTTAACATGGGGCTTATTCCCTGGGGAAGAGTGCCCATAAATGCAGGCTGTATCTGGCCTAGCAGCAGGAGTTCAGAGTAGGAAGGAGGCAAGTGAACATTTATAGGTGATGTGAGGAACCTGTAACCCTCCAAATGTTGTTGAACTACAACTCCCATCGTCCCCAGTAAGCATGGCCAATGGCCAGGGATGATGGGAGTTGTGGTTCAGCAACATCTAGAGGGCCAAAGGCCCCCTCACAGCAAAGATGCCATGTCACAAGTTTGGGTTTCATCTACCATGATGCCCATCAGCCCTGGCCAGCACAGCTGGAGGGCTACCAGGTGTGCAAAGAGGCCTCCCTACGTCCTGTTGCTTGGCAGGCAGTCCTACCGCATTCAGTGGCCTTACTCTCAGAGTGAGGGTGCACAGGATTTGCAAGCTCATTGTTCTTTATGGTGATGCTCCCTCCTTCCCCCCCCCCCTGCTAAAATCCATAGACACACACAACCCACTCCTTGGCATGTAAATTCCTACGCTGATTGCCTTATCTCAGAAAGCTGGTTCAGAATGGGAAAACAACATCATTTGACTTTATCTCAAGGCCCAGACTGAGATCAGGCAACCCTTGTGTTTACTTGGGTGTGTGGGCTTTGTGGCACAATGCATTTTCCAGAGGGTGGTCAGCAACACTTGTGGGCCAACACTGAAAGCAACCTGTGCTAGCAAGTCATTCTTTCAGTCTTGAGTGGGAGACGCCCACCAGTTCTCGCAATGATCATCTCTGCTAGTTCCCAAATGCACGAACTGCCCAGTTGGGTCACACTCGCCATGCATTGAGTCTAGCATTTGGTTTTCAGTACTGGCTAGTTCATAAGAACATATGAAGAGCCTCGCTGCTGGATCTGATAGCAGGCGATGGAAATGACCTTCTCTGCCTGAGAGCCTGGAGATCACTGCCAGTCAGAGTAGGGAATACTGGTCTAGATGGGCAAAGTGTCTGACCTGGGATAAGACAGTTTCCTATGGGACAGGGGTGTGCCTGACTGTTTTACCCACTGGAAATCTAAAGTTGGTGCAGGGAAATGACCCTTTTCCTTGCGAGCCGATTTTCTTATCAAAATTGCCCCTCCGGGGCAAGATACAAAGAGGAGCTGGGAGGGGGCAATTGCATTAAGTGGAATGGCCCCGAGGGAAAGAGATAAGCAGTCTCATGTGATCAAGACTGCAATTCCTGCAGCTGCTTTATGCTTTTTTTATTTTTTAAGGCCTCTTCTCCATGCCAGTGGTTCACAAACCTTTCCCCCTCATAGACCACTTGAAAATTGCTGAAGGTCTTGGTGGAGCGCTTAATGATTTCTTTGCCCGCTGTAGCAGTTGTAATGTGCTGTGCTAGATCTGGTATGATTTTAAACTGTAATTTACTGCTCTCGGAGCCAGCAGTGTAGTGGCACGTTCATAAGAGTCTCTTCATAATAGTCACAGCCACTCCCCCTTCTAAGATTATAGACTAATCTGGCCAGGCTTGAATACTACTTTTGGCTTCTCTGTCACCGTCAGAGATATTGCTTGAATTGCTGAACTGAGCATCTGCATGTTTATCTCCTGCTATTATCAAAATACTTGATGATGTAGATGGAATGCTATCACCAGGATTCACTGTCTCTTCTTCTGCAGTGACAGAATTCTTATTCTGCACAACCTGGCCTGGCATCCTGCAAGCCAATCGGAGTGAAAGGAAGCGAATCAGCCGCTGAGAAGACTCTTTTCAGTAGCTAACACTCTCCCCTTTCATGCAGATTGGCTCTTAGGGATGTCTTGTTGCGGGAGAAGGCATTAACAAGGATCTCATTCTCAACCCTGCAGCAAAAGAGGGGGGAGGGGCCATGGCTGTGACGATTATGAACAGACCCTGCACTTCTGAATTTGCCACCACACTGCGAGAGTGGAAGAACTTCTCCATCCGCCTTCTCCCCCCCCCCAAATACTTTTATGTACCATTGCCCAGGTCATCTTTTTGCTAAACTAAAATCCCTCAACCCTTCCAGTCCTTCTTCCAAGGAGGGTCCCCCAGTTCCTTAATCATTCTGCTGCCTGAGGCAAAGAACAAGCTGCCCCCCCCAACACTGCACATACCAAAGCCTAGTGAGATGTCACCGCACCTGAGGCAGTAGGCGAATTTGGGGAGGGGGGAGGAGGAAACAAAGACAGGCCAATTTCACACACAGCTCTGTCATGTAACAGAGGGGACAAACAGCCAGGTGGTGCTTCCATTACGCTCCCCCAGCATTTTCCACTTAAAGTGGCTGCTTCACTCTACCTGTTCCTCTTCCAGGTCTACAATGCCTTTCTGGCGATAGGACCAATTTAAAGCACCGGACTGTTTGGCTGCATCCACACCACAGATTTAAAGCACATGGCTTCTCCCAAAGGATCCTGGGAACTGTAGTTTGTTAAGGATGCTGGGAACTGGAGAAAGCCCATGAAAAAGAATTATTGTTGTTGTTGTCGTTATGTGCCTTCACGTCGATTTCGACTTATGGCGACCCCATGAATCAGTGACCTCCAAGAGCATCTGTCATGAACCACCCTGTTCATATCCTGTAAGTTCAGGTCTGTGGCTTCCTTTATGGAGTCAATCCATCCCTTGTTTGGCCTTCCTCTTTTTCTATTATCTTCTGTTTTTCCCAGCACTATTGTTGTATTATTATTGTTGTTGTCGTATTGTTGCTGTTATTGTTGTCGTATTATTATTGTTATTGTTGTCGTGGAATGGAGTTGGGCCAGCCAAAGAAAGGAACTTAAAAAAAAGAAAAGAAAACACCAGAGGGTTCCTCTTCATCTTTTCCTTCTGCGTTCAATTTCCAGGAGCTTCACATCATTCTCTGCTAACCCCGAGGATAAGGCAGGTCCATGGGAGATTAATGAACTCTCCTAACCTGGATGAATGGCAGATGAACCCCATCCCCCATCCGGGGAGGGGGACAGGGTAGAGGGCAGGGCAACGCTCCCCTGGAACGCAGCAAAAAATCCTGCAAGACATTTGCCAGCTCTGTGCGGACATGCCCAGAGAGAGAGAGAGAGAGAGAACAGGTGGGGGTGGGGGCAGTCAGGTAGGGAGGAAGATTTGCAGATATATATGAAGACATAAGAACATAAGAACATAAGAAGAGCCTGCTGGATCAGGCCAGTGGCCCATCTAGTCCAGCATCCTGTTCTCACAGTGGCCAACCAGGTGCCTGGGGGAAGCCCGCAAGCAGGACCCGAGTGCAAGAACACTCTCCCCTCCTGAGGCTTCCGGCAACTGGTTTTCAGAAGCATGCTGCCTCTGACTAGGGTGGCACAGCACAGCCATCACGGCTAGTAGCCATTGATAGCCCTGTCCTCCATGAATTTGTCTGATCTTCTTTTAAAGCCGTCCAAGCTGGTGGCCATTACTGCATCTTGTGGGAGCAAATTCCATAGTTTAACTATGCGCTGAGTAAAGAAGTACTTCCTTTTGTCTGTCCTGAATCTTCCAACATTCAGCTTCTTTGAATGTCCACGAGTTCTAGTATTATGAGAGAGGGAGAAGAACTATTCTCTATCCACTTTCTCCATGCCATGCATAATTTTATACACTTCTATCGTGTCTCCTCTGACCCGCCTTTTCTCTAAACTAAAAAGCCCCAAATGCTGCAACCTTTCCTCGTAAGGGAGTCACTCCATCCCCTTGATCATTCTGGTTGCCCTCTTCTGAACCTTTTCCAACTCTATAATATCCTTTTTGAGATGAGGCGACCAGAACTGTACACAGTATTCCAAATGCGGCTGCACCATAGATTTATAAAACGGCATTATGATATTGGCTGTTTTATTTTCAATACCTTTCCTAATTATCGCTAGCATGGAATTTGCCTTTTTCACAGCTGCCGCACACTGGGTCGACATTTTCATCGTGCTGTCCACTACAACCCCGAGGTCTCTCTCCTGGTCGGTCACCGCCAGTTCAGACCCCATGAGCGTATATGTGAAATTCAGATTTTTTGCTCCAATATGCATAATTTTACACTTGTTTATATTGAATTGCATTTGCCATTTTTCCGCCCATTCACTCAGTTTGGAGAGGTCTTTTTGGAGCTCTTCACAATCCCTTTTTGTTTTAACAACCCTGAACAATTTAGTGTCGTCAGCAAACTTGGCCACTTCACTGGTCACTCCTAATTCTAGGTCATTAATGAAGAAGTTGAAAAGTACAGGTCCCAATACCGATCCTTGAGGGACTCCACTTTCTACAGCCCTCCATTGGGAGAACTGTCCGTTTATTCCTACTCTCTGCTTTCTGCTTCTTAACCAATTCCTTATCCACAAGAGGACCTCTCCTCTTATTCCATGACTGCTAAGCTTCCTCAGAAGTCTTTGGTGAGGTACCTTGTCAAACGCTTTTTGAAAGTCTAAGTACACTATGTCCACTGGATCACCTCTATCTATATGCTTGTTGACACTCTCAAAGAATTCTAATAGGTTACTGAGACAGGACTTTCCCTTGCAGAAGCCGTGCTGGCTCTGCTTCAGCAAGGCTTGTTCTTCTATGTGCTTAGTTAATCTAGCTTTAATAATACTTTCTACCAGTTTTCCAGGGACAGAAGTTAAGCTAACTGGCCTGTAATTTCCGGGATCCCCTCTGGATCCCTTTTTGAAGATTGGCGTTACATTTGCCACTTTCCAGTCCTCAGGTACGGAGGAGGACCCGAGGGACAAGTTACATATTTTAGTTAGCAGATCAGCAATTTCACATTTGAGTTCTTTGAGAACTCTCGGGTGGATGCCATCCGGACCCGGTGATTTGTCAGTTTTTATATTGTCCATTAAGCCTAGAACTTCCTCTCTCGTTACCACTATTTGTCTCAGTTCCTCAGAATCCCTTCCTGCAAATGTTAGTTCAGGTTCAGGGATCTGCCCTATATCTTCCACTGTGAAGACAGATGCAAAGAATTCATTTAGCTTCTCTGCAATCTCCTTATCGTTCTTTAGTACACCTTTGACTCCCTTATCATCCAAGGGTCCAATCGCCTCCCTAGATGGTCTCCTGCTTTGAATGTATTTATAGAATTTTTTGTTGTTGGTTTTTATGTTCTTAGCAATGTGCTCCTCAAATTCTTTTTTAGCATCCCTTATTGTCTTCTTGCATTTCTTTTGTCAGAGTTTGTGTTCTTTTTTATTTTCTTCATTCGGACAAGACTTCCATTTTCTGAAGGAAGACTTTTTGCCTCTAAGAGCTTCCTTGACTTTGCTCGTTAACCATGCTGGCATCTTCTTGGCCCTGGCGGTACCTTTTCTGATCTGCGGTATGCACTCCAGTTGAACTTCTAATACAGTGTTTTTAAACAACTTCCAAGCATTTTCGAGTGATGTGACCCTCTGGACTTTGTTTTTCAGCTTTCTTTTGACCAATCCCCTCATTTTCCTCTTTTGAAGTCAAATGTGACCGTGTTGGAGTTTCTTGGCAATTGGCCAGTTACATGTATGTTTAATTGAATAGCACTGTGGTCACTGCTCGCAATCGGTTCAACAACACTTACATCTCGCACCAGGTCCCGGTCCCCACTGAGGATTAAGTCCAGGGTTGCCGTCCCTCTGGTCGGTTCCATGACCAACTGGTCTAGGGAATAGTCATTTAGAATATCTAGAAACTTTGCTTCTTTGTCATGACTGGAACACATATGCGGCCAGTCTATGTCTGGGTAGTTGAAGTCACCCATTACTACCACATTTCCTAGTTTGGATGCTTCCTCAATTTCATATCTCATCTCAAGGTCTCCCTGAGCATTTTGATCAGGGAGACGATAGATCGTTCCCAGTATTAAGTCCCTCCTGGGGCATGGTATCACCACCCACAATGATTCTGTAGAGGAGTCTGCCTCTTTGGGGGTTTTGAGCTTGCTGGATTCAATGCCTTCTTTCACGTATAGAGCGACTCCGCCACCAATACGTCCTTCCCTGTCCTTCCGATATAGTTTATATCCAGGGATAACCGTATCCCACTGGTTTTCTCCATTCCACCAGGTCTCCGTTATGCTCACTATATCAATGCTCTCCTCTAAGACCAAGCAATCCAGTTCTCCCATCTTGGTTCGCAGGCTCCTAGCATTAGCATACAGGCACTTGTAAGCAGTGTCTCTCTTCAAGTGTCTTTGGCACTTGTGGTTTGGCCTGTGGTAATTTTGCTCTTCTGAATTTATATCCTGTGCCCCTGCTCTCACAATGTCTACAGATGCTCTGGGCTGACTTTTGCTACTCTGCTGCACATCTGGGCACGAGGATGGGCCAAGTTCCTTTCCTCCCCAGAATTGACTAGCTTAGGGCTTAGAAACCTTTTTCTAAGTGGGCACATGTGCAAACTGGAGACACTATCGCGAACATCACAAGCATGCACACCACAATTCCTGCTTTCAAGCCTTATTTCAGCAGGGGGAGAGGGCCCTGTGGACTCCAGCAAAGGCTTCTGTAGGCACATGGGCTCCTGTGGGCATGGCTTTGGTGACCCCTACACTAGCCAGTTAGCAAAATTTTCTGCTGTGTTCTGAATTTCAGCTTTTCCGCACTTTGTATAACCAACATCCATTGTGTTGTTAAAGGATTGGTGTTTAGAAGTGAGCTCCTACTGGGAGAAAGGGTGGGATATAAATCTAAAAAAAAAATAAAGTTCTGTTTTGTTTTGTTAGAAGTTATTGTTCTAGAGCCAGTGTGGTGTTGTGGTTAGTGCGGGACTCAGAGCTAGGAGACCAGGGTTCAAATCCCCACTCAGCCATCAAGCTCACTGGGTTAGTCACTGTCTCTCGGCCTAACCTACATCACAGGGTTGCTGTGAAGATAAAATGGAGAGGGGGGAGAACCATAGCTTTTATTTATTTATTTATTCTTTGATTTATATCCCGCCCTTCCTCCCAGTAGGAGCCCAGGGTGGCAAACAAAAGCACTAAAAACTTTAAAACATCATAAAAACAAACTTTAAAACACATTAAAACAAAAACATCTTTAGAAACGTTTCTTAAAAAAAGCTTTCAAAACATCTTCTAAGATTAAAAACATTTTAAAAAAGAAGGTTTATATACTACTTTGAGCTCCTTGGAGGAAAGGTGGGATTTAAATGTAAGAAATAAAGAAGTAAGTCAACGTGGGAAAGCGTTTAAAAGCGTGCAGACACACCTCACCTGCAGATGATGATGATAACAGAAACTGTGACAGTTCAGTTCATTGAATCAGAAGCTAGTGGTTCTAGGGTTGCCAGGTTCATGGTCTGAGACTGATCCTGTAACTTTATGACAAGAGAAAGTCAGCCAAGTGCAGGTGTTCTTGCAACGCTGTAATGGGAAAAACCACAAGGTGGAATTCTCCCTTCCCCCTGCACAACTTTTAAAGACACAGAAGACCTCTCGGTTGCCAGCTCCAGCTCCAAGAGGTCTTTTGTGTCTTTAAAAGTTGTGCAGGGGGAAGGGAGAATTCCACCGTGTGGTTCTTCCCATTACAGGGTTGCAAGAACACCTGCACTTGGCTGACTTTCTCTTCTCCTAAAGATACAGGATCAGTCTCAGGCAAAGAACCTGGCAACCCTAGGTGGAGGGGAGGCAGACTATTGCAAAATAAATGAATATATTAGGCAAAGAGCCTTCAGTGATGTATAGTGTTGGGGGGAGGATTTGGGGAAAGAATTTTTAGCGTGAGAACAGGGGTGTTAATGGGGACATAGAACTGTGGCTATTTTATCCATGAACTATTATTGAAGGACATTGAAGACAACATCCTTCCTCCTCCTCCAATAAATCTAGGAAGCCCAAAACTCTTCCAGAGAAAGTTTCACCCTGAAGCATTTTTGCGTTAAAGCAAAGAATCCAGCTGCACTCATTGCATTCCCCTCCCTTACATATTGCTGCCATCCCATCTAAACAAAAGAAAAAGAAAAACAACCCAAATTTGCAGCTTAGTAAGAACAGAAAATATTTAGCCATGCAACGTTCATTACCTTCCCCAGGAAATACGGGGGATGAAGACAGCTTTTATATGGCCTGACCACATAATTACAGAGGCTGGCTGAGCAAAAATGTTAATACCAGACCAGAAAAATGTGTTCTGCATTAATCCTGACATGAAATTCGTTGGAAATAGCGAAGGACCAAAGGCGCTGCTTGGGCCGCCTCCTTTCTCTCCTGCATACCTCTGCAGAGGCTTAATTTGAGCCAGGCCTCACCCTCAGGACTGCGCAAAGCGAGTGGGACACAGAAAACTGCCTTCTAATGAGTCAGATCATTGGTCCACCCAGCTCACTGCTGTCTACGCTGACTGGCGGCAGCTCACCAGGCCTTCTGGCAGGAGACTCTCCCAGCCTGACCAGGAGATGCCACTGGGGATTGAACTTGGGACCTTCTGCATGCAAAGCGGATGCTCTGCCCCTGAGCCACAGCTGGCGATGTGAGCTCTTGTGCTGGGCGGACAGCTAACTTAAAGATGGTGCAAGATTTTGAGGTCGTCAGAATCCTCGCACCAACACTGTCAGAGGTGCTTCAGTATTCCCATTTTACAGATGAAGAACTGAGGCTGGGGCACTGTAGGGAATCATGAGGATGGGCCTGGATACCAAAGCTCTGTCTGCAGCAGGCAGAGTTACCAGTCGTATGTCATTCCCTCGCTGCTGCATTCTACCAGCAAGGAACGCAACACACCTGAAAACCAACTGAATCCTAGAACAATCCACTGTTCACGCTGTGGTATAGATGTGTAAGGGTGCACGGCAAAGGGTGTTACACAATTTGCTGTTTGTTCATACTCGCAATAGCCTAGTCCTTATTGAAGTCGCACCGCTCCAAACTGTAGGTGGGATCTCCCATCATCAAATCTCTGGCTGTGTACACACACCATACATTTATAGCACATTTAAAGGACATGACTTCCCTAAAGGACTCCTGGGAACTGTAGTTTGTAAAGAGTGCTGGGAACTGTAGCTCTGAGCAGGGGTGTAGTCATCCAGGGTCTCAGAGGGTCTTAGACCCCTTACATATTGGTGAGCCAGGTCCCTGCAGGGTCCCTATGTCTCCAGCATCCTATGAGCCTATCAGCATGAAAGGGCACTGTGTTAGCTGCTGGGAAGAGTCTTCTAACTTGCTTCCTTGTCCTTTCCCGCCGATTGGATCCAGTTAGAGTGAAAGAAGTTCCTACTTCAAAAAGACAAGTTGTGCACAATAAGAATTCTGTCACTGCAGAAGAAGAGACAGTGTATCCTGGTGATAGCATTCCATCTGCATCATCAAGCAGTTTGGTAGTAGCAGGAAATAAACATGCAGACGCTCAGTTCAGCAATTCAAGCAATATCTCTGACGGTGACAGAGAAGCCAAAAGTAGTATTCAAGCCTGGCCAGATTAGTCTATAATCTTAGAAGGGGGAGTGGCTGTGACTATTATGAAGAGACTCTTATGAACGTGCCACTACACTGCTGGCTCCGAGAGCAGTAAATTACAGTTTAAAATCATACCAGATCTAGCACAGCACATTACAACTGCTACAGCGGGCAAAGAAATCATTAAGCGCTCCACCAAGACCTTCAGCAATTTTCAAGTGGTCTATGAGGGGGAAAGGTTTGTGAACCACTGGCATGGAGAAGAGGCCTTTTTTAAAAATAAAAAAGCATAAAGCAGCTGCAGGAATTGCAGTCTTGATCACATGAGACTGCTTATCTCTTTCCCTCGGGGCCATTCCACTTAATGCAATTGCCCCCTCCCAGCTCCTCTTTGTATCTTGCCCCGGAGGGGCAATTTTGATAAGAAAATCGGCTCGCAAGGAAAAGGGTCATTTCCCTGCACCAACTTTAGATTTCCAGTGGGTAAAACAGTCAGGCACACCCCTGTCCCATAGGAAACTGTCTTATCCCAGGTCAGACACTTTCCCCATCACAGCCTGTATTCTCTACTCTGACTGGCAGCAATCTCCAGGCTCTCAGGCAGAGAAGGTCGTTTCCATCGCCTGCTATCAGATCCTTTTTTCAAAGGTGTAAATACTGGTGACCGAATCAGGGGTCCTTTGCACGTAAAGCAGGCACTTTGCCACTGAGCTGCAGCCCTTTCCCTCAATTCTGGAAAAACACTCATTGAGCTGAAAGTTATATGTACCTTAAAGACCAAGGCTCCATCTGCACTGTCCATTTAAAAGCGTATCATACTACTTTGCACAGTCATGGCGTCCCCCAAAGAATCCTGGAAACTGTAGTTTGTGAAGGGCACTGAGAGTTGTTAGTAGTTAAGAGTGTTGGACTGCGACCTGGGAGACCAGGGTTCGAATCCCCACACAGCCATGATGCTCCCTGGGTGACCTGGGGCCAGGCACTGCCTCTCAGCCTCAGGGGAGGGCAATGGTAAACCACCTCTGAATTCTGCTTACCATGAAAACTCTATTCATAGGGTCACCATAAGTCGGGATCGACTTGAAGGCAGTCCATTTCAATTTTTTTCATTCTCCAGGATGGGTTTACCGTCAATCCCTCTTCCGGGGTAGTTCTCACACAAGAAGAGCCCTTCTGGATCAGACCAAAGATCCATCTATCCAGCACCCTGTTTTCTACAATGGCCAATCAGATGCCCTTGGGCAGCCCGGAAGGAAGACATGAGCGCAACAGACTCCCAACATCTGGGACTCAGAGGCATACTTACAATTTGCATTGTGCTGTCAAGTGATCAAAGTGTTTCACATTTATTATCTAGTAGTAACCCTTACAAAAAAAAAGACAATCCTGTAATGTAAGCCAATATTATAATTACCCCCATATTGCAGATGGGAAGACTGAGGCTTGGGAGAGAATAGGCAGCCTAAGTCCACCCAGGCAGTTCAGAGCAGAGGTGAGAGTCGAACTGGAGGCTTCCTGATTTTGCTGCTATGTCTCTTTGTCGCTATGTCTCTTTGTCGCTCCACTACACTTGTAGCCACTGATGGCTTTTATCCTCCGTGAATCTGTCTAATCCTTTTTTGAATTGGGATTTGATGGGATGGCCATCACGACATTTTGCAGGAACGGCGAATCCCACCATTTGAAGATGTCTCTCCTGAATTTCCTGCTAATTAGTTTGACTGGATGACCCAAAGTGCTTCTCTTCTGATAGAGGGGGAAAAACATCACCCCATCCACATTATCCACACCACACGTGATTTTATAAACGTTTATCATGCCCTCCCCATCCTCCAACCCACTTTCTCCTAACCTGGACCACCTCCCCCCTGCTACTCTTCACCTTTGTCTTGTATGCAAGGTACTTCACATCCTTGATCATTTTAAACTGCTCTTTTCTGGTCCTCTCCCAGTTCTACAATATCCATTTAAAGACGAGGCAATCAGAACTGTACATAAGTATTCCAAGCGTGGCTGCATCATAGACGTATAAAAACGCTCTACAAATCCTGCTCCTTTTCTTCTGGGCCCCTTTCCAAGTACTCCCTAGCATAGAATTCATCTATTTCACAGCTAGGACAACATTTTTATTGAGCTCTCCACCAGGACCCCAAGATCTCTTTCCTGGAGTGGTCAGTCAGTGGCAGTTCAGTCCTCATTAGCACATAAGTTGGGGGTTTCGTCCCCAGAAGTGGGTTATTATGGTCAAGCCATACTGTCCTTGGAAGAGCAGATAGCGAGACATGGCAGAGTGGATCCAGATTTGGATTTGAGGGTAGCAGCTGTCACTTAACTTGAAACTTTCACCTGGGGAAGAGCTGGCAACTGCTTTGCATGTATGCAGAAGATCCCAGGTTCAAATGCTGGCATCTCCAGGTAGTGCTGGGAGAAATTCTTTGCACACTGAGACCAAAGATTACTGACTACCCGGTAGTCACAGAGTGTTTCTGATTAGCCAAGAATCTAAAACTCTGCTTTGTCTCTCTGAGGTTGTTATGCAGGCCTGTGTGTAGTCTGCATTTGAAAAATAATTTCTGGAGCAGATCTGCATGTCGTCGTGTTGTTTTGCACAATTCTTTCTGTTTCTGTTAGCCATGGCAAGGGGTTACATAGTATGCTGAAGTCCAGCCCACAATGAATCATACAAGCAGAATTTGGGGTGTACCAAATAACCATGAACATGCATAAAAGTTGTTTCTGGAAAGAAAACAGCTCTCTATTCATGCTCAGAGGCACTTTCTCCTACAGCCAGCCTGTATTTTGACATAGAAAAATAGTCCCAATGAATGTATGAGACTGGAAACTCAGGCTGCAGTCTTAGACACACTTACTTGGGAGTAAGCCCCACTGGGCTTACTTCGAAGGAGAGAGCGATAGGATTGCATTGTCAAACTCCAAGCCCTTGACACTGTCTTCCTAGTGGCCAATATTGGCAGGACCTGCCTCAAAAATCTTTACTGCATTTTATTCTCTTTTTCTAGACATGATATTCTCCTGGCATCACTCGAGAAGAGAGAAAATGGAGACTGTGTTCCAGATTATTATATAGGTTCAAAACTCAGGATCTTTATTATTTATATAGCAGTGGGGAGAACTAGAAGCCTACCATGTGTCATCTGAAGAAAACCAATTCTACAACCTGGACACAGCTCTTAAAACGTTGTGCATCCACAGATTTCAACATTAAGAAAAAATAAAAATCCCCACAGTTTCAGGGACAAGAGTTTTGTAGTCACTGGAAACACACCTGCTCCACCGTCATGCACACTATGAGGCATAAGCTCTATCAAAATGAACAGGGATATTTTCTTGCACAGATGTAATCACTTCATTGGGGCTTTTGGAGACTTTCCTTTTCAGTTGTACCCCACTAAGTTTAATAGATTTTTAATCTACTTTTTAAGAGACCCCTTCACAAAATGGTAAACAGATACAAATCAAACAACCAAAATACAGTTCAAAGCTTTATTTTTTAAAGGGGCTAGCTTCAATGGGAGATGATGTTAGGTTTTCCTAAACGTTTGGGTATTTTTTTTAATTGTTTCACTAACATTCACATCCTTTAATACTGCTTAATAAGAATCTGCAAGATTTAGATTGTCCAAAAAGTGGAGGCATATCACCCTCAAAAATCCCAAATATCTTTCCAAATATATGTTTAAGGATGAACCCTCTGGAGCAAAGTCCATGCACTCTTAATCATCAAACATATCAAGAGATACAAGTAAGCCAGGGTGGCGGGGGGGGGGGGAGGAGGACTAAAGGCTCAACCAGCAGTTCAGCCTTCAGAGTACACCAGCCACAACTATGTCTCATATCCAGGGCTTTTGGCATAACAACAGCTGGGTATGTGTGCTAAAAACCTGATGCTACAAAACACTTAATTGCGTTCCAACACCGCCACATCATCTCCAACACACACACACACCCCTGTCAAAGCTGGAAGGTCTTCAGAGAAATGAAGTAGGTTAAAAAAAGAAAACTCCGGTAAATTTTGCTATTTCTAAATTCTTGTACCTAATTTTCTCTTGCGCGCGCCTGTAGTTTTCTCCGTTATCTGTTTTACACTGTAAGCTCCCAGGAAGCGGAAACTAAGGCGTACCTGGGAGTAAGACCCACTGCACCCAATGGAGCTTACTTCTGAGTACATTCAATGGATTGCAGCCTAAAGTACTAAGTACATTGAGAGCATGATATAATCAATGGTAACTGCGTAATTCTTCCCCTGTTCACCATTGCCTCCATTTCCCTTCTCATCTTCTATTGCTGTCTCCCCTGCTTGCTGAATTATACACTGTAAGTTCCTGGGGGGCAGGGACCTACTTTCTGATACCTTGCAAAGCGGCCTACTCACTCTCAAGGGTAATAATGATACCTAGTTCCATGCCCAACCAAGTTAGGGAATTTATATGGTTGGTGTTGGCCCCTAAACGGTGGGATTGCAAACCGCTGACTGAAGTTTCACATGAAGGGCTGTTTTAATAATGGATGTTCTTTCAAACTGTGAACTGCTGGAAAGTGGTATACAATATTATAATTAACTAATAGATAAAATAAAGATGAACAGAAAGGCCTGAATCACTGAATAATTTGTAGCCTATTCTGTGTCCAAGACAGATGGCTGCTGGCTGTGTTCATTGGTGCCTCTACAATCCAATTGTAATCACATTTACAGAGAAGTAATGATCGCTGATTTCAACAGGACTCGCTTCCAAAAAAAGTATGCTTAGGGTTTCAGCTTTTTTACTTTAAAAGGCCTCTTTCTTATCTTGATGTAATTCATGGTGTCGACTCAGATGTAAAGTTCCATTAATGGACTTTACTGCCAGGAAAGTGTACATAAAATTCCAGCCCAAGCCTCACAACAGTCCTCTGAGGTGGGCCACTGTTGTTCCCATTTCACAGCAAGCACACTGAGTCTGAGTGCCAGTGGGCTGAGGGTCCATAGTGAAGTGGGAATTTGAACTCGAGTCTCTAACACGTTTTGTTCATTGCTGACCCTTGTTGTCTCTTTGTCCCTCTCAGCCTTCCCTTTTGTGGAAGGAACACTTTCCAAGCAAATTGTGGTGCTCCAGAGAACAGAGTTTATTGAGACATAAACCAGAAGCGCTTGCTGGGAGCGTAGGTGCAAACCAAACTCTGCCAATCACAGGAAAAGCACAGCTTTTTATAACCGTTTTGACATCATAAACCGAACGGGGCCAAATCCAACCCCTTATCCCCTATAACTGATGAAACTGCATTTTTAGGCCTAGCCTCCCGGCCATGGTCGGGTCTGCCTCTTTATTTCCCCATGTCTACACTAAAAATATCAAAAGTACATAGACTAATCAGCAGTCTTTACTACTCCTCATTTCTTTCTGCTGTGTTGCACTATTTTACATCTATTAAATAAGTTTCAACACTGACACATCAGCAGCTTCTAATTTCGATTCTAACCAAGCATAATTCCTTGAAACGTTGTCCATGCTAAAACATTGTTTTGGCTTTTCCCTATGCTTACACACAAATAAAACAATTCATTAATAATTGGTGATTACTAAAGGAACAGAAATTTATATAGTAATTCAGAAATCTCATTCCTCACTTTGCTGCAGCCTTCCCCAACCCAGTGCCCTGCAGATGTTTTGGACTACAACTCCCATCAGCCCCAGCATTATACAGCGGTGCTGGCTGGGATTGACGGGAGTTCAAATCCAAAATATCTGGATGGCACCAAGTTGACAAAGGCTGCTTTACTGGGTTTGTGAGCCTTCTCCTCTCCTCTCCCCCTCCCCATGTCAAAATTTGGACTGCAAGATTCTAAGGGCAACGAGGACCTATTCTTTTTACCCAGCTGCTGTCACTAAAAAGCCTTGCGTGCATTTATACACATAAACACATTAACAAAACCTCATACGTAATCTTACAGGTGCTTCTGTTTTGCATTATTTAACCTGGGGTAACTTCCCCCCCCATCGTGAACATATATTAGGATCCCCACGCCACGCGGAACGGAGGGAGGTGACCCACTCTTTAAAGCAACAACAACACACCCTTAAGCATCTCCAATAGTAAACCAGAGTGGGTAATTTGAAGAGTAACTATTTTAGGTTTGGGGGATCTTGAGTGTGGACCCCATGTTTTCCAGGACAACACCCTCTCCACTAGTGGAGCCCACTGGGTTTCTTACTGCCCCCCCCATGGCAGCTTGTTTCATTTCTTTGTAAAACTCATCTGCCTGGTGACACATACAGGACGCTTCAGACGTCTGCAGGTCTAAACAGTTCAAGTAACTCTGAGAGCTGAGTTAACTATTGCCTTTCTTTCGGAGCTTGGAAAACCTTGGGAGGGGGGAAGAGAGTAATTTGCCCAGGGTTTGAACCCGGCTCCAACTCTGACCCACCTCAAAGGGCTCTTCTGAGGACATACAAGATTTTAAAAATAAATAAATCTGTACATCTTTTGGGGGGCATGAAAAGTGCTATATAAATTTGCTGCCCTGGGCTCCTACTGGGAGGAAGGGTGGGATAGAAATCAAACAATAAATAAATAAGTGCCACTAATCACTGATTTATTTATTTATTTAAAAAGAGGTTTGAGAGCTTGAAGTTGTTTGGGAGCAGTATTCTCACACTTAAACACCTTCTCAGATTCCAGCTATGAGGAGTGCATGTGTATTTGTGTGTTTACTGCGAGCTACTCCGTATTGATGATGGCGCACTCTATTTATGCCCAGAAGCACGCTTTCCTCTTTTATGACTGCTTCAGGTGGGTTTTTTTTAGGACTTTCAAAACAAGTTCAGACGTGGGCGGGGGCTCAGCTTGCTACTACGAACCTTGCTCTTAACGAACACAACTAAAAGCAAACACCCCACCGCCCTAAAAGTCAAACTCATTGTCAAAGCCCTGTCCACTTCAGGAGCAACCCAGCCGGACCCTTTTTAAGGCCGCGATCCTCTTTGCGCGTCAACGTAGGACGGAGCCCAGTTGGGTTTAGCGGGACTTACTCCCGAGGAAGCACGCACAGACTCCGGTTGTTATACGTCCCCATTCATTTTTTACTTGGAGAGACTGAAGCTGAACTCTCTTCATATCAAAAGGTTTTTTCACTTGGGCTGAATTGCGCTCTTAGATCTTAGCGCACCTAAGATCTCCATCCATTGCCTGGGTTAAAAGGCAAAAGCGAGGGGGGAGAGGGAGGAGAGAGGGATGGAAGATGGCTGTACCTACTACGAAGACAAAGGGCAAACTCACCTTTGCAGAGACTGA
Organism: Rhineura floridana; assembly: GCF_030035675.1. Taxonomy (NCBI): domain Eukaryota; kingdom Metazoa; phylum Chordata; class Lepidosauria; order Squamata; family Rhineuridae; genus Rhineura; species Rhineura floridana. The sequence continues at coordinate 87,476,538 of NC_084489.1, read as the reverse complement.
CTGGAGCAGCAACAGGAGACAGGTCAAGGCAGCCTTCGTCAGTTTCGCGTCAGTTTCACCCCAGGCTCCTCTTTGGAAAGGCATCGCGATTCTTCCTCGCGCCGGATCCCAATTTTATATTTATATTTTTTTAAAAAGCAACGCAGAGGCGCTTTGCTCTTTGAGCCGAATGAACAGATTTAAAAACAAACCAAAAACTTTTTTTGGGGGGGGGTAATAAATAAATAAATACAAAGCGTCTCCCACCAAGTCTTCACTATAACGCCACCAATAGCTTCTCACAGTCCGAAAAGACCAGGGCGGGGTGGGGGCTCTAAGATCCGCTTGCAGGAAAATGGGAAAATACACACACCCCCAAAAAACCCTAAAAGGGGGAAAAGGAGTACAAATTCCTTCCCACCGCCGTCCTTCCTTTCCCCCCGTCTTTCATTTATCTTTTTTAAAAAGAAACTGCAAAAACTAAAGCGGCCTCGCGGGGTGGCGGGGAGAGAGAGCGAAAAAAAGACGCGGCAGATGCCCCTCTAGAGGCGGCGGCGGCAGGAGGAGCCTCTTGTCCCCGAGGAAGGAGGAGAAGAAGAAGGGTTGAAGTTTGGAAGCGGCGGGGGGACGATTAAAAACAAAATGAGGCGTCGGGGAGGGGAAGCCCCGCTCGGCTGGGCAAAGGAAGCCGGCAGGCGCCCGCAGCAGCAGCAGTAGTAGTAGCAGCCAAGACGAGCGCTGCGCCGGCTCCGTCGCCTCCCGGTTCCGCAAGCGCCGCACTCGTCTGGATCGCGATCGCAGCCCCCAAACAGGCGGCAGGGGAAAGTTTGTCCCCGGAGGAGAAGGAGGGCGGGGGTGGGGGGGGTGGATTCCTGCCCGCCTCCCTCTCGGATTCTGCCGCTGCTTCCAAGACCCGCAAAGGATCTGCCTCGCTGCTCGCTGGCCTGTCTCCTCCCAGGGGTGGGTGTTGGGTGTGCCCTCCACGCCTCCTCTCTGTTTCTCCCCCCCACTCCCAAATAGGAAACATATATGAAGGGGGGGGGAGTTCAAGGCAGGCATAAGGCAAGGAGCGCCTCCGAAGAGCCGGGACGCTAGATTAGGCCAGTGGCCCCCCTCTAGGCCAGCCTCTTGGTCTCACGGGGACCGACCAGATGCCTCTGGGAAACCCACACGAGCACGTTCCCAGCGACTGGTATTCAAAGGCACGCTGCCTCCAACAGCGGAGGTGGGACTTACGAAGCTGCCATATACTGAGTTAGGTCCTTGGTCTACTTTGCTCAGTATTGCCTACACTGACTGGCAGCAGCTCTCTAAGATTCCAAACAAGGAGTCTTTCCCAGCTGTGCTTTGAGGTGTCGGGGATTGAACCTGCTTTGCATGCAGAAGGTCCCAGGTTCAACCCCAAGCATCACCAGGTAGGGCTGAGAGAGATTCATACCTGAAGAGCTGCTGCCAGTCCGTGAAGACAGTACTGAGGTAGATGGACCAATGGTCTGTCTCAGATAAGGTAACTTCCCAAGCTCCTGTCTGCACTCACCCTCAGTAGCATAGTGGCAAATTGAGAAGTGCAGGGTCTCTTCATGTCAGTCATAGCCACACACCCTCCCTCTTTTTTTTGCAGCCAGATTGAGAATGAGATCCTTGTTAATGCCTTCTCCCACAACAGACATCCCTAGGAGCCAATCAGCATGAAAGGGGAGAATCTTAGCTACTGAGAAGACTCTTCTCAGTGGCTGACTCGTCTCCTTTCACTCCAATTGGCTCCAATCAGCAGGAAAAGACAAGGAAGCATGTTGCAAGACTTTTCTCAGTGGTTAACACAGTCCCCTTTCATGCTGATTGGCTCACAGGATGCTGGAGATACAGGGACCCTGCTGGTGCCCTGCTTCCAAAAAAGTAAGGAGTCTAAGAACCCCTGAGACCCTGGACGACTACACCCCTGCTCACCCTGGAACATTGGGATGCTTTTCCCTCAGGAAGGTCCTGGTTCCCCTTTTCTTGCATGGTTAAGGAAGCAAGCAGATACATTTCTGCTCTGCCAGCTACGTCGAAGCTGAGCTTATCTTAGTTCAGTGTTATGCATTTGCTTGAAAGATGCAGCAGTTATTATGAGGTATTGCAAAAATAACTGCAATGAACGCTCTTCAAGTATCCTGGTGGGTTCTTGTGTGCGCATGTGCAACGACAACCAGTGTGGTGTAATGGTTAGGGTGTTGGACTCTGACCTGGGCGAACCTCCACTCAGCCAGCCATGAAGCTCACTGGGAGACCTTGGGCCAGTCACCGTCTCTCAGCCTAACCAGGGTTGGCACCAAAGAGGGGAGGGGGGAGGGGAAAGTGCCCCCCCAACAAGGAACTCCCCCCCACCTAGTATATTTTAGCCATCTAGAAATATTCTTTGCCCCTTCTATGCCCCCCCCCCAGAAACCCACCTCACAGGATTGCTGTGAGGATAAAATGGAGAGGGAGAACCATGCATACACCACTTTGAGCTCCTTGGAAGAAAGGTGGGATATAAATGTAAGACTCTTCAATAATAAACTTATTCAGTAGCACAATCCCATATAGGTCTGTTAAATGATTTTATGGTTTTTAGGAGTTTGTTTTTATCTTGCATTACACTTCGATGGCTTTATGCTGTGGAACAGCCTATAAATTTGTTTAATAACAACAACAACAACAACAAAGTAGTAGTAGTAGTAGCAGTAGTAGTAAGTCCCACAAAGGTCTATGGGGTTTACTCTAATGAGTATGCATAGGGTTACAGACTTACAGGGCAGCCCTATGCAAGCCTACTCAGTTCAGCTGAGTTCGGTGAGTATAAGTTTGTATAGGATTGCTTGCTTGATCAGACAAAGTAAACTCAGAAGTAAATCCTACTGACTTTATGGAGCTGATTCCTAGGTAAGTTTGTACAAGAGTGTAGCCTTACAGCACAATAATCTTAAACATGCCTACTCAGAAGTAAGTCCTGTTGAAATCAGTGGGGCTGACTCCCAGGTAAGTGGGGTTAGGAGTTCAGTGAGATTTACTCTAGGAAAGTGGGGTTAGGATTGCAGCTTGAATATCTTCAAGAGCAGGCCTTTCAACGCTGCAATCCTATATCTATTTTCTAGGAAATAAGACCCATTGGAGAGAGCCAGTGTGGTGTAGTGGTTAAGGTGCTGGGTTCGAATCACCACAAAGCCATGAAGCGCACTGGGTGACCTTGGGCCAGTCACTGCCTCTCAGCCTCAGAGGAAGGAAATGGTAAACCCCCTCTGAATACTGCTTACCACGAAATCAACTACAAGGCAGTCCATTTCCATTTTCAGGCCCAGTGGACTTAGTGGGACTTATTTCTGAATAGACCTGTTGGTGTCTATGGAAGACCTTCCTTTTTCAACCAGTCTCGTAAGTGAATATTGAAATCCCAGTCAGCATTTGTATTGGATTTGAAACTGTTTTTATTGCTCATGTGTGTTTTTTAATCGTTGAAGTTTTTATTGATAATTGCTTTGAGATGTTTTCATGGGAAGTAAATTAACAAATGAACGAAGTGGAAAAAATAAAAGAATAAAGGATTGTACTCTTTTTTTTTGGCTATGTTTGGCCATGGAGGTGATCCTTCTTTTTTTAAAATCTTGGTTCTCTTTCACAAAAGACACACGAAACAGCTTGCAAAACGAAAACCAATAAAATATAACAGCGCACAATAATCTCATAGCATAAAGGTAGAACATATACAACCACAGCAGATGAAGACCAAAGGAACTGAGCGAAAGCTAAACACAGCATGCTTTATTTCTGGCAGAATAAAATCACAAGCTAACAGCATGCTGCAGGGGAAAGGATTTGAACAGATAGCGTAAAAACTGAAAAAAAAAGGAAGCGAATATAACATTATTGGTTGCTCTTTCATCCCACACACTCCTTTCAAATTGCTCAGGGTGAGGCATGTGTTATCCCCCACTGATCTGTTATCCTCACAACATCCCGAAAAGGTAGGCTAGGCTCAGAGACAGTGACCAGGCCAAGGTCATGCAGTAAGCAAGCATTTGAACCCAGATCCCCTTGTCATAACTCAAACACCTTGTCTCTGGTACAACACTGTTTTTTAATGGCCTAGGGACAGAGCCCAAAAGGGCACTTGGGTATTCAGGAAGGATAAGGCTATTGGTGGATAAGAGAAAAATCAGCTCATTTGAAATGTGGTGGTGGAGGAGAGCTTTGAGCATACCATGGACTGCGAAAAAGACAAATAATTGGGTGCTAGAACAAATTAAACCAGAACTATCACTAGAAGCTAAAATGATGAAACTGAGGTTATCATACTTTGGACACATCATGAGAAGACATGATTCACTAGAAAAGACCATAATGCTGGGAAAAACAGAAGGGAGTAGAAAAAGACGAAGGCCAAACAAGAGATGGATTGATTCCATAAAGGAAGCCACAGACCTGAACTTACAAGAGCTGAACAGGGCGGTTCATGACAGATGCTCCTGGAGGTCGCTGATTCTGAGGGTCACCATGAGTCAAGATCGACTTGAAGGCACATAACAACAAGGCTATCGTCAGCTGCTAGCCTTGATGGCTATGCTCTCTCTCCGCTGTTGCTCTGTACCAGTTGCCAGGAATCACAAGTGGGGAGAGTGCTGCTGTTCTACCTGGGTCTTGCTTTGGGGCTTCTGGTTGGCCACTGTGAGGACAGGGTGTTGGGCTGATCTGGCTGCAGAGCTCTTTTTAAGTTGGGATGTATTTGAACCCCAGGTGTTTCTGAGACTGCAAAGGAAAGGCAATCATTGACACAGCAGCATTAGTGCAAGACCGAGGTTGGAAATCAGGACTGAAAAAAACCCCAAAAATGCAGCTGGGAGGGGGGAGGGGATGATCCTCTGTTCCAGAAGACCGGTTGTTATTGATTCCAGGGGGGGTAACTTTGATCAAGGCCCAGAACCCCTGAGCCACAGTTTAAAACAATTAAAACCAGGGAGGAGATGGATGCCCCCACAGGTTGGGTTGTGAGATCGAGGGAAGAGGAGGACCTAAACTTGCCCTGGTCCCAGGGGACTGACCTAGCAGGTCTTTCATTCCCACCCCTTGATCTCTTGAATCCTCCAATCCCTCCCCCCCCCAAACCCAGGAAAGTCCTTGTCTGCAAAATTTTTCTCTTGCTGCCGGAGAGACACAAAGAGACACCAGCAGGGGCAAGAGACGGTGGCCTCAATAAACATCTTTACAAGCTGACTGTGAATGTAGAGATGATGTTGGGGGCCAGGGTGGGGGTGGGAATGGCACTGGCCACAGAAAAGGGGGAGGGAGGAAGAGGAGGACTGAGCCAAAATCATTGCGCCTCAACCAGTTTACAAACCATCTGGGCATGTAATGTATTTTCTGGGTTTTTTAAAATTGCCACAAAGATCTCCTGTGCAAGTCCATTGAAATGAATGGATCTACACCGCACTGCTGCTATGCGCACATGCACTTCCCGTTCTTTGCAAAGGGCAGGAAGCATTGCCAGTGGATTGCAGCCCCGGCGCCACCTCAGTGTTCTCCACTTTGTGGAAAAGTATTAATTATGGCGCCTGCCTGCTTTTACCTGGCTTGCAAAGTTCAGCCGGCTTTCTTTGGAAGCTGGACCTTTGACCTTTCCTAGGAACATCAGATGGTGCCCTGTACCAAGTCAGAGCGTTGGGTCCACCTAGCCCCATATTGTCTGCACTGATTGGCAGCGCCTCTCCATTCAGGCACGGGTTTCTCCCTGGGATGAAAATGCAAAGCAGGTACTCTGCCACTGCGCTCCAGCCCTTTCTTATACTAGGAACATAGGAAAGTGCCTTAACCTGAGTCAAGCCATTGGTCTGTCTAACAACATGTAATCTGCATTGATTGGCAGCAGCTTTCCAGGGTTTCAGGGAGGGAGTTTCTCCCAGCACTACCTGGAGATGCCGGAGATTGAAGCGGGGACCTTCTTCATGCAAGGCTGATGCTCTACCATTGAACTATGGCCCTCCATCCTTCCTAAGCATGTCTTCAAGTTTCTTACCATTCTCAGTCTATTTCAGCCTGTTGGGAGTGATGGCACAAAGATGCAAGGCGGTAACAGCCAATCGTGAAAATGGTGATTCATTTGGCTAAAGGGAAATGTACATTTGGTAGCCAACAAGGTGTCAGGGTCTATTCCCCCCCCATGGCACAATATCAGAACTGAACTGCATGGGCTGAGCTGACTCTTTTGGCATAGACACTATCAAAACAAAAAGCAGAGTATAGTCCTTACATTACAAAGGCTATGGTCTGAAGGCACATGAGGCCAGCTCCCTGCGGAAGCTAAGCAGGCTCAGGTGTGGCCAGTGCCTGGATGGGAGACCGCCTGGGAACCATACGGAAGCCACCTTGGGTTTCTATCATGAAAAGAAAGGCGGGGTAGAAATGTAATAAATAAATAAACCAAAATAAAATAAAAAGCCCAGTGGGGCTTAGAGAGCTTTGCATTGGTAGACCAGCTGTTATGCAGGCCAAATAACTGGTCAGGAATATAATAGGTATAAACCTAGTAAATGGAAATGGACTGCCTTCAAGTTGACTGGACTTACGGCGACCCTATGAATAGGGGTTTCATGGTAAATGGTATTCAGAGGTGCTTTTACCATTGCCTTCCTCTGAGGCTGAGAGGCAGTGACTGGCCCAAGGTCACCCAGTGAGCTTCATGGCTGTGTGGGGATTTGAACCCTGGTCTCCCAGGTCGTAGTCCAGCACTCTAACCACTACGCCTCACTGGCTCTATAAACCTAGTAGGGAACATTAACTGTATACACACAACTAGTTCATATATATGGATAGTATCTCTCTCACACTCACACGAGTTATCTTCAGCACACAGTCTCATAGCTGAGAGAGCCTGTGATTTGTGTAAGAACATAAGAAAAGCCTTCTGGATCAGGCCAGTGGCCCATCAAGTCCAGCATCTTGTCCTCACAGTAGCCAGCCAGATGGCTTGTATGGGAAGCCCACAAGCAGGACCTGAGTGCAAGAGAACTCTCCCCTCCTGCAGTTTATTTATTATTGTATTTTATTTATTATTTGATTTATATCCCGCCCTTCCTCCCAGCAGGAGCCCAGAGCAGCAAACAAAAGCACGAAAAACACTTTACAATCATAAAAACAGACTTTAAAATACATTAAAACAAAACATCTTTAAAAACATTTTAAAAAAGCTTTCAAGACATCATTAAAAAAAACTGTATTAAAATACCAGTAACTGGTATTTAAAGGCATCATTGCCTCCAACAGTGGAGGGAGATTTGCTTCTTTAACACACACCAGTGCATAAAAGAGTATTTTGCCTATGAAATAGCAACTGTTGGAGGGTCTGCCTCAGGAGTCAGATACTGGCGGCCCAAGGTGAAATCTGCTCCCTCCCGAGGGATGCAAACTGGCCCATCACTTGCCAGCTGGGATGTGAAGGAGATGTAAAGAAAGGGACTTCTGTGGTTATCCCCATGCAGCTGAGACAAGGAGGTGAGGCTCTTCTAAGATGAACAGCTTTTATAAACACTTGTTTATTTTATTTAATAAGATTTATATGCCACTTGATTGTTAAAAAAAAAACTCTCAAAAACATTAAAATTATCAATAAAAGAGTTCAAAACAAGTAATTAAAAACATTTTTAAAACAACAGACAGAACAGACAAAAAGATTAAAATACATCAGCATCTATGTCTCTGGATAGGCTTGCCTGAACAAAAAAGTTTTAAGCAGGCACTGAAAATAATACAGCAAAGGCGCCTGCCTGATGTCAATAGGCAGGGAGTTCCAAAGAGTACGTGATGCCACACTAAAAGAACAATTTATTACGAGTGTGGAGCAAGTATTATGTGGCATCTATAACAGTGCCTATTCTGCAGATCAAAGCGGAATAGGGAGTAAGGCGGTCCCACAAATAAACTGGTCCTTAGCTGTTAAGGGCTTTATATACCAGTAGTAAGACCTTGAACGTGGCCCAGTAACAAATCAAAATCAGTGCAGATCCCTGAGCATCAGGCAGGTGGCTAGGCTGGGAACTGGCAAAGGGCCCCTGTGCCTGGGCGGCTGTGTCCCGTAACCCAAATGCTGGTGCTGATTGCGGACTACTCTACCAGACAACACTCTGCCGCTGGTGCAGGCTGGCCGTGCCATTTTCCACATTGCCACATCAGCGCACTGCACACACACGCACACACTTGCCATCACCCAAGATGGCAGTGAGGGCAGCAACACCTCCCTGCTGCCATCTTCAGTGAGGGCAGGCACACACACACAATGCACTGACGTGTTGATGTAGCCGGGCCTATTTAACCCCCCAGTGGCAGCGGCCCTCAAGGACCCACTGCAGTCTGGTGCTGGCCTTGCTGAGCAGAGCTGTTATATGCTGACAGAGTCTCATTTCTGTCCGCAATCTGGCTGCAGCATCCTGCATTAACTGCAGTTTCTGGGTCAAGTGCAACTCTGAAGACCCGCACAGAGCGCATTGCAGAAATCCAGCCTTGAAATCAACACACACACGCACAAACACACAGAGAGAGAGATTCCCCAACACCACCCAAACCATTTGCCAGATGAATGAGCATCTTTTACACCAGACAATCCTAAACGGTGGTCCGTGGATAACCAGTGGTCCATGACCTTCCTTCAGATGGCTCATGGCATGTCTGTGGATTTGTGGTTGAAGGCAGGAGATGGCACATCCATTGCATTAAATACTAATGTCAATTGTTATTTCTTCTTTCTTGTATTGTATTTCATTATATTACAATAGGAATTCTATGAAGTACAATAAACTAACAATATATAAGAAATAAAAGCAGCAGTTTGAACAACATTAAAAACCATACAGCATCTAGCACAGGGCATTGCAATTGCTACAGCAGGCAGGAAAATCATTAAAGTGGTCTGCCAAGACCCTCAGCAATTTTTAAGTGGTTCATGGGGAAAACATTTGGGAACCAGTGTTTTAAGTGCTTTAAATGTGTTTTATTTAAATGATTCCTCTAACCAATTGATTAAAGGCCTGAAAGAGCCCTTACTCCTGTACAAATGTGTAAGATCACTTAAATAATTTGGGGAAATTCTACACCTTGAACAGCTCCCTGAAAATTTAGACTAAAACCTGGCGTAGATTCACTGCCCCACTGACACTGGAACCACCAGCCTCCACCAGTGGCATGCCCTCTCCTCTGCCATACATGAAGCAATAACTACCTGTGGCTTCACACATCTTCTGAAGACTTTATGTTTTGGCCCAGGCTTTCCCTGACCCAAAAGACTGGGCCCCTGTGCTTGAATCCCTGGAGTTTTAAAAATAATTGCTTGTATATGTTTTCTGAACTGGCACTAGAAGCTAAAATGATGAAGCTGAGGTTATCATACTTTGGACACATCATGAGAAGACATGATTCATTAGAAAAGACCATAATGCTGGGAAAAACAGAAGGGAGTAGAAAAAGAGGAAGGCCAAACAAGAGATGGATTGATTCCATCAAGGAAGCCACAGACCTGAACTTACAAGATCTGAACAGGGTGGTTCACGACAGATGCTCTTGGAGGTCACTGATTCATAGGGTCGCCATAAGTCCAAATCGACTTGAAGGCACAATAACAACAACAAACTGTGTTTTATTGGTTTTAGGTTGTATTGTTTTTTTAATTGTATACCACGTAAGAGGTATTTTTAAACATTAGACAGTTTATAAGTGCTTTGAAATACATAGAATAAATAAATAAAAATAAACACTGCGATAAATTATTCTCAAATTGGTGGTTTTGGAGGGTTGGAAAATCCGAAACCTGTCCTCATGCAAGATTATCCCAAGGGATGGGGTTTGACCGGAACAGGCCAGGATAGTGTGCTTGGGAAGGTGGGGAAGGTGTAATTTTAGGGCACCAGGCAAGCTGTTTTGCAGAGCAGGCCTGTTATCTAAATACCACTCATTTAGATAAAAAGGAGACTTGTTCATTCCTCTCCCTTGTCTTTCCTGCTTTTTGAAAGGATGAGTGTTTCCCTCACATCTGCTCCTCCTATTTGGTGGAAACTGCACAGGCCAAGGGGTATATTAGTCCTGCCAGATGAACAGCCCAAGAGGCCAGTGCCTTTGATCTTGCTGGCATCCCAACTGGGCTTTCAAGAGCCGGAAGCTACAAACCTGGCCTTGCGCTGCATCCCTCACACCCCCCACTCATCCCACCTCACGGCAATTCTGCTAAGAGAGCTTTATGTTCAAGCTGATTGCAATGAGTCTGACATTCACAAAAAGCAGGCCACTGGATGTGTGTGGGGTGTTGTTGTTGCAGAGGAAGGTGCGCCCCTTGGGTTGGGGAATTTGGGGTGTGGTATGGCTGACGTGGGACCCAATCCAGCAGCACGTTCTCTTGCACACAAAAGCCCCATTTGAAATGAGCAGGCGTTGTCCTGAGAGAGCAGAGGAACTACCTGATGGATTGGGCCCCTAGGTCATTCCTGTGGAAAGGTTAAGGATGCCACTTTGCCCCAAGTCAGTAGCCCCAAAAGGGCTACTGAACAAACGGCCACCTTCGATTAAAGAATGGCTAGTTAACCTTTGGAAAGGGGCAGAGTTGGTGCCAATGCACGAGAGAAGACAAAAGAGGGAACATTTTAGAAACAAATGGCTCCTGTAGGTTGAATATATTGAAAACAGATATAATATCAAACACATTAGCTTCTCTTTATGTTAAGAGTATACTGTCAGAACTGTATTACTGACTTTGAGTATGGTTTTTTAAAAACATTTGTTTCTTTCCATTTACGAATCCCTTCCAGTAAAGTACCTTGATGTGATTTCACAGTAAAAAAATCAACAATAAAATTCCGTAGGTAAAACAATTAAAAAGAATTCCATATATGAATACAATGTAATAACATATTTATATGTAAAAGCAACACACACAGAGATATATTCGGAAATTTGGTGTTCTAATTTTTTTATGTGATTAGAGCACTATGTGTTTAAGGTTTGTTGGGTTGAAATTATATTTATTTACTTATTTATTTGGGCTGATGGGAGTTGTAGTCCAAAACACGTGGAGGGCACCAGGTTGGCAAAGCCTGGCTTACACTAACCCTCATTTTCTATGATTTATTTTCTCTCTAAGCCTCTTCCTAACCTCTGAAGTTATATTAAGCTCAGCTTCTTATAGGCTTGCTAATTTATCCATCTCGATAGCCAGAAGTCCTTCATCTTGACAGCAAACTGACAGCCGTCTTCCTGGTCAACACATTTCAAATGGCCTTTCGAGCTTTAAAACCCACTTTCTCGGTTGAGTTGAAGCATTTCTGCTCCTTAACCAGTTTTTCAAAGCTTGCAAATTGCCATTCATGTAACAGAGGGCCCTGGAATAAAGGTAACATTTGAACAACTGTCTGCGGAAAAGTGGCTCTTTAATTTAAATCAGGGGTGAGGAACTCCAGAGGTCGCATGGCATGGGGCAACAGATATGACTCTTATCTTTGCCCAGGAGGGTACAGTACAGGCAGGCAAAACACTGAGGTTTCCACATAGACACGGCTAATCTCTCCATCCAGTAAGCAAGAGGCTTTATTACAGTGTGTTCAAGGACATAAATTCAGCATTGTCTGAGCTCTGCGAGTGCCGCCTTCTCCCGAATGAAGTGTAGTGTGTTCGAGGATTGGGATATTCACAGGGAGACCAAAATGCTTATTTACAAAGCCATTGTACTACCGACCTTACTGTACGCCTGTGAAACGTGGACCATCTATAAACGCCACTCCCAACTTCTTGAAAGATTCCACCAACGCTGCCTCTGGAAAATTCTGCAAATTAACTTGGGAAGGTAGGCGGACTAATGTTAGCGTATTGGAAGAAGCAAAGACCACCAGTGTTGAAACAATGATCCTCCAACATCAGCTTCACTGGACTGGCCATGTTGTTCGAATGCCTAATAACCGTCTTCCAAAGCAGTTACTCTACTCCCAACTTAAGGATGGAAAATGGAATATCGGTGGACAGCAAAAGAGGTTTAAAGATGTTCTCAAAGCTAATCTAAAAGAATGTAACATAAGCACTGAGAACTGGGAAGCCTTGGCCCATGAGCGTCCCAATTGGAGGCTGGCCATTATCAAAGGTGCTATGGACTTTGAAGCACAAATACAGGGCAAATGGGACAAACGAGCTAAGTGGAAGGCACATCAACCAAATCCTCATCGCGACCGTCTTCCATCTGGAAACCTCTGCCCTCACTGTGGGAGGCTGTGTGGATCCAGAATTGGCCTCCACAGTCACTTACGGACCCACCGCTAAACACCTTATCTTCGAAGACAATCTTACTCGGCCATGAGTGATCGCCAATGAATGAATGAATGATTCCGGCCATGCGAAGGAACTAGAGGAGGTATAGTGCGAGTTCAGTGAGGTGTGTGGCTTGAGGAGAGGTTCAAGAGCCAGCTAGAAAGGTCTGGAGGGCCACATTTGGCCACTGGCCCTCAGGTTCCCCACTCCCGATTTGAATCAGCTGGGCGGCACGCAGCCACTTCTAACGTTGATCAAATGTGGCTTAAAGTTGTGCTTTGTTGGCTGCTTTCTCTCATGGTTTCGTTATGGTGAAACAGAGCATTTGGCCTCTCTTAGTATTTTAGTGTAGCCGCCCTGAGTGCCCTATTGTAGGGTAGAAGGGCAGGATAGAAATATTTTAAATAAATGAATAAATAAAATTACTCTAGAAAGGACCATAGCTTAGTGGTAGAGCATCCACTTGGCACACAGAAGGCCCTGCGTTCAATTCTTGACATTTTCAGATAGGGCCTGAAAAGACTCCCTGTCTTGGGAGCCTCTCCCTGTCAGAGCCTCAGACAATGTACTGAGTTAGATGGGCCATTGGTCTGGTTCAGGACAAAGCAGCATTTTATTATTATTATTAAAATTTATATCGATGCCGCCTTTTGGCCAAAAGGCCCTGAAGGCAGCTTACAACCCCCCCCCAAATACTAATGCTCCTATATAATTCAGCCCTTTACATCCATGAGGACTAGGCCCTTACTTTATTTTCAGAAGGACCACAGCTCAGTGGTAGAGCACCTGCTTTGCATGCGAGACTCCTAGGTTCAATTTCTTGCATCTCCAGGTATGGCTGGGAATGCCACTGCCAGTCAGTGCAGACAGTATGAGCTGGGTGGCCCCAGTGGATTGACTTGGTAAAAGGTAGATGCCTATGTTTTTTATGGCCAAGAGAGCTCGCTCGCTAGGAAGGGTGCAGAGGATTGCAGCCTGAATTGGCCAAATTCTGGACTGATGTTTGAGTTTTCTCCATAATTGAGATGCAAATTCTGAACGCCACAAAGCAAGATGGGTCCCCACAAAGAGAAATCGTATACACCGAATGATGTGTGGGATGTGTTTTAGAGTTTGTTTTTATGATGCTTTAATGTTTTTAGTGAGTTTGTTTGCTGCCCTGGACTCCTGCTGGGGGGAAGAGAGGGATATAAATTAAATAATAATAATAATAATAATAAAAAATGGAGGACACAGATTTGCTGCTTTTCAGACCTTAAGGAAGCCACTTGGATACCCTGTTGAAATTGCCGCTGTTCTAGGAAGCTTCCTCTTCATGTGACCTTTAGCGACTAAGAGAAAACAAAAAAGCTATGATGGTCACACTCAGGGAGGGGGGCAAAACCCTCCCCCCTTTTCTGCCAGGTGCAGGACCAGGGAGACCGAAGCACAGCTGTCCTTTGAAATTTGTGCCTTTCCAAATTTGCAGTTCTAGTTTTCCAACCAATGTACGAAAAGGCATCTCTTTGGAGAAAGTAAGCATAAAAATGAGTGTAAGTACAAATAACATACAAAAATGCATATTTGGGAAAGTTCCTTTGAAAAACATGCATATTAGTCAAAATGGCATGCAAATGTGTTTATTAGGAAAATATTCACACCAAAATGCCAATGAATTTTCATGAGGATTTTTTTTTAAAAAATGTAAAATCCTGCAGAAATGTGGAGAACTGAATTTAAAATTGCATAGAAACAACATTGTAAGCACCCAGGCTGTGCCCTGCTTGGCTTCCACATCACTTCACTGGTACCCTTCCCACCTCGAAACACCAGGGATCCATTCTGCATTATTTGCAATGATTTTGCAGGGGTGTATGCTCAGTGGAAGGGTGCGTGCTTCAAATGATGTCAGTTCAGCCCCTAAAAGTTCTTAGGTAGCAGGAGATGAGGAACCCCCTTAAGATTCTGAAAAACCAGGAAGATTCTCTCTCACAGGATTGTGGATTGTCGTCTGGAGTCATCCCACATTTATGAGCACTCTGCAAACGCAACCGATTCCGCTGGAGAAAATCACTGTGTATCTTGAATGGGCCAGTCCTCAAACCGTATTCGATGGGGGGGGGGGTAGACCGAATTGAACATACGATGGGGGGGTAGACCAAAGGTTTAAGGCCGCATTATTTTATTTATTATTACATGTCTATCCCACCTTTCTCCCAAGAAGCTCAAGGTGGCATACAAACATGGTTCTCCCCCTCCTGACTGTATCCTCACAACCACCCTGTGAGGTAGGTTAGGCTGAGAGACAGTAACTAGCCCACGGTCACCCAGTGAGCTTCATGGCCATGATGGGATTTGAACCCTGGTCTCCTCCCAGATCCAAGTTACCTCATGGGCAATCTTCTCGAGGCCGTATGCCTTTCATGGGTGGGGCCAGAGGCACAAAGGTGGCAGAGCAACAGATGCGAATCCCAACTTTGTACCGTACGCTAGTGGGTTCTCCCCTGCTATCCCCACCTCTCTCCATCCTGGTAACCAACAGCCGTATTTTAATATGTTTTTAAACTTTTTTCAAAAAACTGTATGTTTTTAATCTTATTTTTAAAGATGTCTCAAAAGCTTTAAAATTTTTTTTTAAAGATGTTTTGTTTTAATGTACTCTAAAGTCTGTTTTTATGATGTTTTGAAGGGTTTTTAGTGCTTTTGTTGGCCACCCTGGGCTCCTGCTGGGAGGTAGGGCGGCATAGAAATCAAATAAGAAATAAATAAATAAATATTAATAGTTCCGCTGCAGCCAGGCAAAAGCACTCAGGGTGGGTGTGGCCTCAGGAAAAGAGGCATTGCCTTAGGAGGAGGAGTGGCCTACGGAGTGTTGCAAGGGCCAGGCAGAGGTGCCCGGAGGGCCTCATGTGGCCTCCAGGGCTGAGATGCACCACTCCTGGTTTAGGGAGATATAAATTTTAGTGCTTTCTCAAGTTTTCTGCGTGAGATGTGTTTCAAGCTTTCGTGCAAATAAGGAATGGTGAACCAGTTACCAATTTGGCAACACTGTTGTGCCGCTGCTGGGTGGAGCACACAGGCATTCGCGGTTCACAAGCCTTTGGGATTCCTTGCACACTCACCTTTCCATCTTCTGACTCTTCCCTAGTTACCTGCGCGCTGCCCCCAACCCCTTCCGTAGGTTTGTCTGCAGAATTAACAAATGGCTTATTTTCCAAGAAGCAAAGGCAGGCAAGGGAGGGAGGCGAGGTGAGGCACTTCAAAGGGGTCGTTGAGAAAGATCAGAGGCGGGCAGGGAACAACCATGCTCCCCCCACTGGGAAGCCGAGGGCAATAGAATTTTATGATCCACTGGCTGGATCCCTTTCAAGTCCTGGGATCTTTGTGTTAGGACTCTCCTGGTATCCTCTTGCTTGCTCCTAATCTTTCGGAGGCTGCCTGTTAAGAGGGGTGATGGTGGTGTGGGAAAGGGGGTGAGTTGCGTAGGGTTCCCCCCCATCCATCCACAAAAAGAAGGAACATGCAAGATGCCTTGTTGTTTAACAACCACAGCCTGGTCTGGCTGCAAGAATTTGCTCAGTGTGTAAGACATAAAAGGGGGTGAGGACGATGCTCCTTTTACTTCGGGGGAAAGCTTTTTACTGTCAAAGAACATCTCTGCCTAGCTAAAAATAATTTCTACCCATGTAGGTAAGAGCATAAGAAGAGCCTGACTGCTAGATCAGGCCAGTGGCCCATCTAGTCTGGCATCCTGTTTTCACAGTGGCCAACCAGATGCCGGAGTGGGAAGAGCACAAGAAGGACTTGAGTGCCAGAGCGCCCTCCCCTCCTGCCTTTTCCAGAAATTGATAATGGCTGTGTGGAGATTTGAGACCATGGTCTCCCAGGTCGTAGTCCAACACCTTAACCACTACACTGCACTGGCTCTCTAACATTAACCATGCAAAATGGGAATGGACTGCCTTCATGTTGATCCCAACTTATGGCAACCCTAGGAATAGGGTTTTCATGGTAAGTGGTATTCAGAGGGGGTTTACCATTGCCTCCCTCTGAGGCTGAGAGGCAGTGACTGGCCCAAGGTCACCCAGGGAGCTTCATGGCTGTGTGGGGATTCGAACCCTGGTCTCCCAGGTTGTAGTCAAACACACTAACCACTACACCACACTGCCTCTCTCTCTCTCTCTTTTTAAAGTCAGTTTTCAAAATAGCTGCGGAAATTCGCTACATTAAAATCTGATCCTCAGCGACTGAGAATAAGTGAATTCATGGAAAATTTGCTGCCATACCGGGATTGGGTGGAATTCTAGTACATCCTTCATCTTAGAGCATAAAGATGCATGGTTTGGGCTCCACAGGCTGCCCCCAACTTGCCACAGAGCAATGGCTGTTGGGTTTGCCAGAGGATTTGGCGTGGCTGTTGCTCTGGTGGCCGTTGTGTGCTAGATCTACTACTTGTGGTATCAGTAAGTGATGCTGAGGATCGAGCTACATGTTCTCTCAGCAAATGCATTTCTCGCCTTATGGTCATGAGGGATGGATGAGAGTCACGGGACAGGTGGGAGGGACAGCAGCTTCACTGATCCTGTGCCCACAAAAACCTTCCGACACCCCCCTTACAACTTCAATTTTGGCTTCAGGGCGCAGCTGAGAGAAAATCAATGAGACCAGTGGCGCGGGGTTGCAGAAGAGAACTTGCAGGTCATGTAAGTATCACTGCAATCTCCCCCAGCAATTTAACTCTCCCCTGCAATTCTCTCTCAGCAAATCTGGTTCTCCTCTGCAAACCCTAGTCACCATCACTGTCTCCTGCAAATCCCTCTCCATCCCCCACAACTGCGTCCCGAGAGGCTGCTGGGGTTGGTTGAAAATCCAGTGCCCACTCCTCAACACACCAAGGGTCCAGCAAACCCCTGCCTGCCACAGATTTTCTCAAGGAATGCACAACAGCTTGATGAGAGCATAGTTTTACTGAACTACTTCTGTGTGGCCAGAGCTCAAATTACTCTGTGCACACCCTGTGCATAAAGACAGTGTCCGTCGTTCTTCTGGGGGACCCTCCTGGCCAAGCCATCCTTTTGCAAAGCTCACCTCCTCTTCTTTACCAGCCTCTGATCGGCTCCCATGTACCCACCACCTGGCCCTTGCTGTGAATGTAGTAAAGAGGGTGCATGGCGGCTGTGGCGCAGGCCTGTCATGGAGACAGAAAGGTGACAAAGTGTGAGGCAGAGACGAAGATCGCCGCGCAAACACAAAGAGCCCAGCTGGAGGCACCGAGAGAAAAGCACTCTGAACATGGGTAGAGACGCTCTCCCCTCTGGCCAGGCAGCAGGCCTTTGAAGGAGCGCACATGTGTTCAATCACACAAGTCATACTTACATGATAAGGAATCAATGCCAGGAGGCTGCCCATGGGGAACTTGGCAAAATCCAGCTTGCCTTCCATGGGCTCAATTCTGCCATGCTCCTGGGTCATTCCTACCAACCTGCAAAGGAGTAGAGGGAACTGTATTCCATTTGAAATTTGTCTCCAATAGAATCTTTATCCCTATTGAACCCCAGTGCACTACCTTGTGTAGAGTGTTACCCTCCCCTCCCTTGGGGAAGAGCCCTCGCTCAGTGGCAGAGTACCTGCTTTGCGTGCCAAAGGTACCGGATTCAACTGCAACAGCATCTCAAGGAGACAACAGTCAAGAAATCAGAAGAAGGCTAGGACTGGGGAGGGCCACTACGAGAGAACTAAAAAGGTCCCCAAATGCAAAGATGTATCACTGAACACCAAAGTCAGGATCATTCAGACCATGGTATTCCTGATCTCTATGTATGGATGTGAAAGTTGGACAGTGAAAAAAGCGGATAAGAGAAAAATTAACTCCTTTGAAATGTGGTGTTGGAGGAGAGCTTTGCGCATACCATGGACTGCAAAAAAGACCAATAATTGGGTGTTAGAACAAATTAAACCAGAACTATCACTAGAAGCTAAAATGATGAAACTGAGGTCCTCATACTTTGGACACATAATGAGAAGACATGATTGACTAGGAAAGACAATAATGCTGGGAAAAACAGAAGGGAGTAGAAAAAGAGGAAGGCCAAACAAGAGATGGATTGATTCCATAAAGGAAGCCACAGACCTGAACTTACAAGATCTGAACAGGGTGGTTCATGACAGATGCTCTTGGAGGTTGCTGATTCATAGGGTCGCCATGAGTTGTGATCGACTTGAAGGCACTTAACACACACAGGATCTTCAGGCAGGTCTAGCGAAGGCCCCCACCTTAAACCCTGAAGAGTTGCTGCTAGTCAGGGAAGACAGCATTGAGCTAGTTGGACCCCTGGTCTGACTCAGCATGGAGCTTCTTGTGCTATGTCGGTAAGAACATCAGAAGAGCCTGGCTGCTGGGTCAAGCCAAAGGGGGTGCATCTAGTCCAGCATCCTGCCCTGTTTGCACTAGCCGCAGCGAAGATCAGAATGGCCTTCTTGAAATATTCCAACTTTAAAAGCAAAGGGGAGCCCATTTGAGTGTGCTCTTAATCTAAACAAATGTAGTAAATTTTTACTATTCTCTTGCAAAGTTTAGGGTTTTATCCATGTATTATTGGATCAAAATTTAATGTTTTATAGATGTTTTAGAAATGTTTCATAAATTTTTTTTTGTATGTTTCTCATATTGTAATGGCCATTGGTTAAAAACAATAACAATAAAGTTCGTTCGTAGAGGTATCATAGTCCAGCATTGGATAGAGAAAAGTTCTTCTCCCTCTCTCATAATACTAGAACTCGTGGACATTCAAAGAAGCTGAATGTTGGAAGATTCAGGACAGACAAAAGGAAGTACTTCTTTACTCAGCGCATAGTTAAACTATGGAATTTGCTCCCACAAGATGCGGTAATGGCCACCAGCTTGGATGGCTTTAAAAGAAGATTAGACCAGTTCATGGAGGACAGGGCTATCAATGGCTACTAGCCGTGATGGTTGTGCTGTGCCACCCTAGTCAGAGGCAGCATGCTTCTGAAAACCAGTTGCCGGAAGCCTCAGGAGGGGAGAGTGTTCTTGCACTCGGGTCCTGCTTGCGGGCTTCCCCCAGGCACCTGGTTGGCCACTGTGAGAACAGGATGCTGGACTAGATGGGCCACTGGCCTGATCCAGCAGGCTCTTCTTATGTTCTTATCCTGTTCTCACAGTGGCCGACCAGATGCCCCCATGGCAAGCCTGCAAGCAGGACCTGAGTACAAGAACACTCTCCCCTCCTGAGGCTTCCGGCAACTGGAATTCAGAAGCGTACAGCCTCCAACAGTGGAGGTAGAACATCGACCTCATGGATTGCAGCCAGGGACAACCAGATCCTGCATGCAGCGGTCCAGTCCTTGCAGAAGCCACCTGTGGCTTTCGTGGGAAGGGAAAAGGAGCCGTTCAGATATTCTTGCATATTTGGGACCGTTTTCTCCCAAAAAGGGAACAGTGTGCAACCTTGCATCGGTAGCAATCTCAGTAAGGGGTCGGGATTGCAGTTCAAGATTGATAAGGAGATAGTCAGGAAATACCTAGTCAACCTAAATGAGTTCAAATCTCCAGGGCCTGATGAACTGCATCCCAGAGTATTGAAGGAACTTGCGGATGTACTCTCGGAACCTCTTGCCATCATCTTTGAGAAATCCTGGAGAACGGGAGAAGTGCCGGAGGATTGGAGACGGGCAAACGTCATCCCGCTCTTTAAAAAGGGTAAAAAAGAAGATCCGGGGAATTACAGGCCGGTCAGTCTGACTTCAATACCGGGAAGAGTCCATTGGCAACTATCTAGATGACAATGCTGTGACTGGTAGGAGCCAGCATGGGTTTGTCAAGAAAAAATCCTGTCAAACTAATCTCATCTCTTTTTTTGATCGGGTCACTAGCCTAGTAGATTGTGGAAATGCTGTAGATGTCATCTATCTAGATTTCAGCAGTGTTTGACAAAGTCCCCCACGACCTTTTGATTAGCAAACTGGTCAAATGCGGACTAGATGGAAATTGTCATGGCCCCGTCAGAGGACTCATCAGACGAGGATGACTCGGGAGTAACAGCAGCAGACCCAGAAGGAGAAACGGAGGAAACTCCTGAGAACCCAGCTCCTTCTCCCCCTCAGCTGCAGAGCACCCCAGACACAGCTGAAGCCCTTCAGCCAGACGCAGCCAGTGAACAGGAGACTCCCCCCTCACCTGCAGAACGTAGACAGCAGAAGGTCAGGCAGAAGAGGGGCAGGCCTGTCCACTTAAGGCCTAAACGCTGAGGGCTCACACCTGCTGACAAACCTGCTCCTTAAAAGTCAAACCTTGGCTTCAGCTTGTTGCTGACTACAACATCAGGCGTGACCACTGTGTGTCTTCCTATCCCCTGAACCTTGACTTGGACTGATCTCTTGGCAAACTAGACCCGGACCTTCACTGACATCTCTTCTGGATTTCTGGCTTGGCCCTTATCTTGCTTCCTCCTTGCTAGCCTGGCAGATTTATAGCCAAGCTGCCGGCTGAGGACTTATGGCCTGGCAATTACCAAGGAATCTCCAGCCCTGCCTGCACCCCCACCGACACTGCTGTCTCAGTGAAGAGCTGACAGAAATACTGTCAGGTGGATTCACAACTGGTTGGAAAACCGTACTCAAAGAGTGGTCGTCGGTGGCTCTGCTTCGGACTGGAAGGAGGTCTCGAGTGGAGTGCCATAGGGTTCTGTCCTGGGGCCGATACTCTTCAACATTTTTATCAATGACTTAGATGATGGGGTGGAGGGAAGCCTTATGAAGTTTGCGGATGATACGAAACTGGGAGGGATAGCTAACACAATGGAAGACAGGAATAAAATCCAAAGGGACCTGGATAGACTAGGAAATTGGGCTGAAATTAATAAAATGACATTCAATAAAGATGAATGCGGGATTCTGCATTTAGGCCACAAAAACAAAATGCACGGGTACAGGATGGGAAATACCCGGCTTAGCAGTAGTGCGTGTGAGAAGGACCTTGGAATTGTAGTGGATCGCAAGTTGAACATGACTGAGCAGTGTGATGCTGCGGCAAAAAAGGCAAATGCGGTTTTGGGCTGCATAAACAGAGTTACAGTTTCCAGGTCGAGGGAAGTAATAGTCCCACTATATTCTGCATTAGTCAGGCCTCATCTGGAATACTGCGTTCAGTTCTGGGCGCCTCATTTTAAGAAAGATATAGACAAGTTAGAGCGGGTTCAGAAGAGGGCGATGAGGATGATAGCCGGTATGGAGAACAAGTCTTATGAGGAAAGGTTGAAGGAACTTGGCATGTTCAGTCTGGTGAAGAGAAGGCTGAGGGGCAACATGATTACACTCTTTAAGTACCTGAAGGGCTGTCACATAGAGGAGGGTACAGATTTGTTCTCTGCTGTCCCAGAGGGTAGGACTAGGTCTAATGGTTTTAAGTTGCAGGAGCGTAGATTCAGATTGGACATTAGAAGGAACTTCTTGACAGTAAGGGCAGTTCGGCAATGGAACCGACTGCCTAGGGAGGTGGTGGGATCCCCTTCGCTGGATGTCTTCAAGCAGAGGCTGGACAGCTATCAGCGGGAGATGCTCTAGCTGTGGATTTCCTGCTGTGAGCAGGGGGTTGGACTCGATGGCCTACAAGGCCCCTTCCAACTCTATGGTTCTATGATTCTATGATTGGAGGGATGGCTATGTTCAGTGGCCATATAAGCAACACGGGACATTTTATGGGAGCAAGCTAGGTATCTTAGAATATGTGTGTGCATTATTTAGCTGTATGTAGATTTGAGTAGTTGTCATGGTGAGGATGATGATGATGATTTGATTTATATCCTGCCCTTCCTCCCAGCAGGAGCCCAGGGCAGCAAACGAAGCACTACAAACATTAAAACATCATAAAACAAGCGTTAAAACACATTAAAACAAAACATCTTCAAAAACGTTACTTAAAAAAAGCTATCTAAAAATCTTCTAAGATTAAAAACATTTTAAAAATGAAAGTTTAAAAACATATTAAACAGCAATCCAACACAGATGCAGACTGGGATGGTGTGTACATGTGTGGATGCGCTTTAGGATGTGAGATTGAATTATGTGAGTTCTTGTAGGGTGTGATTTGAGGTAAGCGTCAGTGTGTTGATTTAGAATGTTGTTATGTTTAAATACGAATGTGCTGATCTTGTAAGGGTGGGTTTGAGAAAACTAAACAATATCTTTTTTTCAACTGTAGCACGACAAAATTCTGTTATAAAGGGGGCCGGCTGTTTTAATTGTTTTGCTTTTTATTATACTGTGATTAAGAAATGAGCGGATTTGTTTAATCTATTATGTTTAAAAATAAGCTTGTTTTAACTTGCTTTTTTTCCTTGAAACTCAGGGAATATTCTCTTTAGTCTATTATGTATATTATGATTTTTTCCTTGTATTTTTTGTTCTTGATTTTATATGCAACGTTTGTATTATGTTGCTACGAAAGAGGGTGTTTTGTTCGGTTAATTGTATTTTATTGATTGTTTTTTGGTAGCTGCTCTTTTAAGATGTTTTATTTGTACACTGCTTCTCCTCTTCTCCCAGGCATTTTAGCATGTGTTTTAATTTGTTTTTAAATATGTGTTTTTAAATTTGTGTATTTGTTTTTAATGTTTTAATCGTTGTAAACCTCCCAGAGAGCGTCGGCTATGGGGCGGTATACAAACGTAATAAATAAATAAATAAGTATGAGTTTTATTTAAATATAAGCGGTATATAAATGGTCTAAATAAATAAAGAGATCTCCACATTCTGAGACGCTATGCTGGGGGACAGACAGTAGCAGAAGGCTATTGCCCTTGCGTCCTGCTCGTGGGTTTCCCAGAGGCCTCCGGCTGGCCACTGTGTGAGGCTGAACGAGATGGACCATTGGCTGGATCCAGCAAGGCCCTTTGCAGGACAGTCAGAAAAGCAGAGTCAAATTCCAGGGATCTTTCTTAAGGACCCCGACGGGGCCAGGATCAACGTTTATGAGGCACAATTCTCTTCCCCCCAACAAGCCTAGGTCACAAGGGAGTTCCATTTACTTGAGGTCAGGATGGCCTTCCACGAGGGCGTAGCCTGTTGGCAGCTGGCCCAGGCTGTGAAGGCTCAGCCCAGTCCAGCCGCAGTCCACCAGCAGTTGGTTGCGGTGCGGGTAGTGGCCAATCACCCTCGTCAAGACCCGGACGGCAATGTCCTCCAGCTGGCAGGAGCCGATCGTCAACTGCTGGGCGTCTGGAAGAGAGAGAGGGACAGGGGAATCCAGAGCGGGGAACAGGCCCCTCTCCATCCAAGCAAGCAAGAGGTCAAGGACATGTTCCGGGGACGGGGCACAGCTCAGTGGTTACAGCATCTGCTTTGTATGCAGAAGGTCCCTGGGCTCCTGCTGGGAAGAAGGGTGGGATATAGATCAAATAATACATAAATAAATTAAATCCCCAACGGCATCTCCAGATAGGGTTGGAAGAGACTCCTGCCTGAAGCCCTGGAAAGCCACTGCTAGTTAGTGTATCATTATTATTAATTATTATTATCATTATTATATCCCGCCCTTCCTCCCAGCAGGAGCCCAGGGCGGCAAATAAAAGCACAAAAAAAACCCTTTAAAACATCATTAAAACAAACTTTAAAATATATTAAAACATCTTTAAAAACCTTTTTTTTAAAAAAGCTTTAAAATCATCTTTTAAAAAAAGAAAGAGGCTTAAAAACATACTAAAAAGCAATTCCAGCACAGACGCAGACTGGGATAGTGTAGACCACAGTTTGTCAACCTTGGATCCTCAGATGTTGTTGGACTACTACAACTCCCATCATCCCCTGCCAGCTTAGCTGCTGATCAGGGGATCATGGGAGTTGTAGTCCAACAACATTTGGGGACCTAAATGAAACATGCTGGTGTAGACTTGGTATAAGGCAGCTTCCTTTGATCCTATGGTCTGGAGGCAGCCGCTGGTGTGGAACGCTGAGGCTTGGGTGATGATGAGGAGTGCTCCTGATCAGGTCAGGCACCCTCCATGCCAGCCCTAAGGGACCTGAGACAGCTGCCTACCAGCCAGGAAAGACCGTCTCTCCTTCCACTGCCTGGTAAGGGCATTAAGACCAGCAAATGGTGCCTGGCTCCTTTTGCCACAGCCTGATGATGATTAGCTCGTGGCAGCACAGAGGCTGGCTTTTTTCACTGGTGGCAATCTTGCGGAATGCCCTCCTGCTGAAATACGAGAGGCCCCCATCGGTATTGGCATTCCGCCGGCTCTAGAAGACACACCTTGTTTAGGCAAGCATTTCTCAGATTTCCCGGCTTGAATCTCCTACTTCGACTGTTGTTGTAACAGCTTTAACTATTATGCTGTTTTAATGGGCTCGTTTATTGCAGATTTTAATTAAGGAAGTTTTAATGAAGTTGTTTTACTATGTATATCAATTATGGGTAGCTGAATTTTTATAACTGGTGTTACTCTTGTTGTTTTGCTGTCGGTTTTTATTGGTTTGTGAACTGCCTTGGCATTTCTTCTTGAAATGAAATGCAGTACGTAAATAATAAGAATAAGAATAATAGGAATAATAACAATAATAGTATAATTCCAGCCAGGCAAAAACCACTCAAGGAGAGTATGAATCAGGGCTTGAGAGGGGGAATGGCCTGGGGAAAGTAGCAAGTGCTAGACTGAGAGCCTGGAGGCTGTGTTTGGCTCCTAGACCTGGGGTTCACCTTCCCTGCTCTAGACAATAGGAAGGCATGAACACACCTTACATCCAGATGTTGGTTGCATGTCACCCAATCGTGCAAGAGGAACACAATGTAAAGTCTCTCTCTCTATATATATATATTAAAAATGTATTATTGCATTTATAGGCAGTGATTTTCTCTTCCCCCCCACTTTTATCCTCACAATAACGCTGTGAGGTAGGCTTGGTTGAGGGGCAGTGACTAGGTTCAAGGTCACCCAGTGAGCTATCATGGCTGAGTGGGAGACTTGAACCCTGGTCTCCCAGGTCCCAGTGCAGCACTCTAACCATTATACCACACTGCCTCTCTACGATGAAATTAAAAACGCCCACTCATGTTGCTGGGCTTCATTTGGCCTTCAGAGGATCCCTTAGGGGAAGGGCCATAGCACAGCGGTACAACATGCAAGTTGCATGTGGAAGGTCCCAGGTTCTGTTCCCCAATGGCATTTCCGGGCAGGGCTGGGAGAGGCCCCTGCCTGAACCCCGGGAGATCCGGTGACAGTCCTAGATGGACCAATGGCCCGACTTGGTGTAAGCCGTCTTCCTGTGTTCCAGAAGTGTTTCAGAAGCTGATGAGGGCCTTGCAACACTGACTCTCTTTTAGGGTCCTTCCACAGGGCAGTTTATTGTGGCCAGGGGTGAAGTTGTCCAGGGTCTCGGGTGGGGGAGTCTTAGACCCGTTACTTTTTTGGGAAAAGGGTCCCAATGTCTCCAACACCTTATGAGCCAATCAGCATGAAAGGGGAGTATGTGAACCACTGAGAAGAATCTTCTGACAGGCTTCCTTGTCCTTTCCTGTTGATAGGAACCAATCAAAATTAAAGGAGGTGAGTCAGCCACTGAGAAGACTCTTTTCAGTAGCAAACACTCTCCCGTCCATGTTTATTGGCTCCTAGGGATGTCTGTTGTTGTGGGAGAAGAATCAACAAGGATCTCATTCTTAATCCAGCAGCAAAAAAAAGGGGGGGGAACGGGGTTGCTGTGACTATCAAGAGAAGACTCTGCACTTCTGAACTTGCCACTATACTAATGATTGTGGGCTTGATGCTGCCACAGGCATCCTCATCAAAATGCTGTCCCATATTACTTCCCCATTTGATCTGGATGAACCGTTTCTGTAGAAAATCCAATACGTAAAAAGCCTGTAGTAAATCCAGATTAATTTGGGGAGAAGGGAATATATGGGATGGCCTTTTGATGACAACATCATGTGCCGCAAAACTTGCATGCATGTTGCAGCACTGAGTCTGCAGTAAACCACTGCGTGGAAGTGCCCTTATACTGTGCTTAGTAGTGCCATTCTCCCTGAAACCACGCCCAAAACAGAGAGGGAACACCTCTGACTGTGTACAGAGTTCTTTCCCTCCAACAATGTGCCCTCCATGGCACATTGCCACCCAAGCAGCTGCAGAGGGCTCCCTCAGAGGCCCCAGGATTCCTCACCTTATGGTAGAGGATCCCAGAAGGATCTCCCACATACATGCACCTGCAACATGGCCCCATGGGACCTCTTGGACAATGCGATGCTTTGGTGGCACTGCGGCAAATATTGTCCTTTCAAGCAGCCTCCTGGACTGCTTACAGAGTAAGGCTGGCTGCTACTTTTTCTCCCTGCTAAAAGCAGATCCCCCCCCCAATTGGAATGATCTCTGTGGGGGAAGGGAAACACATGGAAAGTGTTATGCTGGAAATGGAAGGGTAAATCTACATAAATTATGCAGGGATGTGGGAAACACGGCGTGTAGCCGAGGCCTGGGTTCCTGAAGGCCTCCTTTTCCTGGTGGATCTTTCCAGTAAAAATCCCAGGTGGACTGGGCATGCCAGACTAACTTTTTCCATGTGTATTTCTCAATGGGAACCTTTGCCATAGAGCTCAGTGACACAGCGCACGCTTTGCGTGCTGAAAGTTCAGTCCAGTTAAAATGGATTTGTGGCGCTAGCTGTGAGAAAGGCCTCAGCTTCAGACAGCATTGAGAGCTGCTGCAAGCCAGAGTCTGCCTAGTCCAGTGTCCTGTGCAAACAACCCCCAGCAACCGGCAGACCACACAATTCTACAGCTCTAGCGCAGCAGACTCTGGGGAACGCCCTGAATTCAAATCCATATGCAGTCAGGAAATCCAGCACTCACCATCCCTCAGCCTTGTCTACCTTGCAGGGTTGTTGCAAGGAGGAGACCTGGGCCTAATTAGGCTGGCCCAGGCCTCCCCATTTGGCCTATGAGGCCATTTTGGTCAAGTCATGCCCATCTGTCTTACAGGTAATGGTGTGGTAATGGGATTATTATTATTATTATTAATACTAATAATAAAATAACCATTATTATTATCATCAATGTATGTCCCACTCTTCCTTCCAAAGGAGCCCAGGGCAGCACACATCAATAACATTATTAAAAACAGTCTTCAGATTGTTCAAAACAACCACATTTTCTCAGCCCATGATTTCAAGGCTGCAGGGATCAGTATCTTTCAGCCATCAATTTAAGAATGTTCTTCAATTTCTCCTGGAAGTTAATAACGTAAAGATGCAGTTGGGCCAAAAGGAGGTCTGCAGGCCCTGAGGATCTGCTGATTGTTGGGGCTTGCAAAGCACTGTGCCTGCACAATTCAATTTTGGCCCACACAGGCAAAAACAGGCTGCCTGACACCAGGTGACTGACATGTGGGCGGGGCCTCCCACCTGTCAAACGTGATTTGCGCACACCCACAATTTTGCAGGGGGAAGGGGAGGAGAAAAAAGCATTATATCCACCACCCTTGGATGCCAATAAGTAAGTGGCCCCTGTGCCCCTCCGCAGATATAGCCTGCAGTTGGTTTGGACCTCACCAAATGTCACGGCTTTGCTCGTTTCGTTAGGCTTACCATAGAAGAAGTAGTTCCCAGGATGGACTTCGCTGAGTTGGGCCATCTCTGGCACCGGGTGGCTGCAGGATGGAGTGGAACCAATGCTAGACAGCGAGGGGGCCAGTCCTGCCAGCCTGGGAGAGATGGAGAAGGGCAGGGGGATAGATACGGAGACTGCAAAAGGGGAACTCTATCACTCTGGGCCACCTCAGAGCAAAGGAGAGCACCCTATGACCCCATCCGCTCCAGCCAGCACAGCCAGACTTAAATGAAAGAGTTTTACAGTGCTACACCAGTATAATGCTAATTAAAAAAAATGATTGGGGGGGGGAAGCCTTGGACGCCACAGTGAACCAACTTACTAAAATGGTGGTGATAAAAAAGAGTGTGTGCGTGTGTACATACACATATAGCATGATAGTGTTATAGCACTATAAACCTCTTTCATGTAAGTGATATTTCATTGTTATTTTAAAAAAATATATAGTTGGGAAAGCATTGTAGCATGAATCGAAAGATGAACTACAAAAATAAATGAGTAGAGTGATAAGATGGCACCCACCGCAAAGGTTGTTGCAATTCTGCGCTGAGTTTCAAATGGCCACTTCAGTGAACTGGACTTTTCTCTGAACCAACCATAGCAGCTAACTTTTCGCCCACCAGTATAGATAGAATATAGCGGGAGGGATAGATAGAAAACATGCAAGCCTCCCCATCATGTGAAACGTCAGTTGCAGCTTAGTGGATGAGCAATCATTTATTTGTTAGCGCCAGGAACACTGCTGTCTAAGGGCCCCTCCAGACTGGTGTTTTCCCCAGCTGTATTATGCAATGCGCCCTTGACTGGATAATAGTATATTGGTGCCGGAACCACACTGAACTGCCTGCACATCATTCCACTTCATTAGTTGTTCTGTGACGCTTCCTCAACGTCACTGCTTAATAGCACACTCTTGCACTATGCTGTAACTAAAGTGGGATCAAAAAAACCGTCTGGAACATTTATGGTATTAATAGTTACAAGATCTCAGCAGGATGTTATGAAACATCCTTGGACTGGAAATGAAGCACCTCTGCCTGAAACTTCTGCAGGCGCAAAAAAGTATTGAGAGTGGGATCATGCGCAACTCCCCTGGTGCCATCATGAGCACAAATTGTCATGAATGCACAATAAGAGGGGCCCTTCAGCAGTCTATCTTCAGGTTCAGGACCATCCATGATCCTGAATGGAGAGGTCTTGTGCAGGGCGCACCCCTGGCGATTTTAAGGAGCGTCCTGACATCATCGCAGAAAGGAGGAAAGGGAAGCATCGCAGAGACTTCAGCTCAGAAGATGCCTGGAGAGCATCAACAGGATTCAGCTTCAGGGAGCGATGGGCCATAAATAACAGGGCAACGGAGGCCGCTGGAATGCTGAGACGCTCCGGGCAGGAAGCCAACTCCTGCTCCCAGGCATCTCAGCACGCTGTTTCCTGACAGCTCCTTTTGGGCAAATGCCCACACACAAATTGTATTATCTTGATTGTGGTTTTCATCTGTTTTATGCTATTAGTCTTTTTGCCATTCTCAGCGACTGGTTTATAGAATCATAGAATAGTAGAGTTGGAAGGGGTCTATAAGGCCATCCAGTCCAACGCCCTGCTCAATGCAGGAATCCAAATCAAAGCATTCCCGACAGATGGCTGTCCAGCTGCCTCTTGAAGGCCTCCAGTGTTGGAGAGCCCACTACCTCTCTAGGTCATTGGTTCCATTGTCGTATGGCTCTAACAGTTAGGAAGTTTTTCCTGATGTCCAGTCGAAGTCTGGCTTCGTGCAACTTGAGCCCTTTATTCCATGTCCTGCACTCTGGGACGACCGAGAAGAGATCCCGGCTCTCCTCTGTGTGACAACCTTTCATGTACTTGAAGAGTGCTATCATATCTCCCCTCAGGTTCTGCATTCTTATCTTTCAGAGGCATAAGAGGAAAAAAAGTGGGACAGAAATCGAAAGCAGTTAAAGCGGGGGGGGCTGACCTTTTATGGGCTGGAGGGCCACATGCATCCTCGGCACATTCCAGCAGTGGGTGTGGCCATAAATGGGTGTGGTCACCCCATCCTCTCTTAAGGACACACACAGAGTCTCCGCTCATGAAATGATCAATCTGATGATCAGGGAAGGGGAAATTTCATCCTTATCAAGGCTCTGGTCTCTGCACAAGCCACTGTTGCATCTATTTTGCTGCTGCCACTAAAATCTGTGGGGTCTTGAGGGGGCCAAATTTTTTTTGCTTGTTTGGGTTAGAAGCCCCTCCATTAAAATACTTTTTTTGGCTGATTTTTACCTTTTTTTTTTTTAAAAAAAAGGTGATTGTTTTATTTATTTGTTCTGTGCCTTACTGAAAATAAGTACATCTTAGAACCCACCCTCACAATAGCCTAGTCCCCAGTAAGGTGGTCAAACGACACTGGTGCTACTTCAAACTGCCGGTGGCAGCTCACATGACCAGAGTGAGAAGGGCTGTTGCTCAGTGGCAGAACACCTGCTTTGCATGCAGAAGGTCTCAGATTCAATCCCTGGCATCTCCAAGAAGGGCTGGGAATGTCCCCTGCCTGAAATCCTGGACAGCCTCTGCTGGCAGTCAGCGTAGACAATATTACATGGCTTGACTAGGTATAAGGCAACTCCACGTGTATGAATCTATGGTTGCGCCATACAAACCATTCACATGGAAAACTAGCATGGCAGGGGAAAGGGCCCCAGCCTTGTCTTTTTCCTGAAGTGCTCACTTTCTCGCTGCATCTTGCTAAACAAAAAGGTCTTTGCTCACTGTGTAAAACCAGGAAAGGCTGTTTCTCTCTGCTGCAGAGGGCAGGAGTTTACCTGACAAACACCACCTGTCACTTGATGGCATCTCTCCTGGAAGGTTTGGAAGATCAGCTGCACACTCCCTGGGGTGGGCTGAGTTGTGCTTGTCCTTGAGAAAACACAACCTTGTCTTCTTCTCTGTGTTCGCTTTCCTCCATCCCCACCCTGAAGCCAGTCTGGCCCTGGGAGGAAGGAGGGGGGCATATTTCAAGGGCAACATCTGGCAGACATTCCTTGCTGGAAAGCGAGACAGTGGTCAGCAACAGCCAGAGAAAGAGCGACAGAGAAGCACACGGGGGGACATCCTGCACGCCCAGGCAAATATATTAACTCTCATGCCCTGATGTGGTCTCACAGCAGCAACGCAAAGATGCCCCCCCGCCTCTCCTCCCCCAACTCCCGGACAGCTCCTGCACGCACTGAAAATAAACAGCCTCCTTCCTCCCACGCCTTCCCCCAGACCGACCGGTGGTCATGTTAAAACACTCCAGGGGTGGTGCTAACAGCAAAACCTGATGGTGTTAACTTCGGGGGGGGGGGGGGAATCATTCGAATCTATTGGGCCTTTGGACGTCTGCAGGAAGGCAATCTGAGGCACAGAACACTAAACTTTCACTTAAAAGCAACAACTCACCAGCCCAAGGTTCTAGTCCTCAAGACTGTAATGTGAACGACAAATGCTATGGCTGTTTCTGCTTAAAAGGAAAAAGCCACGTAGGGCTTAACATAACCAATTCTTCTCCAATCTGGTGTTTTGAGCTATAACTCAATCAGCCCCAACCGCTTTCCTTCAGTCTTAGCTCCCCACATGGAAAATGGAACAACATTCCAGGGTTGTTTGGAATATAAAAAAGAGAGTCAATACGAGCTGCCTTGCTGAATCAGATCAAGGTTCCATCAAGTCCTAAAAACATAAGAAGAGCCAGCTGGATTAGGCCAACGGCCCATCTAGTCTAGCATCCTGAAAGCGAAATCTGAGCGTAACTGCACAGTCCCCACTTGTGGTTCCCAGTTGCATTCAGAGGCATCCTGCCTCTGACAGCAGAGGTAGAACATAGCCATTATGGCTAGTAGCCACTGATAGCCTCATCCTCCAAGAATTTGTAAAGGCCTCACTGACGGTTCCTCCTACAGCTGTAGCCCATTCCATGCCAACTCGTGGCAGGACCTTCTTTGTTATGGCACCCTGGATGTGGGATACCTTTCTGCTGGAGATTTGTTTATCCCCCTCACTGATACCTTTTTGAATGATGAGATGGTTGGTCTGAACCGCACACTACACTGACATTTTTGTGGAAAGATCTGTAGGTTTAGATAATGTGGTTTTGATCTAGTATTTAAAATGGGGAAGGGCCGTGGCTCAGTGGCCCACGCTGGAGCTCCCAGCTTCAATCTCTGGTGTCTCCAGATACGCTTGGGAGACAGCCCTGCCTGAAATCTTGGTGCTGCCAGTCAGTGTAGACACTACTGAACGAGATGGACCTTGCTTTGGTCCTGTATTTTATTCTGTAGGAACTTGCGTTGAAAGGCAACCTGAAAATATAATCAATAAATAAATTTAAAAACTGTTTTGTTTTTCCTTAAGGGGAAAAAAAAGCAAGCAGGGAATACTTGCCCAGGGCCTGGAAGCAGTAAAGATTCCCCCTCCAAGATAGTGTTTATGGCTTTCCGTTGCCTCTCCAATGAATCACACAATTCAAGCATCAGCTCTGGGAACGTTTGGAGAGGATTTCTAATCCAGCCCCCCTCTACTTTGCAGCTAAGCGCTAACCCTTTCCCAACCCTTCGCTCCTGGGTGTGAACCGAGATCTGGCTTTGTGTGTGGGGGGCAGGCCCTCAAAGGATTGAAAGGGGGCGGGAAGTCAGGGGAATGTTGCCTTGCCAAACATCAGCTGCACCCTTGTGCCGGCTTTGAAGAGGCAGCTTCAAAGGCAAAAGAGCTCACCTGAAGGCCAGGGAGGGACTTTCTTTACTTCTCAGAGCCTCCGAAGCGACACCTTTGCCCTCCCACTAGGAAACCATCTCAGGAAGCAGGGAATCCTGTAATATTACGCTGGGTCATAAAAGCAAGCCAGAGATCTACATTTATGGCCTTTTAACCGGAATAGGACATGAAGGGCAGCACTGGGGTGCCATGGTCATTTGGATTAACAAAAGGGGGTGGGGTAGGGAACTGCCCCAGACTTCCTAACATGATGGGATGGCAGCACAATGCAGAATTAACCTGTGGGATCCACTGCCACAGGATGCCACGTCAGCCACTGGCTTGTTGTTGTTCTGTGCCTTCAAGTCTATTACGACTTATGGCGACCCTATGAATCAGCGACCTCCAAGAGCATCTGTCGTAAACCACCCTGTTCAGATCTTGTAAGTTCAGGCTTCCTTTATGGAATCCATCCATCTCTTGTTTGGCCTTCCTCTCTTTCTACTCCTTTCTGTTTTCCCCAGTATTGCCTTTTCTAATGAATCATGACTCATTATGTGTCCAAAGTAGGATGATGTCAGCTTCATCGTTTTAGCTTCTAGTGGCTTGACGTGCCTTTAAAAGGGGATTCGAAAAAGAAATGGATGTCTCAACGATGTCTGTTTAGCTATGATGGTTTTTGTGGAGCCTCCATGTTCAGAAACAGTGTACCCTCTCAGGTAGCAGAAGTGGGGAGAAAGCCACCTGAAAAAAGGGGGGTTGCCTTTGAGTTTCGGGGGGGGCTCTGGTTGGCTACTGGACAGAGGAAGCAGACTGCAGGGCAAGGTGGACCTTTGGTCTGAACCAGGGGGCTCTCCTTATGGATTGTGGTGGCAGTGGTGGTGATGGAGGAACATATTTCCTGATCTTGAGGGAGCAGATGACACACTGTGAACAGCAGCAGCCAAGAAAATGGAAGCCTTTTTCCTAACTGATGTTCAAAATCCAGAAAAGGGAGATTTTAGAGGTCCCCCCTTAGACCCTCCCAGTGCCTCCATATTGGAAGCTCCCGGCCTATCTCTGGTGCCTGATCCTTGCTTGAATACATCTGTGCATTCAGCTCTCATCCCCAAAATGTGTGGAAAAAGCAAAATCTATTGAAAGTGGCTGCTTTTGATTTACACAATCAGATTTTGCCTGGACAGACAACAGCTAGTTTGTGTGTTTGTTTTTAAATTAATTGAGATAAACTTTGTCGAACCTGAGCTGCTCACCGGCTCAGATTTGAAGCTTAAATTTAGATTTATAGTGTACAGTTAAATATGTTTTTAACAATGTTTATGCAATTTTACTAATGTGTTTCTTTTTTACTGCAAAATCGCTTCAGAATGTTTCTGCTTGTCATTTTTTCAAGTGTGCCACACCCAGCTCCCCAGTCTGATGCCCTCTAGATGCTGTTGGACTACAAATCCCATCAGCCCCAGACAGCACAACCAGTGGCGGCCGGTGGCTCCATGTCAGTGGGGCAGTGGAGTCCACTCCAGGTTTTAGTCCACACTTTCAAGGAGCTGTCCAAGGTGCTGAAGTCCTTGGAGCCGCCAGCCGCCACTGAGCAGAACCAATAGTCATGAAGGGAGTTGTAATTGTTTGTTTGTTTATTAAATTTATATTCTGCCCCTCCTCCCACAAGGAGCCCAGGGTAGCAAAGACACTAAAAGCACCTTAGAACATCTTAAAAACAAAAGACTTTAAAACATGTCAAAACATATTTCAAAATATATTAAAACAAAACATCTTAAAAAAATCTTAAAAAGCGATTCCAACACAGAGGCAAACTGCTAAGTGCTCTACTTAAAAGGCTTGTTGAAAGAGGAAGGTCTTCAATTTACTTCGAAAAGATAACAGAGAGAGTGCCTGTCTAATATGTCAGAGAAGGGAGTTTTGTAGTACAAAACATCCAGAGAGCACAAGATAGGGGGCGGCTGGAGCACATGGGCCAATCCAGAGCAGCACTGTCTACTCTGACAGGCAGCAGCTCTCCAGGGTGTTGCCTAGAGAGGAGTCTTCCCCCATCACCTTCTACCAGATTCACTTAAGAGGTCTTTACATTCAAGCGGTATATACATTTTGTTAAATAAATAAATATAAATGAAGTCTGATCCTTCCGCCTGCAGACACAGGGGAACTGGATCTAAGACTGTCTGCATGGAGATGTAGTTCCCCCTCCTGCCTTGTCTCTGGGAGGCCCCTTTCTTGGATCGGTACGGAACCACTGAAGTTAGCTATGAGAGGGAAAGATACAAAACATAAGGCCCACTGTCACCTGAGTGAGATGGGGGGAAGGACAACAACACCCTGTCAATGTCTTTTGTCAAACTGGTTTTACAAAATCTCCACAAGTGCTTCGACTTTTACTTGCCCCGATCTTGAAAAACTCTTGCCCTGTTGCTCTGATAGCAGCCCAGGCAGAATCCTGCCTCTCTTACTTCACCAGGACTTCAGGATCTAATCCATTTTTTTTTTTTAAAAAAGGGCAATTCAGTGCAGAGCTGGCTAGAGATCTCTAAGAGGGTAAAGCAGCCCCTGTCGACTAATATCCCCCTGCAATTTTGCATTTTTTTCAGACTTCTGAGTCAGAGTTGATGGCTTTGAATGACCCCCTCCCCCACCTTCCTTCCTGCTTCATCATGCCGAAAATGGGAAGGGGGGGTGGACTCTGCAAGACAGCTCATGGCTCCATTTACAGGGGATGGCGTGTTGCTGAACACAGCTGGGGGGAAAAGAAATGGGATTTATTTCCTAGCCAGCTCGCTTCATCTTTTCCTCCTCCAACGATATATGTCAATGCCACCACAAAATGGAAGAATTTTTTTTTTGCCCCTTAAAACTGTTTTGTTTAAATAAGAAAAGAGCCTCTTCCCCTCCCCTTCCCTTTCAGCTCGCCTTGCCTCTTTGGATAAGAGAGTCCTTATTGCATCTGCTTAGGAGGTAGCTGTAAGTGAAGTTGTGAACAGCAGCAGATGTGCACCCTTCCCCGGAACGCACAAGTGACGCAGGCATCATTTTTGAACAAGTCAAGCGCTTGCATTGACCCAGCAAGAACCTAGACAGCTGCCTCTCAGCCAGTGAGACCACTGGCCTACCCAGCTCAGTGTTATCTACCTGGTTTCAGAAAGGAAGTCTCTCCCAGTCCTACTTGGAGATGCCTGAGATTGAAGCTGGACCTTCTCCCTGCAGAGCAGATGCTTTACCACTGAGCTATGACCCTTTCCCAAACCTGCTTATGTGAATGAAATCCTGTGACACAGAAGATCACAGAAGTATGAGTGGTGTGGAGAAGCAGGGAGGGAGGGTTTTCCCCCCTTCTATCATAACAGCAAAATTTAGGTTGTGCGACTCTGTTGTTTTACCATCTTAGAACTCAAAGAATCTCTTTCTCTTGCTCTTTTTAAAAAAGTCAAGTTTCTAGACAACGTTATTGTAAGCAGAGGCTGGAAAAGATATTGCAAAGATATCCAAAATCAATATGCCAAGGAGGCCAATTAAAATACCCCCCATGCTTAACTTCCACTACTTAAAAAGCAGCCTGCTTAAAAAACATCTATACTCTACAACCTTAAAACAAATTTTAACTGGTGTGATTCTCCCTGGTCCCTTAAGAACTGTAATTCTATGAGGGGCTGGTGATTGCCTATATCCTGTCCCAAACTTAGTCTGCAAACCTATGTATACTTACCTGGGAGTAAGCCCCACTGAACACAGTGGTATCTACTTCTGACTAAAAGTTCATACAACTATACTGTTTAAATTCCCAAGAGTCCTTGACAGCTAAAGGGTGGTATGCAACTAAGCCCTACTCAGAGTAGACCTGGTAACACTAAGGAGTCTAAGTATGTCATGTCCATTAATTTTAATGGATCTACTCTGAGTAGGACTAGCATTGAATGCCCCCCATAGATATTAGAACATGAAAAACAAATTCAAAATGAAGAAGCTAACAATTAAATTTTCTTGATGATAAAACAACCTGGAGTATATTTTCCAGTATTCTACAGAGCAAGACTGCCAGAAAGTAATGATATCACTATATTATTTCTCTAGGTCCAGTTAATACTGTTACTTTAACTGGTTTCAGCTCAGCCAGTTTAAAGCCATTACATTTGTACTGTGGGATACGGCTTAAGCAAAGGCATTAAAAGTGTTTGAGAGCTGATTTAAGCTTATCCCATTTGTGGTCCTCAACTGCAGACTCAACAAAGGGCTCCTTCCAGACATCCTTTGTCTTGTGCATTCATGATGATTTGTGCTCATTCTGGTGTCACATGTGATCCCACTTTCAACACTGTTTGCACTTGCAAAAATTTCAGGGCAGACATATTTCTTTATCTCCAGTCAGTGCATGAGCGATTACTTCCTGCTGAAATCCTGTAACTTTTTACACCACAAATGTTCTGGTTCATTTTTTGTCCTACTTTTGTTGCACTATAG
Source organism: Rhineura floridana (assembly GCF_030035675.1). Taxonomy (NCBI): domain Eukaryota; kingdom Metazoa; phylum Chordata; class Lepidosauria; order Squamata; family Rhineuridae; genus Rhineura; species Rhineura floridana. The sequence continues at coordinate 87,439,484 of NC_084489.1, read as the reverse complement.
TGCAAGAGTACCCCTCTAGAAAGCCATGATGCAGTAACACTGGGGAAGGGTCATGAAGAGGAGCGATGTGTGGATGGTCCAGTATAAATCCATCACTAATGCACAATTATTGTATCAATAACATCCGGGAGAAAACACCCACCCACACCCAAACCTGAAGAGGCCCAAAATCTGTATGAAGATCTGAATGAATTTTATTCTGCTTTTGGAAATGAAAGACAGGCCACGCAAGAGTTGAGTTTGTGAGAAGAACACCAAGCACCTTGCAACATGGCTCTGGTCCTTTGCAAAGGATTGCAAAGGAGCACAGTTGCATTGCAAAGCACTTTGCTTGGGCTCTACTGAGTGGTATAAAGACCTGGCCTGCTTGCTTGGCTCTTAAGGATAACTGTAGGCAGGATGGGCTGGCCCCGGAAAGCGACCATTTAAGGTCATTTACTTTATGCCTGGTGAGGTCAAATGAATTCTTCTTCAGAGCAGAATGTGAGGGCTGAGATCTAGACAGTTCTGGCTTTTGTTTTTTTGAGTCCTTGTCTTTCTTTGGGAAATTAATACAAAAAGGGAAGTTTTAGATTGCATGGATCAGAAGCAAATGTACAACAGCCAGGCTCTCTGATCCAAAGACCGAAGACACTCCCCCTTCCATCCGTCCAAGTTCTAGTTCCCATCTGGCTGCGCCCTGTCGCTCACATCAAAGGCTCAACGTTCCAAAGTCTCTGAAAGGAGATCCATTTTGTAGCGGCATTGCTTGCTCTCTCTGTCTGCTTTGCATGTGGTGGGTGATTAAAGGCCTGGAAAGAATTGTACCCCCCCTTCCCTCCTCTCCCCAACCTCCGCCATCCTTTCCCTTTGCCCCTAACTTTGTGCCACTTCCTGTCTGCAACTAATTTGAACATCCACAGAAACATCTGAGAGAAATTTGCCCCAATGAAACAGGAAAGCCTCTCTCCCTTCCTCCGTCCCTCCCTCTCTCTCTCACACAGAGAGAGAGAGGGGGGGGGGCTCCTATCTAGTCAAGGGCCATGAGGGCCCTTTGATGCTGACATCTCACTGCCCCCTAGTGACCACTTGGGAGAAAGCACACAAATGCATCCATTAAAAAGAGAAAATACCACAATTCTGATAAGAAATGCAATCAATCAGACATCAGATAAGATAACAGGGATGTTAATTGTTAACCTTCCAGATGTGGCAAATAATGGCTTAAAGGGCCCTTGAAATTGCCCGTGTCAACTTGGCACCTTTTGTTCTTTCCAGAAGTGGGCATGTTGTTGACAGCCTAGTTCTAACCATGCAATGGACCTTACTTCCAGATAAGCGGGTGTAAGGTTTGCAGCCCAAGAAGACTAATCTTGTCTGGGTCTTTTTATTCCCTAAATAAGTGGTGTAGAATTTATTATTACTGTATCATACAAGAGATTTTACAGTTCTTGGAGATACAAATAGAAAAAAATCAACAGACACAGGACACATCCGCATGTCACACTAAACTATGATTTAGTGAGATGTGCATGAGCAAGGAGTTGCTATGGGTCTTGGGCTTACACATTCTCTCTCTGCCCTCTTCTCCCACAGGAGGAAGATTTCTGCCATTTTTTCCCTCTTAAAGTCAGCTTGCCATATTGCCTGGATGATTTATCCCTAACTCTAGTCAATTTCAAAACAAGGCAACTTCAAACCAGGGTTTATGAAGGTACCTTGTTTAAACTAACCATAGTTAGTGATAAACCATGGTCCTTGGTCTGGACGACACAACCGGGCGACTTTTAATTTCACTTTCCTTTAATAAAATAATAATAATAATAAAATTTTATTTATGAGTCGCCTGTCTGGCTGAATTAACGGTCACTCTAGGCGACGTACATTGACACAATAAAATACAATATAAAACCAGAAAACCACATTCAATATTTAAAGTAAACAGCATTAAAAGCTAACCCATCTCAGAAATCCCATAGGCCAGCCTGAACAGCCAGGTCTTCAAGGCCCGGCGGAAACCTATCAGGGTTTCTCTTCCGGGCCACAGGGTTGTTAGCACAGATTAAAAGTGGGTGGGTGAGAACCACAGCTTTTGGCTAGTTGGAGGAAGAGCAAGATTAAAAGAAATAAACAAAATACAGAATCCTGACACCATACAAGATCCTGACACTCTACAAGCCTGTCCTCCCGGTTTTGGTAAATAAGAGGACACCTACTCGTGTTAGTCTGGTCTACTCTGTGTATGAACTTCGGTCTGTGTTTCACTGAAGTCAGGCAAGATGGGCTGCCTTTTAACTTTGTAAATGAGATGGTATGTGTACATAAGTACCCAAGAAGAGCCTGCTGGATGAGGTCCATGGCCCAGCATGGCCCAGCATGCGGCCAACCAGACACCTGTGGGAAACCCGAAAGCAGGACCTGAGTGCAAGAGCAGCACTCGCCCCACTTGTGATTCCCAGCAACTGTTATTCAAGGACATGCTGTCTCCTACAGTGGAGGTAAAACATAGCCATCGTGTGTGTTTTCACTGAAACATCCAGCATGAACGGGAAAAGTCTTTCGGGCAGAGCCAGCCAACGTGGTGCTCTCCAAAGGTTGCTGGACTAAAACTCCCCTCATCCCTGACCCATTGGCCATGCTGGCTTGGACTGATAAGAGTTGGGAGTCCAACATCTGGGAGCACCACACTGGCTATCCCTGCACTAGGGCAGCCTTCCCCAACATGGTGCCCTCCAGATGTTTTGGGCTGCAACCTTGATCAGATGCAACATCATACAGTCGTGCTGGCTGAGACTGTTGGGAGTTGGCGTCCAACGACATCTGGAGGGCACCAGATCCCTCCTGCACACTCTTTAATTGGCAGATCAGGAGGTCATCTGGTGGAACGATGAACTAGCGGCTGGTTCAAGGTGGATGCAAAGGGGGACTTCTTCAGGCTACACATCACTAGGCTGCAGGATTCGTTTCCATGTCAGGCTGCAGCTCAAGGCTTTTGAAAAGATCAGATGAATTAATAGGGCATAAGTCCTATCAGAGGTTTAATGGCTGCCATGAAATAAACAGTGAGGGGCAGCAGTGGGCTTGAACTGGGGGGATCAGGCAGCAGGGCCCAGATGCTGTACTCTGAGAGACCAGAGGAAATGGCTTACCTAAGCCTTGTGGCTCTACAGCGTCACCTTGATCGTGGTAGGATGAGGGATTGTGGCTTGTAGGCCCAGCAGGATCAAGTGACCTGGGAAGTCAATAGGGCAGTGTTCCTCCTCAATCTTCAATAAATAAACAAACAAGCTACCAATCTGTTATAAGGCCATGTCAAGGTTCTGATGTTCATATAAAACCGTGAATGACTTAGGTTCCAAATACTTGAAGGAGTGTCTCCCAGTATCCACCAGAACCAGGTTTTAGGACCTGCTTGGAATGCCCTGCCACACGGTCCTGCTAATGGGCATAGCCTGTTGTACAGTGATGCAGGGCTTTCTTGGTGGTGGCTCCCTGACTATGGAATTCCCTCCCCCTGTTGGGCATCCTTGGTATTTCTGTTTTCAGTGTCATTTGAAAAGACTATGGGACAGAATGAAGTCTTCAAGGTTAATGTAATCGGGCTTTTTTGATGTTTTGATGGGTTGGTGACGTGTGGTTTAAAACGGAATAGTTGCGTCGAGTTTTTATTGTAATTTTGTAAACTGCTCTGAACTTCTTATTGAAGAACAGTGATTTAAAAATTTGAGTCAATAAATAGATAAAACAAAATAATATATATTTTTAAAGAGGTAGTTTAGAGGCAGTGTGCCTTCGACTCTTGGGGACAAAAAAATGAACTTAATGTCTCCATTAAGTCCTGCTTGTTGGTTGGCCACTGTTGCAGAACACTGGGTTAAATGGATCTTTGGACTGATTCAGCAAAGGCAGCTCCTGTATCCTTCCATTGAGTTGGTTTATTTTTAACTGTTTTTAATTATATGTTTTTAAATTGTTGGGACCTTTGGGTAAAAGGCGGGTAATAAATTCTGATGATGATGATGATAATAAATGAGATATAAAGACTGCAAAGCAGGTAAAGCAGGAAACTTGGTTTAAACACACTCACTTGTCCATGAACTTCAGGGTCAACATGGTAGTGGTCCGAGCAACAGACTGGATTTCAGACACCCTGTGGCAGTTGTAGGAATTGCCACAGTGCGCATATATCCCCACCAGCTCAGTGGTTCCTTCCGCAATCGCCTTCGCTAGCTCGAGGGCAGCTGGATCAGAATGCATCAGGCCGGCTGAAAATAAAACAGAGGAAGGGATGGAAGTGCCCCAGCCCAGAGCCTATTGCCAATGGTGGCTGGTACCCCTTGAGATGGATAGGGCAGAAAGCAAGGAACCCAAACAGTAGGTGGTGCCAGAGCAAATGACAGGCAGAGCCAATCTATTCTGGTTTTGCCTCCCTCCTCCTCCTTGCAGAGTCCTACAAAGGTCCTACAACACCGAGGAGGAAGCTGGCAGCCAGAGCCAAGCCCTGGGCTGGTTGTAAGTCAGGCAGGCAGGCAGGCGGGGGCTGGTTAAGGGCAGGCTGACTTTGATGGGGCCCAAGGAACGTGCTTGCTGAAAATAAAATGCCGGTGGACCATTTAGAGTCTGATTTTGCAACAAAGTTCTTGTGCTCACTTCAAACTCATTATGTCTCTTAATTAAAAAAGAAAAGGAAGCAAGGAGAAGGGTGGAGCACGTGATTTGCATGCAAAAGCTCCCAGGTTCAACCCCCGGCATCATCAGATAGGCTTGGAAAAGGTTTCTGCCCAAAACTCTGGAGAGCGGCTGCCAGACAGTGTTGACAACACTGGGCCAGATGGAGCAGTAGTCTGACTCGGTATAAGACAGCCCTTTTATTCCAAACCATGTAGACTAGAACCTAACTTTATTTTGAGGGGAAAGGACATAGCTCAGTCGTGGAGCAACTTCTTTGCATGCAAAAGGTCCCAGGTTCAGTTGGTTCTGGTGAAAAGGATATCAGGTAGCAGGTGGTGAAAAGGCCCTTTGCCTGAGACACTCAAGAGAGCTGCTGCCGGTCAGAAAAGACAATACTGAGCTAGATGGGCAAACTGTCCTGACTGGACATAAGGCTGCTTCCTATGTTCTTAACAGGCCCAGCCAAGTCAGGAAGCCTACTCAAACCACTCCTAAACAGTAGGTTTCAGGATGAAGCCTTAAAGAAACAGTACTAGCCAGCCACAACTATGATACAGTAGGGCCCCGCTTATACAGCAGGTTAGGGACCAGATCACTGCCGTAAAGCGAAAATCGCCGTAAAGTGGAGCATCAATCAGCTGTAGTGCGAGAGCTCCTCCCTCAACAGCTGATCAATGTTCTGCTGTTCTCTGACGCCTTTCTCGCACGCCTGTTTGCCGCCACCGCCTCATTTAAGCACTCACCAGCCCTCCCAAGCCTCCCTCACTTTCCCCACCACCACTCACACCCTCTGCCTATTCGTTCGCACGCTGTTCCTTCCTTTAACTACAACTCCTATCAGCCCAACTGTGGGAGGAACGCTCTGATGACACGCTCAGAGCGTCGGGCACCATCAATTGCGTCTTTGCGGTATGACTGGAAATCGCCGCAAAAGCGGAACAAGCGCCGCAAATACGGGACAGGGTTACAATATAAAAATGCTGCATAAACGACGCACCATAAAGCGAAGTGCCGTAAAGTGGGGCCCTACTGTAGTGGGGAATCCCTGGTACAATTCTGGAGCAGATGATAAAGTGGCCAATCTGTAAGGGCCTTGAAAACAATGAAATGATTACTAGAAGCCAACATGGATTTGTCAAGAACAAATCCTGCCAGACTGATCTTATCTCATGTTTTGATTGGGTAACCTCCCTGGTAGACTGTGGGAATGCTGTGGACATAATATATCTTGACTTCAGCAAAGGCTTTGACAAAGTGCTCCATGATATTCTGATTAGCAAGCTAGCTAAATGTGGGCTGGATGGAACAACTATCAGGTGGATCCACAACTGGCTACCAAATCATACTCAGAGTGGTTATCAATGGTTCCTTCTCAAACTGGGGGGAGGTAACAAGCCTGGTACTGCAGGGCTCAGTTCTGGGCCTAGTGCTCTTCATCATTTTTATTAATGACTTGGATGAGGAGGTGCTGGGTAAGTTTATCAGATTTGCAGACAATACAAAACTGGGAGGAATAGCCAATACCTTGGAAGACAGAAACAAAATTCAAAGGGATCTTGATAGGCTGGAGCACTGGGCGGAAAACAACAGAATGAAATTTAACAGGGATGAGTACAAAGTTCTACACTTAGGAAAAAGAAACCAAATGCACAGTTATAAGATGGGGGATACTTGGCTCAGCAATGCTACATGCAAGAAGGATCTTGGGAATGTTGTTTATCACAAGCTGAATAGGAGCCAACAGTGCAATGTAGCTGCAAATAAGGTAAATGCTATTTTAGGCTGCATTAACAAGAAGTATTGGTTCCCCTCTATTCGGCATTGGTTAGGCCTCATCTTGAGTACTGTGTCCAATTCTGGACACCACCCTTTTAAGAAGGATGCAGACAAACTGGAACAGGTTCAGAGGAGGGCAACAAGGATGATCAGGGGACTGGAAACAAAGCCCTATGAGGAGAGACTGAAAGAACTGGGCATGTTTAGCCTGGAGAAGAGAAGACTGAGGGGAGATATGATAGCACTCTTCAAGTACATGAAAGGTTGTCACATAGAGGAGGGCCAGGATCTCTTCTCCATCGTCCCAGAGTGCAGGACACAGAATAATGGGCTCAAGTTGCAGGAAGCCAGATTTCGACTGGACATCAGGAAAAACTTCCTAACTGTCAGAGCAGTACGACAATGGAACCAATGACCTAGGGAGGTGGTGGGCTCTCCGACACTGGAGGCATCCAAGAGGCAGCTGGACAGCCATCTGTCGGGGATGTTTTAAGTTGGATTCCTGCATTGAGGAGGGGGTTGGGCTCGATGAGCTTATAGGCCCCGTGCAACTCTATGATTCTATGGATATGTAATGCCGATAAAGACAGGCGGTGGCGAGGAAGGCCATCTGCTCTCCTGGATTTACTGAACCAACATTTTAAGCATTTTAAGTTACACTGATTTACTTTTTAAAATGTTTATTGTATTGGATTGATGATTGTATTTTAGTATTATTTTGTTATTCATTGTATTTTTATGCTATTTTATGTTCACCGCCCAGAGAGCTATTGCTAGTCGGGCGGTATATAAATTTAATAAATAAATAAATAAAATAAATAAACCAGTAAAACAGAGTTCTGACTCAGAAGCAGAACCAGGGGCTGAGGAGACAGTTAACTCCTGATTCTGTTAAGCACTGTCCCTAAACCCACCAGGTCCCACCCAGGATCTACCCCCAGTCTGCCAGATTCTGCTATCTCCACCCTTGAAGGCCTGCTTTTTGTATACTGACTCCTCCCCTTATTCCCAAGCCCTGCCCCAACCCTGCCAGGCTCCGCCTTGCATGGCGTTTCACCCCCAAGTCAGCAACCCTCACCCTGGTCCATTCTAAATAAGAGCCAACGGTACCTCGACTGTTTTCGCAGTCGATCTTCAGCCACACCTTCCAGCGCTTGCTGTGGCACAAGTGCCTCCTCTTCAACAGGCCCAAGGCTTCATGGCTGTCCACCAGCACGTGGAAGGCTTCTAGCCTTTCCGCCAAGGCGGCACACTCTTCCACCTTGTCAAAGGGTAGCGGGTAGGCATACAGGATGTCGTCAAAGCCGCCGTCCGCAAAGAACCGGGCCTCAGCCAAAGTGGACACCACAATCTTCCGCAGTGTGCCGCCAGTCATGAGACTTCCACCTTCCCTGAGGGAGGAAGTGAAAGGAGAAGAGTCAGAAAAGTGTCTGCTTCTCAGTCTTGGGGGACAAAAACTGTGCACTGGGCACATTTTTCACAATGGCGTTGTCGAGAACTAAGCCAGTTTGCATGTGCACTCAGGGACCCCTCTGTTCCCCATACGGGGAGCTGGGACAATTGGACAGTCAGAATACTAGAACGGCCGTGGCTGTGAGAAAGTCAAATTCCATGGTAGGGATTATCAGGAAAGGTACTGAAAACTAAACTGCCAATATCATAATGCTGTTATACAAATCTGTGGTGCTGCCACATTTGGAATACTGTGTACAGTTCTGGTCATCTCACCTCAGAAAGGTTATTGCAGAGCTGGAAAAGGTTCAGGAAAGGGCAACCAAAATGTTCAAGGGGATGGAGCGACTCCCCTATAAGGAAATGTTGCAGCATTTGGGGCTTTTTAGTTTAGAAAAAAGGTGAGTCATAGGTGACATGATAGAAGTGTGTAAAATTACGCATGGCCTGGAGAATGTGGATAGAGAAAGGTTCTTTTTCTCTGTCATAATGCTAGAACTGGTGAACATCCAATGAAGATGAAAGCTGGAAGATTCAGGGCAGACAAAAGAAACTACTTCTTCATGCAGCGCAGAGTTAAACTATGGAACTGGCTCCCATATGAGGCAGTGATGGCCACTTAGATGGCTTTAAAAGAAGATTAGACAAATTAATGGAGGAGGCTTTCTATGGCTACTAGCCAAGATGGCTGTGCTCTGCCTCCATAGTCGAATGCTTCCGAATACGAGTTACTGGAAAGTGCAGGAGGGGAGAGTGCTCTTGGGCTCAGGTCCTTGTGGGTTTCCCGTAATGGGCACCTGGTTGGCCACTGTGAGAACTGGATGCTGGACTAGATGGGCCACTGGCCTGATCCAGCAGCCAGGCTCTTCTGATGTTTTTAACTTGGGGGACACCCAATGAAGCTGACTGATGGAAGATTCAGGACAGACACAAGAAAGTCCTTATTTAAGAACATAAGAAGAGCCTGCTGGATCAGGCCAGTGGCCCATCTAGTCCAGCATCCTGTTCTCACAGTAGCCAATCAGGTGCCTGGGGGAAGCCCGCAAGCAGGACCCGAGTGCAAGAACACTCTCCCCTCCTGAGGCTTCCGGCAACTGGTTTTCAGAAGCATGCTGCCTCTGACTAGGGTGGCACAGCACAGCCATCACGGCTAGTAGCCATTGATAGCCCTGTCCTCCATGAATTTGTCTAATCTTCTTTTAAAGCCATCCAAGCTGGTGGCCATCACTGCATCTTGTGGGAGCAAATTCCATAGTGTAACTATGCGCTGAGTAAAGAAGTACTTCCTTTTGTCTGTCCTGAATCTTCCAACATTCAGCTTCTTTGAATGTCCATGAGTTCTAGTATTATGAGAGAGGGAGAAGAACTTTTCTCTATCCACTTTCTCAATGCCATGCATAATTTTATACACTTCTATCATGTCTCCTCTGACCCGCCTTTTCTCTAAACTAAAAAGCCCCAAATGCTGCAACCTTTCCTCGTAAGGGAGTCGCTCCATCCCCTTGATCATTCTGGTTGCCCTCTTCTGAACCTTTTCCAACTCTATAATATCCTTTTTGAGATGAGGCGACCAGAACTGTACACAGTATTCCAAATGCGGCCGCACCATAGATTTATACAACGGCATTATGATATTGGCTGTTTTATTTTCAATACCTTTCCTAATTATCGCTAGCATGGAATTTGCCTTTTTCACAGCTGCCGCACACTGGGTCGACATTTTCATCGTGCTGTCCACTACAACCCCGAGGTCTCTCTCCTGGTTGGTCACCGCCAGTTCAGACCCCATGAGCGTATATGTGAAATTAAGATTTTTTGCTCCAATATGCATAATTTTACACTTGTTTATATTGAAAGGCATTTGCCATTTTTCCGCCCATTCACTCAGTTTGGAGAGATCTTTTTGGAGCTCTTCTCAATCCCTTTTTGTTTTAACAACCCTGAACAATTTAGTGTCGTCAGCAAACTTGGCCACTTCACTGCTCACTCCTAATTCTAGGTCATTAATGAAGAAGTTGAAAAGTACAGGTCCCAATACCGATCCTTGAGGGACTCCACTTTCTACAGCCCTCCATTGGGAGAACTGTCCGTTTATTCCTACTCTCTGCTTTCTGCTTCTTAACCAATTCCTTATCCACAAGAGGACCTCTCCTCTTATTCCATGACTGCTAAGCTTCCTCAGAAGTCTTTGGTGAGGTACCTTGTCAAACGCTTTTTGAAAGTCTAAGTACACTATGTCCACTGGATCACCTCTATCTATATGCTTGTTGACACTCTCAAAGAATTCTAATAGGTTACTGAGACAGGACTTTCCCTTGCAGAAGCCATGCTGGCTCTGCTTCAGCAAGGCTTGTTCTTCTATGTGCTTAGTTAATCTAGCTTTAATAATACTTTCTACCAGTTTTCCAGGGACAGAAGTTAAGCTAACTGGCCTGTAATTTCCGGGATCCCCTCTGGATCCCTTTTTGAAGATTGGCGTTACATTTGCCACTTTCCAGTCCTCAGGCACGGAGGAGGACCCGAGGGACAAGTTACATATTTTAGTTAGCAGATCAGCAATTTCACCTTTGAGTTCTTTGAGAACTCTCGGGTGGATGCCATCCGGGCCCGGTGATTTGTCAGTTTTTATATTGTCCATTAAGCTTAGAACTTCCTCTCTCGTTACCACTATTTGTCTCTATTTATATCCCACCTCTCCTTAATGGTGCTCAAGATGGGGTACACAGTTCTCCAGCTCCCCTCCACTCTACCCTCACGCCAACCCTGTGAGGTAAGTTAGGTTAAGTACGAGATGGGGACTGGCCCAAGGTCATCCACTGAGCTTTATGGCTGAAAGGCGATTTGAACCTGGGTCTCCTGGATCCTAGCCGAACACTCTAACTGCTACACCACACTGGCTCTCAATGGGTTGTAGAAACTTCGCTTCTGTTTTTTCTTTTTTGCCAAAGGACAAGAAAATAGTTCTATGTAAGAGGAGGAGGGGCATCTCTTCTGCAGGACACTTGAGACAGCTAGTGTGGCTAATCGAAAAGTCCCTGGGTTGAATCTCGCCTCTTCATGAACTTAACTGGTGGCATTAGGGCAAACCTCTCAGCCTCAGTGCCCCCATCTGTAATAGCGGCCCACTTTACAAGGCTGTTCCAATGAACTGCAATAGGACAATGCATGCAAAATGCTTTGAACACCCTTAAGGGCTGGATCCATACTTACAGCAGACCCTCTGCCATCAGTGACACTTGTTAGGCGCGACTAACTTAAGTCCCAATGATTTGGGTCTGCCCTAAGCATAACTAAGTCTGAATCCAACCCGAAAAATATTATTGATGTGTTCCTAAGAGCTGCAGTAGTTTGAAGCACCTGAGCGAAATCCATGGACAATTTGATTGTGATACCCAGACAACGAATGCTGATGAAAGTTAAAGAAGAAAGCACGAAAGCAGGACTACAGCTGAACGTCAAGGCTAAAGTAATGACAACGGAAGATTTATGTAACTTTAAAGTTGACAATGAGGACATTGAACTTGTCAAGGACTATCAATACCTTGGCACAGTCATTAACCAAAATGGAGACAATAGTCAAGAAATCAGAAGAAGGCTAGGACTGGGGAGGGCAGCTGTGAGAGAACTAGAAAAGGTCCTCAAATGCAAAGATGTATCACTGAACACCAAAGTCAGGATCATTCAGACCATGGTATTCCCGATCTCTATGTATGGATGTGAAAGCTGGACAGTGAAAAAGGCGGAGAAGAGAAAAATCAACTCCTTTGAAATGTGGTGTTGGAGGACAGCTTTGCACATACCATGGACTGTGAAAAATACCAATGATTGGGTGTTAGAACAAATTAAACCAGAACTATCATTAGAAGCTAAAATGATGAAACTGAGGTTATCCTACTTTGGACACATCATGAGAAGACATGATTCACTAGAAAAGACAATAATGCTGGGAAAAACAGCAGGGAGTAGAAAAAGAGGAAGGCCAAATAAGAGATGGATTGATTCCATAAAGGAAGCCACAGACCTGAACTTACAAGATCTGAACAGGGCGGTTTATAACTGATGCTATTGGAGGTCGCTGATTCATAGGGTCGCCATGGGTCGTGGTTGACTTGAAAGCATATAACAATAAAACCTAGACAATTGCAAGCCAATGCAGAGGGAAAGGAACAGCAGGTGAAAAAAGATAGCTAAGGAGCTTTGCACAAATAACAAGGGGCAAACTGACAAAGTGGGTGTTCACATGTGACATTCAATGAGGGTACAAACAGTGTACCTCTCTACACAAATAATTGAGTGAATACTCATACAGTTATTCACTTGAAACGTTCAGGCTCTGCACCTGTGTGCACAATAGTTGCACTGTCCAAATCAACAGGCGGGCTGCTATAGCACAGTGGGGAGGAGAGCCTGGCTGGGAGTCCAGAGTCTGAGAATTCTAATCCCTGCTCGTGTCTCCTGGGCATCAAGGGCCAGCTAAAGATCATCCCCACAGGGAATGGCTCAGGGGTTCCGTGCCCTGCCACCTGTGCAGCCGTGGGCAAGCGGCAGAGTCCCAAGGAGCCCAGTTGTCCCCCAGCTGGCAGTTGCAGACAAGGCAAGGGCCGGCTTGTGCAGCTATGGCAAGCTGAGCAGGCCCTAGCCAGCTGGGGAGGACTAGCCTCAGAGGGAGGCAGTGGTAAACCCCCTCTGAATGCCGCTTACCATGAAATCCCTATTCGTAGGGTAGCCATAAGTCGGGATCGACTTGAAGGCAGTCCATTTCCACACTCTTTCAGATAAACACTTGCGTATGTATAGAGTCAGCTTGTAGCTGTGCTCAGTGGAACACATGAACAAGCCTAAGCACAAAACGTCACAGGAGCCTGGACAGTTGCCTTGGGACTTAAAACTGTGTTTCAGTGATGGACACATTTTGACACTCACACACAATCCCTCAGAAATTGCTGGAAGCTTAAAAGCCCAATGGTGGCCTTTGGGAACATTAGGGAAAAGAATCTCTAGCCCAATGTGGTGTTGGACTCCAGCTTCCATCCTTCCAGAGAGGGCCGACAGGAGGTGTAGTCCAACATCATCCGGAGGGCAGCATAGTGGCTAACTCTGCTCTAGCCCCACAGCCAATATGGCAAATTTTGCTCTGTTCAGGGTGGAAGGCTAGATGTGCCCTCTCTGCAGTAACCCTTAGGCTTGTAACTGAGCAGCGCTCTAGTTTCCCCTGCAACAGAGCCCACATTAAGAGGGGCTCATGTCTTCACCTTCTGAGACACTCACAGCTTGTGCCCCAGCGATTAAGAAAGGTACCACAACTCCATCAATGCCTTAATTTTGTACTTGCCATAGCATAGGCTATGTTTTTCTGCATTGTTGAGTAGACCTCGTTCGTTTTCTCTTCTGCAGTGCCAAACCAGACTTATGAAGTAAAAGGAATATCTTAACTAAACCTACATATCTGAGACTCATCCCTAGATCCTAAAATTCTGTGTGCTGATATGGAGAGGAGGATAGTCTCCCCCATCCCTTCTAATGTGGCATCTGTGATAGATGGCTGCTTAAAAGGTTTACTCCACAGAAGGCTTGTCTAGATTTCCACTCTGGAGCAAAATTTGCCCTATCAAGGCTCAGAGAAGAAAGGCAGAGAAATTCCACGGAAGAGGCAATCCACGCCGCCGCCACTCACAGTGTCTTGTGGGTTTTCATGTGAGGCCTTAGGGATATCCCCAGGGCCTTGCAGCGATCCTTCATTTGCACCGCGTTCCTCTTTGCCGTATCCAGGTCCACGGTGAATGCTGGAGTTGGCAGCTCCTTCACGGGCCGTCCTACCCACATCTAGTGGAAGGGGAAACATGCAATGAGACCAACAGGAAGGGCACAAGAGGAAGGGATGCTTCCAGACTAGGGTTGCCAGATTCAGAGCCTGAGACTGATCCTGTATCTTTAGGAGAAGAGAAAGTCAGTTAAGTGTAGGTGTTCTTGCAACACTGTAATGGGAAAAACCACAAGGTGGAATTCTCCCTTTCCTCTGCACAACTTTTAAAGATTGCCAGGCCCAGCCTCCAAGAGGTCTTCTGTATCTTCTCAGACCCTGAACCTGGCAACCCTATTCCAGACAGGCGCTCAGGGCAGGTTTTGTGCTCCTTATGCATGCACATTCCCCCCCCCAGTGCTCACACGACATAATTGGCATCAAAACGCCAACCCATTATTTTATCCCCGATTGATTTAATCTGGATTTTTCCTTTCTGGGAAAAATCCAGTAAATTAAAAACAACAACCCTGTTGCTGTTGTCTCATTTGTGATAATCTCAATGACCCTGTTTGCAATATTAACCCCTTGTCTGCAAGCATCCCAACGAGAGGGGCTCCTCAAGGGAGTGACCGTAGCTCAATGGCAGAGCACCTATGTTGCATGCAGGGCTCTCTCTCCAACTCAGGCAGAACAACCAAGTAAGTAGACAATGGGAAAGGCAACCTACCCAATACCTTTGAGAGCTGCTGCCAGTCAGAGCAGACAATATTATAAGGCAGCTTCCTGTGTTCACGCATTCAAGGCTAACAGGGCCACTTCTTTATTACTGGACCAGCTGAGCTCAGTCAAGTTGCACCTCATCAACTGCGGCGTTTTAGAGTCTTTTGCCCATCCTGGCTGCCTTCAGCTGAAGAGGGCGGTGGGCACCTCTACCCCATGCTTACAAAACACGCAGATTAGTTATCGCTTTCAATTTCTGACTTGGCTTTTGGAATAAGAAAAGATCCCCCTTTTTTTCATAGCTTAAGAGCGACTGCCTGCAACTTGTTCAGCCATTCTCTCCTGTTGCCTTCACCGTGCCTGGGGCAAGCTGTGTTGCTCTTTTCCCTTCCAAGTCTTGCAGAAAGGCAGATGCCTTATCCCAACCTTTGCTGCTCTTTAGTAGGGGTCCATATATGGGGGCTCAGTCGATAAACCAGTCATTATTTTGCATAGGCCCTCTCCTGCTGTGAGAAAGCATGCACGTGCCTCATCTTCTTTCGCTGTGCTGTGAGAATGAATATACAAGGGTCTTTTCAGAAAACTCTCTGACTGTTCCTTGTATTCTCTGAACCACAGCGCAAAGGACAGTTGAAGAGGGGATGGGGCATCGCCTGGAGGAATCGCCCTTGGCGAGTGGGATTTGTGGACATCTCTCTCTTTCTCGGTCTTTTACACTTGGGTGGGAAACCCGTGGCCCTCCAGATGATG
Organism: Rhineura floridana; assembly: GCF_030035675.1. Classification (NCBI taxonomy): domain Eukaryota; kingdom Metazoa; phylum Chordata; class Lepidosauria; order Squamata; family Rhineuridae; genus Rhineura; species Rhineura floridana. Next base: position 87,424,393 of record NC_084489.1, on the reverse strand, counting down.
AACTACATCTCCCATCATGTTGGCCATGTTAGCTGCTGGGAGTTGGAGTTGAAAAGCTTCTAAAGGGGCACAGGTACCCTGCTTACTTATTATAACCTCCACACCAGCAACAGCAGGACAGATGTTAGGCACTGAATGAGTGTGGTAAGAAGATTGTTATACAGCACCTTCAGCATACACAGTGCATAGAAAGTACAAGAGGAAAGGTCTCTGTCCTGAGGAGCTTGCAATCCGAAAAACACAGGGAAAAGGCAGAAGCGGAGGCTTCAGGAACAAAGCAATACAGAATGTTCGTGTCTACATCGGGGAAAGGACAGTGCAGACGTGTTGCATGTGAAGTTTGGTGAAAAGTGAAGGAAGATTTATCAGTCAGCAAAAGCAGCAACTAAGAAATGATGGCTTTATGCATGCGTGTCAGTCTGTTTTGGGGCACTTCAGAGTGCTGGTATAGCACAGTGGGGAGGAGAGCCTGGCTGGGAGTCCAGAGTCTGTGAGTTCAAATCCCCGCTCGTGTCTCCTGGGCGTGAAGGGCCAGCTAAAGATCACCCCCACAGGGAGTGGCTCAGGGGTTACGTGCCCTGCCACTGTGGCTCAGGGGTTATGTGCCCTGCCACCTGTGCAGCCGTGGGCAAGCTGCAGAGTCCCAAGGAGCCCAGTTGCCCCCCAGCTGGCAGTTGCGGACAAGGCAGGGGCTGGCTTGTGCAGCTGTGGCCAGCTGAGCAGGCCCTAGCCAGCCAGGGAGGACTAGCCTCAGAGGGAGGCAACGGGAAACCCCTCTGAATACCGCTTACCATGAACACCCTATTTGTAGGGTAGCCATAAGTCGGGATGGACTTGAAAGCAGGCCATTTCATTTTTCAAGAGAACAGAACAAAAACAGAATTTGTAAAAAGGGAAAAGACAAACATATACCTCTGAAGACAGCTGCTTTTACAGCTCCAACTCTTCCTAAGCCCGGGCAAAGTCCAGTTCTAAAGCACAAAGAAGAGTTGGCTGTTGGGAGGGCTGAGTTCCTATGACACACAAGGGGCCCGCCTCTGCTGCAGAAGCCTTTTGGCCCCTGCACATGGCCTCTAGTCTGCATTAAATTAACTATTTGCCTCTGCACAAATGTTTAAGCATGCAACAAGTGTCATCCTTGCACTTCACCACTGGCCCTGGGTACTCAAGCGGCACCTCTAAGAGATTCTGCCAGTGATGTTTCACTTGAGCCTGGTTAAATCTGGGTGGGTGGAGGAAAGGGAGAAGAACTGGGGCTCCCCCCTTTTCTCACCAGTTTAAACAGCAACCTTTTAGAATTTAGCCTGCGACGACAGGCCACCAACACAGCATTTAGCTTTGCACAAAAATATTTTAATGTTGCTGTTTTTAAAATCTATTCTTTTTTTAAATTTTGCCTGTAATGCAGCCTAACGCCTCATGCACCTGAAGAAGGGGAATGCAGTGCAGAAACGCCCCCTGCCAAAATAACCGTGTTAGCCTCTGAGGTGCTACAAGACCCCTTGTTTCATCTTTTCAGTGTTTAGTTCGTGTCGTCAGCCGCCTTGCGGAAAGAAGCGCCTTTCAACCGGATTCAAAACTTTATTGTGAAACTCTTGTAGTTGCATTTTTCAAAACGTTTCAAGCCCTTTGGGGGACGCACCTCTAATAAACAAATAAGTAAATGATGGCAGACTTGGGGAGGGCGGAAGCGGAACAATTAAAAAATACATTGATGGTGGGGGGGGAAACGTGTTGGAGATGCAAACGAGCGTTTAACAGGTGCAAAAAGCAAGCCTACTGGCACGTGGGCAGGCCCTGTCCTGTGCCCTAAAGGTTGCCAACTTTTCCAGCAGCCTTTGCTCCTCTGCCCCCACCCGCGTGCAGCACCAAAATCTCCCACACCCCTTCCTCCGATTTAAAGCAGCGCAAACCTCCCCCCAACCGCGATTATTTCCGGGGCTCCTGCAACCCCCTCCCCAATAGCACACCGGGCAGGATAGAGTTAACCTTGCCTGCGGCTGAGACTCCAGAACGAAGCTGTTGCGCCGAGAGATTCGATTCCGCCCGCCCGCGCAGTTTCTTCGCCCAGCTCCGGGAGGAGAGCCGCAGAGCCGCTCTGACCCGGGAGGGCGACAGGACGCGCATGCGCGAGCAGACCCCGTCGCCGGCGCTTATTGGCGTGGTGGACGTCTCTCCCGCGCTCCGTTCTTTCCCAGTGAGCGCTCGACAGCGCCACCTGGAGGCCGCAGTCGGGAGAGCCCGGGCCGAGCGGCGCTTCGCGGTGGCTGCAGCGTCGAGGAAGGGAGCGTGTCGCCCGCGGCGCTGTCCCTGCCGCTGCCGTCCTTCCTGCGGCCGGGGGGCGATGCAGGCGCCGCTCGGGGGGCGGGAAGAGGGGCGCTGGGGGCAGGAAGAGGCGCGACGCTGGCTGGCCGCCCCCCCCAAAACCGAGCCTTGTTTGCCTTTCTGCTCCCTTGCGCAGGCAGAGCGGGAGCCTGAAAGGCGCCTTGCAAGACCCGCGGCCTGAAGTTGCCTCCCGCTTTCCCCCTTGCAGGCATTTGCCATTCGAGGAACTCTGCCTGCAAGTTGTTCAGCTGCTGCGAGCGCCCAGGAGGCGGCTTCGTTTTGTCCTCTCGCGCAGCAGCGGCAAAGCTTAAAGGCAAGACGTGTTGTCGCCTGCCGACAGCCATACACTGCCCTGAAAGCACCCGATCCCGTCAAGCAGGCTTGGGCCCGGTTAGTACGCGGATGGGAGACCTCCTGGGAATGCTCGGTGCGCTAGGCTCTTTTGGTCCTGGTTTTGCTCCGCTTGGGGGGCGGACATCTCAGGGCCGGTGAATCCCCGCCAGTTTTTCCAGATCCACACAACTTTAAAAGGCAGGTTTGTTGCAGCACAAGCTTACAAGCCCGCTGTGTCACATCCATTTTCCATTCAATAAAATGTACTGAAGGATTTCTGTGTTTCCCACATAGCTGGAATTTCAGGAGAAATTGTGACCTAGAGGAAAAAAGAGCATCGCTCTCTCACACACACCCTTGCAGCACTGAATAAGGCTGCATCGTGCGCTTAGGTGCTTTCCTGAGGCTAGGGTGCAAGAAGCAGTTTCATTTGTCTTGCACAGGCAGAGTCAGAACCTGAGAGGTGCCCACGACAGGCCTTGCGTTGCCTACAGCCACACCACCAGCTGGGGAGCGGGAAGAGGAGGAGGCGCAAACTGGATAGCTGGCGGCGGTCGGGAAACCGAGCTTTTCTCGTGTTTTTGTTTTCTTGCACAGGCGGAGTGAGAGCCTGAAAGGCGCCCAAGAGAAGAGGTTATTTACTTACAGCTACACTACCCTGAAAGCTCCCGATCCCGTTTAATTTCGGAAGTTAAGCAAGGTCGGGCCCGGTTAGTATTTGGATGGGAGACCCTCTGAGAATACTGGGTGCGGCGGTAGGCTTTTTTGGTCCTGGTTTTGCTCCGCTTGACCTGCGGGCATCTCTGGGCCGGCGAATCCCCGCGAGGTTTTCAAAATGCACCGAACTTTGTGGCGCCCTGAAGTTGCCTCCCGCTTTCCTCCCTTGCACGCATTTGCCATCGGAGGAACTCTGCCTGGAAGGATTTCTGCGCGGTCCCCAAATTGGCTGCCCTGCCGGGAGAACGAGCCACGGGTGGGGGAGGTTAGAGCATTTCTCCGCCCGCCCTCGCAGCACTGGATGACGATGCATCATATGCTCGGGAGTTTGCCTGCCGCAAGCAGGCACGAGGCATTTTTGTTTGTCCTCTTTTCCAGGCAACGTCAAAGCCTCAAAGGCGTCCAAGACACACGATTAATTGCCTACAGCCACACCACCCTGAAAGCACCCGATCCCGTCCGATCTCGGAAGTTAAGCAGGGTCGGGCCTGGTTAGTACTTGGATGGGAGACCGCCTGGGAATACTAGGTGCAGTAGGCTTTTTTTGGTGTGGTTTTGCTCCAGTTTTTCCAAATCCACACAACTTTAATGTTGCAGCACAAGCTTACAACCCACTCTGTCACATCCATAAATTTTCCATTCAAGAAATTGTATGGACAGATTTCTGTGTTTCCCACAAAGCTGGAATTTCAGGAGAAATCGTGAGCTACAGGAAAAAAGAGCCTCTCTCCCTCCCCTGACACTTCCTTCCAGAACTGAATGAGGGCACATCATGCATCCAAGTGTTCATCTGCTGTGAAGGCCCAGGAAGCACAATTGCTCTTTGCACACCATTTCCAGCCCATGGAGTGGAGCTTCAGGCAGACCCACATTTACGTTAAAAATTTATATAGCAGCAGTAGGGTTGCCAGGTCGGAACCATCCAAAAACCTGAGAAAATGGGGGCGGGCCCTAGTGATGTCACAGGCCCTAGTGACATCATGGGGTGGGCCTTAGTGACATCATGGGGCGGGCCCTAGTGACATCATTAAACATGATACATTGTATCAACCACAGTTGCTTGGAGCATACCATTCAAAAAAAAATTCTCTGGAGATCAAAATAGAAATCTTACCTAAAATAGGGTGTTCCTAGGTCCATCTGAAGTGACAAGGTCATTCTTTCTCACAAGCTTAGGGTGATGCAAAATGGAAATGGACTGCCTTCAAGTTGATCCCAGATAGGGTCTTCATGGTAAGCACTATTCAGACAGAGGTGGTTTACTATTGCCTTCCTCTGAGTCTGAGAGGCAGTGACTGGCCCAAGGTCACCCAGTGAGCTTTATGGCTGTGTGGGGATTCGAACCCTGGTCTGCCAGGTCACAGTTCAACGCCTTTAGGGAACATTTAATTAACTTATTTTGTAGATCCCAAACTTTCTTGTAGACCTGTAGGAGTTTCATAGGCACTAATGCAGGGGCCTAGTGGGTAATCCAGCCCTGCACACAAGTATGCCACAATGCTGCTGGAGGAGCCCTGTTGGATCAGAGTAAAGGCCCTTCATATCACAAGCTATATGGCTCTGTGTACCATTTGCTGGGAATCACAAGTGGGGACAGCGCTGCTGCACTCGGGTCCTGCTCGTGGGCTTCCCACAGGCATCTAGGTGGTCACTGTGCAAACAAGACGCTGGACTAAATGGGCCTTTGGCTGATCCAGCAGGGCTGTCCTTGTGTTCTTCAAACCCAGCATCCAACCCTGGCCAGTCAAACGCATCCTGTAAGCTCACAACCAGACAGCAAGGCGATAGACCAGGGATTTGCAAACTCACCACCACCACTACTTGAACATTACTGTGGGTCTTGGCAGACCACTTAATGACTTTTTTGCCTGCTGAAGCAATTGAATGGTTTTTAATTGCATCAAGGTGAAACGTCTTATAAAAGATTATACAAAATAAGAATAATCTTTTATAAAAGATAATAATGCTTGGGAAAATAGCAGGGAGTAGAAAAAGAGGAAGGCCAAACAAGACATGGATTGATTCCATAAAGGCAGCCATATGATTCCATAAAGGCATCCCTACCAAGATCGTGCTGTGCGTGCTTCTTGGATGTTCTGGACCTCGTCCCGGCTATCTACAGCAAGATAAAGGTGGAGGGACAGGCACATCAGCGCTGAGAATTGTTCAGCCCACAGCAGCCCCCCCTCTCTCTGAGGTTATGCAGCCCATTGCTCTCTCTGCCCCCCCCCTCTGAGGTTATGCAGCCCTCTCCCTGAGGTTCTTCAGCCCCTCTCTGAGATTATGCAGCCCTCTCCCTGAGGTTGCAGCCATGTTAAGGACAAGGGAGGGCATTCTAGGCAAAACAGACAAATAATTGGGTGTCAGAACAAATTAAACCAGAACTATCACTAGAAGCTAAAATGATGAAACTGAACTTATCATACTTCAGACACATCATGAGAAGACATGACAAAAATAAATAAATAAATCACTAGAGAAGACAATAATGCTGGGAAAAAGAGAAGGGAGTAGAAAAAGAGGAAGGCCAAACAAGAGATGGATTGATTCCATAAAGGAATCCACAGACCTGAACTTACAAGATCTGAACAGATCATGACAGATGCTTTTGGAGGTCACTGATTCATAGGGTCGCCATAAGTCGAAATCGACTTGAAGGCACATAACAACAACAATTTCCCAAATGTTTTACATTTTTTTGGCCTTTATGGTCTGCTAATAGTCAACTGCTCCAAATCTATTGTTTGAATTTAATATTTAATTCAAAGGTCATTTTAGATTTATGCATCTCAGCATCTTTGAAAGTGAAAGTGTTTAGTATTACAGCAGACTAGAGCTCCCTACTGCGTAATGCTCATATTACATTTCATTATATTTCGGTTCATGAAGACTCCACAAGGTGACTTTGCCACAGAAATGTGTGGTGTTTTGGTTTGCAGGCATCTTTGCATGGTGAAACCTGGAAGGTTTTTCTTTGACATGGCAAGGGGTCAAACATATTATTCATTCAAATTTACCACTGGCATAGTAAAAATAGCAAAAGGCAACATGAAAATGAGGCCCCAGAGTCAGGGTGTGCCCTCTTTTATTTCACTCCATGTTTTCTCTCTGAGTTTAATAAATAAGCCCCAATGCAGGTAATGGGTAGTGGGCTTGCTGTGGTAGGTCCTGTAGAAATAAAATTGCAAAGGAGATAATTTTATTAAGACCTTCCAGTTCAAGAATCAAAAGCAGAAATCTCAAGCTCAAATCGGGGGTTCCTTTGGAAGTTGTTTATTTATGCTGCCCTTCCTCCCAAAGGAGGGAGCAAGAGAAAATAGTCATGATGGACTGGACTTTCCCTGAAAGGTCACCTGTTCTCTACAACAGGTCTTCACCTGCAGTGTGCCGCTATGAGGAAAGGCCGGCTGTGATTCTCAGTCTCTCACTCTCTTGATGTGAGGTTCAACAAGCCTGACCGCTCGTAAAATTGCCCGGCATCCTGAGACTTGGTTGGGAGTCTTGGGACATAAGAGCTACTTTTTAATGTGAGATCAGTAAATAACAAGACGGCTTTCATCTATGATCTGATTAAAGATGAATGCGCTGATTTCGCATGTATAACCGAAACTTGGCTTGAAGACTCAGGTGGAGCTAATCTAAACGGCCTCTGCCCTCCGGGATACGCTGCTCTTCACCAACCGAGACTAGACAATCAAGGGGGGGGTAGCCTTTATTTATCGCGAATCCATCTTGTTATCTAGATTACCTTACAAAAATTATCCAGGTTTTGAACTCCTTGGCCTAAAGCTTGGTCATCAGGATCCTATTGTAATCTTATTAATTTATCGTCCTCCTCACTCCCCAACTGATTCAATGTCGGAACTGTTTGATTTAATCTCAGGACTGATGTTGGAATCCCCCAAACTTTTAATATTGGGAGATTTCAACATTCATGTAGACTCCCCTTCTCTTCGATCAGTACAAGATTTTTTGACTATGATGTCCACTCTGGGGTTACAGCAATTAGTACAGGCCTCAACTCACACTGCAGGCCATACTCTTGATCTCATTTTTCAATCACACCTAGACTTAAACGATTTTTGTATAGATAACATTACGATCTCTCCACTACTATGGTCTGATCATCATCTGATTCAATTTAAATTATCAGCATCATTTTCGTCTCCCAGGATTACGCCTCCTACTAAACTATACCGCCCTAAAAGATTATTAGATCCTGATACGTTTATAACCAAGCTTAAAAATTATACAAGCCCGTCTATGGGAGTGCACATTGATATCGTGACCAACTCATGGAACAATATGATGACTGAGATAGTGGATGCAATAGCTCCTCTCCGTCCACTGAAAAGAACCAGATCTAAATCCGCCCCTTGGTTTTCGTGTGCGTGTGCGTGTATAGATCATACAAGGTTGGAATCCAAGAGTAGCATAGAACAGGAATAAGCCAGGCCAGGCAAGTTTCTTGTAAGAGTCTTTACTAGGCAAAGACATTAGACACAGTTCTCTCTAGACGTTTCCCCCACACTGAGACACAGCAAGATGTTCCCTTATCTACTTCCCAGCCAGCTGCTGACCTTGGCAAAACTGGCGCTCTGTTCTTCCAGCTTAACCCTTCTGCTTCAGGTTTCACTCTCTCTGCTAAAAACCCTGTCTGTGAGTCTCACAGCATGCTTCACTGACCAACAGCCCCCACCTGAGACTCACAGATTACAAAACTTCATTGTTCATCATTACATTTCTACAATATTAATGTTTCATTACAATACATATCAGTATCTGGTTTGTTTCTTCACAGTTTCTATTTACATTTACAGTTCAGTTTTTGTTTCTTTATTTCTTTATTCACACAAGTTTCACAATGTTCTGTTCACTTTTATTTGTTAATACAATTTTATTTCATTCCTCAACACAGAATTGCCACATTAGATCCATTGTTTCTTTATCTATTGGTCCTTCTTTTTCCCATTCTACTGGATATTTATCTGTTTCATTATTTTGTTGTGTAACATTAAATGTGAATCTCTGAGGTGGTTGACCTTTCGTTTTTCTTTCTGATCTCCTAACATTATCTATTTCCATTTCTTCCTCACTCTCAATTTTACTTGGACCTGCACCTGTGTCTGCACTTGTACTTGGCATTTCTGTATCTTGCATTGCCATGTCTTCACCTCTCAGCCTTTTTACAGTACGTTTGCCACCGTGTATTAGATCAGTCAATGCAGTTCTTAATGGAATTTGCTGCCCAAAAGGAACATCTGCTGCTTCCTGCTTGCTTGCACCTTCTAGGATAACTGTTTGACTCTCTCTCCAAGGTTTATCTATCACCTTTATGCTTCTGCTTAACACTACTTGTTGTTTCTCAGGCAACCAAACTCTATAATATGAATTCTGAAATCCCAAAATGCGTCCTGCCTGAGCTCTTTTCTGTTTTGCAATATGTACCCAGCATTTTGCCCCAAAACGCTCTATGTGTTTCACCCTGGGCTTTCTTCCAGTCAACTTCTCATAGGGAGACATGCCTATTGTTCTGTGCATAAGGCGGTTCTGAATGTATGTAGTGTACAGAATACATTCACCCCAATAAGTGTTATTCATATCAGCATCTGCTAGCATGGCTCTCATTGAATCCTGCAATGACCGGTTCCTCCTCTCTGCCGTTCCATTGGAGGATGGGCTGAAGGGAGCAGTGAGACTCTGTATTATTCCCTTGTTTTCCAAATATGTTTTAAATGAATTACTGGTAAATTCTCCACCTCTATCTGATCTGATATTCTTGATAACAACCCCATATTGTGTTTCTGTTCTCTGTATAAATGCCTTTAATTTCTCTTCTGCTTCACTTTTCTTTTTCAATAAGAATACATGTGTAAATCTGGAGAAATCATCCACAATCACTAAATAAAACCTTGCTCCACCTTTTGAGCACTGAAAAGGTCCAGCCAAATCCACATGTATGAGCTGATAAGGTTCAGTGGTTGTGCTTTCACAGCTCTTATTTACCGGAGTCACAGTCATTTTTGTTTTATAGCATACCTCACATTCATCCACATGCTCACAATGTGTTAATTTCAAATCTTGACTATGTTTTGGGGTGTTTATTACTTTCTCATAATGTGCGTGTGCCAATTTTCTGTGCCATTCATGTAAACAATTGTCATGTTTATTTTTATTTACTCCTATCCAGGCACACATGGGTTTATCAAGCTTGCTCTCAACCATAAACATTTGATTCTGTAATTTCCCTTGCATACATATGTCACCATCTTTTCTCACAAAACATCTATCCCCTTCAAATGTAATTTTGCAACTTATTTGAGCCAATTTTCTCACTGATAGAATGTTATATTTTAAACCAGAAACCAATAATACATCTGTTAATATAGTTCCCAAAGTACATAACCTGAGTGTGCCTCTTGCAATCGCGTCCTGAGTCGATCCGTCAGCCAGATAAATCTTCTCCTGTATCGGCTTTGAAGTGTAAAATAAACTAGAGTCTGTGATTAGGCAATTAGACGCTCCACTGTCGAGAAGCCACTTAGAGTTAATGAGTTTATTGTCCTCCTTAGTAACAAAGTTCACGCTTGTTCTCTGACTTCCAAAGTCCCTGTTATTTCTCTTCTTTAAACAATGTCTCTGTATATGTCCACGTGACTCACAAAAGCAACATATTTTATTCTCTTGCCTGCTTCTTTGAGTTTGTTGTTGTTGTACAGCCACAGTCTCTTTTAACTGTTTTCTTATTCTCTTGTCTTCTATTCCACTCTTGTTGAAGTTTCTGTTCTACAAAGTCCAAATTTAGATTTCTGTCAGGTAAAGTTTCCAGACTCGAGACCATTACGTCCCATTTTTGATCAAATGAAGATAACAGGATATAGACCATCTGAATGTCACTATGATGCACTCCTCTATCTTGCAGCTCAGCATTTAATCTACGAAATTCAGCCAGATGCTCTGTCATAGTCACTTCATCTGTAAAACGCATCTGATAAAGTTTCCGTGCTAAACACAGCCTGCTCCCCGCAGTTTGTTGCACATGAGCGGCTTTTAGCTTTTCCCACATCTGATTAGCTGTCGGCTCATTACTCACCAGCAACAGTTGTGAATCAGACAGCCCCAGAGTAATAAAAGCCTTCGCTTTCTCATCTTTCTTCAACCACGCTGCTGAAGGAGCTGCCGGAGGGGTTTTTTCTACAACATCATTCAAATCTTCTTTAATCAGAACTGCTCTCATTCTCCATTTCCAGCTGGAGTAGTTTACAGCACTCAGTCTCTCCATCGGCATCCCGGATAACAGGTTTCCAGCCATGTTGCCCACTCTTACTTGCCTCTTACTTGCACCTTGTTTCTCTCTGCACCAACGTCACGTCAACGGCTCTCGAACCCGCTACCTTGTATGATAAGCTGGGCCCATAACCCCTGTTGGCGTGTGCGTGTATAGATCATACAAGGATGGAATCCAAGAGTAGCATAGAACAGGAATAAGCCAGGCCAGGCAAGTTTCTTGTAAGAGTCTTTACTAGGCAAAGACATTAGACACAGTTCTCTCTAACAGACGACGTTTCCCCCACACTGAGACACAGCAAGATGTTCCCTTATCTACTTCCCAGCCAGCTGCTGACCTTGGCAAAACTGGCGCTCTGTTCTTCCAGCTTAACCCTTCTGCTTCAGGTTTCACTCTCTCTGCTAAAAACCCTGTCTGTGAGTCTCACAGCATGCTTCACTGACCAACACTTTTGAAAATAAAACGTTCCTATCGATGTCTAGAAGGCGTTGGCAAAAGACAAAAAGTCCATCTGATTGAATACAAGCAAAGAAATTTGCCAAATTCTACGCCTCGGCCAGACTAACAGCCCAAAGACATTTTTATTTGACAGCAATTGCCTCAGTGGGAAACCAACCAAAAGAACTTTATCGCATAGTAAATGGTCTTCTGCATCTGCCTCAATCTGCTTCCCACTCAGTTTATTCCCAGGCCCGTTGCCAGGAATTTGCCACATTCTTTGAGGCAAAGGTTGAACAGATCCGATCTACCTTAGATCATACGGAGGTGACAGACGCAAATACTGTCATATCAGAAACGGTCTGCCCTTCCGTCTTTTCCACTTTCCAACCTGTTCTCCCGGATGACATTCCTCAGTTTCTCAGCAGAATGAATCCAACTGAATTGGCAAATTGGCTTAGTATAATTGTTAATTCTTCTTTACAACAAGGCCGCTTACCTGAATGTCTGAAAGAAGCTATTGTTATACCACTATTAAAAAAACCCTCTCTTGATCCCACAGTGCTTAATAATTTCCGACCGGTGTCCAACTTGCCTTTCCTGAGTAAAGTCATCGAAAGAGCCGTAGCTACACAGCTACAAACGTTCATTGACACCATCGACTGCTACGACTCCTTACAATCAGGTTTCAGGCCAAATCATGGGACAGAAACAGCCTTAGTCGCATTAATTGACGACCTTCGGCTAGAATTAGATAAGGGTAATCTGTCACTACTAGTTCTATTAGATTTATCAGCCGCTTTCGACACTATCGATCATGACATCTTGCTAGGTCGTCTCTCGGAAATTGGACTTAAAGGCATGACCCTACAGTGGCTCCGCTCCTTCTTAGAAGGCAGACTTCAAAAAGTTGCCCTCGGGGACTACTGTTCAGAACCCTGGCCTTTAAGATATGGCGTTCCGCAGGGCTCTGTCCTATCCCCGATGTTATTTAACATTTATATGAGGTCTCTAGGCAAGATCATTCAAAAATTTGGAATTCATTACCATCAGTATGCGGACGATACACAGCTTTATTGCTCTTTTTCACCAAATGACAAAGAGGCTATTCTTCCTCTTAACTTATGTCTCACGGCAATTCAGAATTGGATGACCAGAAACAAATTGAAGTTAAATCCAGAAAAGACAGAGGTCATCCTGATTGGAAAAAGTTCTCCTCAAGAAACTGAATTTTTACCATCACTGAATGGAATACTACTCCCGCTGAAGACTCAAGTCCGTAGCTTGGGCATAATTCTGGACTCAAATTTGACCTTAGAACCTCAAGTTGCGGCTGTCTCAAGAGCTGCATTTGCCAAATTAAAGCTGGTCCGCCAACTGCAACCATTTTTAGGAATGGCTGATCTAAGAAAAGTAACCCAAGCCTTGGTAACTTCGCGGCTGGATTATTGTAATTCCTTGTATGTTGGACTCCCGATTAGATCGCTTCGACCGCTCAAATTGGTACAAAGAGCAGCGGCAAGGATGATCACAAGAACTGGCCCTCGGACCCATACCACGCCTCTTCTATATCATCTACACTGGCTCCCCATAGAACTTCGACACCAGTTTAAGTTACTGGTTCTAACGTTTAAAGCCCTACATGGATTAGCACCGGCGTATTTAGCGAACCGTCTCTTTAAATTTAAAACCCATCAACCCATGAGATCAAGTGCCGAATACACCCTTAGGGTTCCATCAACTTTTACCATCCGCCAAATGGCCGTTAGAAAACAAGCTTTTTCTGTCGCAGCACCTACCTTTTGGAACAATCTACCACTTGAGATACGGCTCTCTCCCTCCCTTATGGACTTTCGTCGTCGGACCAAAACTTTTTTATTTTATCAAGCTTTTAATTGTTAAAGGGAAATGTCTCTGACTTTTTAGTAATTATTGTTATACTTTGTTTGATTCTGTACTAATGAATTATTTTACTTTGTTCACCGCTCTGAATTTGGATTTTCTGAACTAGAGCGGGATATAAATCTGTAAATAAAAATAAATAAATAAAATAAATAGCAGGGGCTGCAGTTTTGTACTTCTTGGTGAGAAAAAGGCTTTAACACTCTCCTTGTAGAGGTGGAGCACCTTTTCTAGCCCAAGGGCCACATTCCCTCACAAGTCAATCTTCCAGGGGGTCAGTTGTGGGCACATCCATAAGCAAAAGTGGGTAAAGCAAACAGATGTACCTCTGACCAGTAAGCTATATGCCAGCCATGCAAAATCCAGAAGTGTCTACACACACACACCCTTCCCCATCGTCAATCCAGGCAAGTAAAAGTCATTATCCCAGTTCAAGGACACATTCCATCCAGACCAAAACACTCAAGGAGGGTGTGGAACAGGAACAGTGAGCGGAGTGAGCAGGGGACCACTGCCCCTCCAGCCAGTATATATTTATAATACCTGTATTGGAGCCTGCTTCTCACTGTCTTTCAGAGAAAAGAGAGAAAGCTACTGAGATTGGGAAAACATACAGGGAAAGCAGAATGGTTTACTCCTTATATTGGTGGAGGGAGAAGGCCAAGAATGAGCCCTATGGAAAATAGTTTTCCTCTAGGTATTTGCTGAAGCCCTAAGAACTCTCTCTCTCTCTCTCTCTCTCTCTCTCTCAGACACACACACTCTCACTCACTCACTCTCTGTCTCTGTGTCGCCCGGAACCGACCACGGGCCTAGCTACCAACAAGCCGCGCCGGCCTCTCACCGCCTCCTCCGACCTACAGGCCTTCTTCCTGCTGCTTGAGGAGGCCTGCAGGAACGGCAGCAATCACCTCCTGTCTCTCCAGTAGTCCCGCCCTCAATCACAAAGGGCGGGAAGGCGGCGGCCAACCACAGCCGTCACGCATGCGTGTGTCAATCACGCATGCGTGCCTCAGGGAGACGCTGAAAAGCCGGAGATCAGTCCTCTTCAAAGAGACTATGGCCGGAGGCCGGAGACGGCCCTCTTTTCCCTGAAAACCGGAGACCTGGCAACCCTAGCCCGAACCCAGCAGTGTGACTCCCTTGCTTTCCCTCCGCTATCTCTGCACCCCGCCTGCTGAAGCAGAGGTCCTCGCTTGCTGCCGCTGCTTTGAAAAGCCCTTTCAGGGCTCCACTGCCTTCCCTGCTTTGCCCTGGAACTTGGCTAGCTGAAGAACTGAAGCCTCCACTTCTGCTCCCTCTGCCAATATTGGCATGTGTGCGACTGTGTTAGGAGCAACCTTCTGGCCCTCCCTGTCCAGCTGCACAGGACTGAGGCCTAGTCTGCGAAGGGAGTCCAGAGAGGGAAAGAGCGGGCGAGGGTGCCTTCCCCAGTCGTACTGAACTCAGACCGCTCCTCCATCTCTTTTTATGCCTTGCGCACTTGCTCCTTCGTGTGCATGAAGGCTGAGTGCGTGTGTGTGTGTGTGCGTGTGATACTTTAGTTATGGTGACTGAGTATATTTCCACTGAACTTCCCCCACGGATGTTAATAGATATGAATAATTTGTAAAGAGAGGCGTGAGAACTCACATGCATACACCCTTATCTAACAAAGGGGTTCGCCAAAAGAAAAAAACAAATCATATCAAGCCCAATTCTCTTGGTTGACCTTACCATTTCCATGGCTCTCTCAGGCGTTGTTGTCTCGGGACTAGGTGTAGGTGGTGGCCCTGCTGGGACGCTGGGGGCTCCCAACGTCCCTCGGTCGTCCCTGCCTATTGCACATGAAAGGAAAAGCAAGTCAATGGAAGCTCAACAAGCAAATAGCAGAAGCCTCCGAGTGGAAAACCTCCCTGAAAACCGGAGACCTGGCAACCCTAAGCAGCAGCCTTCCTCCCAAGGGAGTCCAGCGCAGCATAGGCATCTCCCAGCCTGTTGGGTGCCTGTATCCGAAGCTGCTTGTGAAAATGTATATTTCTGTACAGGCTTACAAGTCTGAATTTCTGTTCATTTGTGTATTGCTGTTTTGCACTTGCAAATATATATATGTTGCACGTATATATATACAGGCTTACAAGTCTGAATTTCTGTTCATTTGTGTATTGCTGTTTTGCACTTGCAAATATATATATGTTGCTCGTATATATATGAATGAGTGTGTGTCTACACAAACAGCCCACTTACATTGTTGAAATATGTTTTGTTTTTAAGACTTTTAAATATCTTTTATCACTTGTTTGCTGCTCTGGGCTCCTAAGAACATAAGTAGAGCCCTGCAGGTGGATCAGGCCCATCTAGTCCAACAGACTGTTCTCACAATGGCCAACGAGATGCTTCTTTTAGAGTGCAGGACCTAAGCACGAGAGCGCTCACCTACAATTTCCAGCAGCATACTGGTTCTGCTCTGACCACGGAAGGAAGGGCAGGATATAAATTTAATAAAACAACAATAATGATGCTTTTAAATATAAGTAAATAACACCTGGAAATGTTTTTGCACGAACACCAAATGGGCCACAGCTACACATTTATTGCTCTGAAGTGTGTGTGTGAGAAAGAAGGGGCTCACATGTTCCAGGCCGGTCCATTTCAACCCGGAAACACATTCCTGAAGATATAGGCAAGTGGGGATTCAAAAGATTTGCCTTTGGAGAAAGTGGCAAAATAGCCTACAGCAGCTGGTATTCTCAGGCAGTCTCCCACCCGAGTACTAAATCAGGTCCAACCCTGCCTAACTTCTCAGATGAGATGGGGTCAGGTGCTCTCGACAATGACTGTTGGTGTCAAGGTTGGCCTCTTTGGCCCTTTTCAGCTGTGCTCTGTATTTTTAAACTGTTGCTACCCACTCCAGAATCTCAAGGTGGACTAAAAACTAAATTACTATTTTTATTAACAAGTGCACACTCTGCGTCTCGCTCACCTTCTTGGCAGTGGCCTGTCCCTTCCTTACTGCAAGATGCCGCTTGAGCCAACGAGAGCCCTGCAACGCCCGGGATGCTCAGGTGGCCTCCCTTTTATGAGACCAGCTGCCTTGGGCTCTGGATCATCTTCCCTTCCATCAGGCTCCAGTAAAGGAAAAGGGAGAAGGGCCACTCCATAATCTCTGCTCTGAGAACATCTCCTTTCCTTCAACTGCTTCCATTCCAGCTGGTCATTGTAAGGGCCGCTATTTAACTTCTACATAAAATAAAAACTTAAGAGCTGGTAATTGAGTTTGCTTTTCCCCCCCTCCTTCCCATTCTCCTCTTTCCTTGTGTCTTATCTTGAAAACGTGACGGCAGAAATGCTTGGGTTGTTCTTATTTTTAAAAAATGCATGCTTAAGTTGCTCTGCGAAGTTGGCCAATGAGCAGGGTAACAATGTTTTAAATAAGTCTTAAGTACAAGGCAGGCCTGAGATCAGGTGTTTTCAGGGTGATTAAGCTGTAGGTGTTTGGGCTGTGCTCTGGACCTTTTTGATCTCGAGATGTGCTCTTGCAATATAGAAATTGCTCTTTAAAAAAGAAAAGAAACCAAGGACATTTCTTTCTGAGCCATCATTTCCCCAATATGCCTGCCTCTCTTTCCTGGAAGACTGTATCGTGTGTTAATTGGCCAGAAAGACAGTCAGGATGGGCTGCCTCAGGCAGAATCGTAGTTTGGGCCACTCCTGTAAAGTGCATACCTAGCACATCTGAAGAATGCAGGAACATAAGAACATAAGAACATAAGAAGAGCCTGCTGGATCAGGCCAGTGGCCCATCTAGTCCAGCATCCTGTTCTCACAGTGGCCTACCAGGTGCCTGGGGGAAGCCCGCAAGCAGGACCCGAGTGCAAGAACACTCTCCCCTCCTGAGGCTTCCGGCAACTGGTTTTCAGAAGCATGCTGCCTCTGACTAGGGTGGCAGAGCACAGCCATCACGGCTAGTAGCCATTGATAGCCCTGTCCTCCATGAATTTGTCTAATCTTCTTTTAAAGCCGTCCAAGCTGGTGGCCATTACTGCATCTTGTGGGAGCAAATTCCATAGTTTAACTATGCGCTGAGTAAAGAAGTACTTCCTTTTGTCTGTCCTGAATCTTCCAACATTCAGCTTCTTTGAATGTCCACGAGTTCTAGTATTATGAGAGAGGGAGAAGAACTTTTCTCTATCCACTTTCTCAATGCCATGCATAATTTTATACACTTCTATCATGTCTCCTCTGACCCGCCTTTTCTCTAAACTAAAAAGCCCCAAATGCTGCAACCTTTCCTCGTAACGGAGTTGCTCCATCCCCTTGATCATTCTGGTTGCCCTCTTCTGAACCTTTTCCAACTCTATAATATCCTTTTTGAGATGAGGCGACCAGAACTGTACACAGTATTCCAAATGCGGCCGCACCATAGATTTATACAACGGCATTATGATATCGGCTGTTTTATTTTCAATACCTTTCCTAATTATTGCTAGCATGGAATTTGCCTTTTTCACAGCTGCCACACACTGGGTCGACATTTTCATCGTGCTGTCCACTACAACCCCGAGGTCTCTCTCCTGGTTGGTCACCGCCAGTTCAGACCCCATGAGCGTATATGTGAAATTAAGATTTTTTGCTCCAATATGCATAATTTTACACTTGTTTATATTGAATTGCATTTGCCATTTTTCCGCCCATTCACTCAGTTTGGAGAGGTCTTTTTGGAGCTCTTCGCAATCCCTTTTTGTTTTAACAACCCTGAACAATTTCGTGTCGTCAGCAAACTTGGCCACTTCACTGCTCACTCCTAATTCTAGGTCATTAATGAACAAGTTGAAAAGTACAGGTCCCAATACTGATCCTTGAGGGACTCCACTTTCTACAGCCCTCCATTGGGAGAACTGTCCGTTTATTCCTACTCTCTGCTTTCTGCTTCTTAACCAATTCCTTATCCACAAGAGGACCTCTCCTCTTATTCCATGACTGCTAAGCTTCCTCAGAAGCCTTTGGTGAGGTACCTTGTCAAACGCTTTTTGAAAGTCTAAGTACACTATGTCCACTGGATCACCTCTATCTATATGCTTGTTGACACTCTCAAAGAATTCTAATAGGTTACTGAGACAGGACTTTCCCTTGCAGAAGCCATGCTGGCTCTGCTTCAGCAAGGCTTGTTCTTCTATGTGCTTAGTTAATCTAGCTTTAATAATACTTTCTACCAGTTTTCCAGGGACAGAAGTTAAGCTAACTGGCCTGTAATTTCCGGGATCCCCTCTGGATCCCTTTTTGAATATTGGCGTTACATTTGCCACTTTCCAGTCCTCAGGCACGGAGGAGGACCCGAGGGACAAGTTACATATTTTAGTTAGCAGATCAGCAATTTCACCCTTGAGTTCTTTGAGAACTCTCGGGTGGATGCCATCCGGGCCCGGTGATTTGTCAGTTTTTATATTGTCCATTAAGCTTAGAACTTCCTCTCTCGTTACCACTATTTGTCTCAGTTCCTCAGAATCCCTTCCTGCAAATGTTAGTTCAGGTTCAGGGATCTGCCCTATATCTTCCACTGTGAAGACAGATGCAAAGAATTCATTTAGCTTCTCTGCAATCTCCTTATCGTTCTTTAGTACACCTTTGACTCCCTTATCATCCAAGGGTCCAATTGTCTCCCTAGATGGTCTCCTGCGTTGAATGTATTTATAGAATTTTTTGTTGTTGGTTTTTATGTTCTTAGCAATGTGCTCCTCAAATTCTTTTTTAGCATCCCTTATTGTCTTCTTGCATTTCTTTTGCCAGAGTTTGTGTTCTTTTTTATTTTCTTAGTGGCACAGCATCTGCTTTGACTGCAGGAGGTTCAACCCCCAGCAACTCTAAGTAGGGCCAGGAGAGACCTTGGTCTGTAACCCTGGAGCTGCTACAAGTCAGTGTGGACAATACAGAGCTAGATGGACCAATGGTCTGACTTGGCAGCATCCTACGGTTCTAGCTACCACCCTCGCCCTGCAAGGTCTCCACAGTCCACAAAGGAACAATGATTGTTCTCTCCTGCAACTGTTGAAGTAGCTGAAGGAAGATCACACACACAAATGGACTCAGAAACTCATACATTGCACAACTGTGTTGATCAATCTTTAAATCGGGACATGTGCAATGTAGTCTCATGCAGATTGTACTGGTGACTTAGCACCAACTCACAGAATTTTCTCCCCCCCCCCCCCCGGCATGGGATATCTGAGCAAAAAAACCTGAGGGATGGGGCAGTTTGAAGTTTCGCCTGGCCTCAAGTGAAATACACATTCCAGCATTTCCCTCCACCCCAAAGGGAGGGTGCAATCTGGTAAGCAGCTCCACTGAAATGAAGAGGAGCTGTGGAAGCACACTGCTCATCTGAACAGGAGCTTGTGCAGGAGAACCTCCAGCCAGATGGTGCCCTTAATACAGCCTTCGTCAACTGGATGCCCTCCAAAAAGATTTGGATTGCAACTCCTTTTACGCCTAGCCAGCATTGCTGTGATAACTAGGCCCGCTGGGTGCTGTAGTCTAAAACTTTTGGAGGGCACCAAGTTGGTGAAGGCTGCCTTAATTCAGGACGTGGAAAGGAAGAGTAAGAGCCCAGACAAGGATTTCACAAGATACTCTTTGTTTCTCTTCAAATTTTTATTTAAAGTCACGTGAACAGGATGCCATCAAGTCTGTGGGCAGGCCCAGTACAGCTGAAGGCAAGCATTTGTTTTCAAGTTTAAGGCATATCTGTATTTAAATTTTAAAAGTTCAGATTGTGCTTTCATTTCTGTTTGGAAAGAAGAACTGTGGACAGATCCTTGGCTTCGCGAATGTATTCCTGAGAGTAGATAGTCCAATGTGGATTTGTCCTGGTCCATTGATTTTTCCCTACTGGATCCTTTTTTAAAAATTAATGCTAGAGACTGAAAGGACAATTCTCGTGGCCCTTTAAGCATGTCCCACAGCATTGCAAAATAGGAGGCAGCTCCCCATCCCGTGATGGAAACCACGCTGGGCCATGCATAATTAAAGTTTGCACATGAAAATGGATGCAAATCTACCTGTTGCAACCTTTATATTGGTTCTGGAAAAGAAGGAAGACACTAGACTTGGTTTTTCAGAAATCAGTCCAGGTACTGGAAATAGCACCTTGCACTATGTTATTTAAAGCTTCCAATGTCACCTTCAAGTTGGTTATGCCTCCTGGCCTACATGGATATCATGTCCAATTGAACATCAGGAGGAAAAAGTTATTGAGGGGGGGGGGAAACCATAGGGTCAGTTGCGTGTTGACTTTTCTTTTTTTAAAAAGGTACAAATGTATATTACTAATGCCCCAAATGTAAAACAGACTTGTGCTTACCAGTAAGCCAGTCCTTCAATGGAGCTCTACAGTCACACAAATGGGACCTGTGCATGGGGAGATCAAAAACTGTGGAATATTCTAGGGCAGCCTTCTCCAACCTGGAGCCCTCCAGGTGTTGTGGACTACAACTCCCATCAGCCCCAGCCAGGACGGACAATGGCCAGGGATGATAGGAATTGTAGTCCAAAGCATCATAAGGGCACCAGGTTGGGGAAGCCTGTTCTAGAGCTTGGAGCATGAGTGTTTTTGTTCCTCTCTGCACTGGACTGCCCCAAAGAGCTCCAGGAAAGCGCCTCAACCATGTCGCTCCCCTGTGATGCCACCACTGCAGTTATGTTACTAGCAAAAGCACAATGGAGAAGGTGGCAGCAACAGGGGCATCAAAAACGGCCAGGTGGCTGCAATGGGAGTTTTGTGACTGCACAGAGAGCCACTGAGTGCAGCTCTGTTTTCTCCCTTAGCTGAGGGCAAGATGCAGATCAAACTGTAACTTCAAAAGACTTTCAGTATCTTACAGGAATCCTGGTGTGCAAACAGACATGCCCAAATGGTAAAAATACAAAGCGGCTCTGCACTCAGGTCCCCCCTGCTGGCATTTTGCTGTTTCCCCTCGTGCATCAAGTGCGACTTAGTGGGGATCCAGGCCAGTGGCATCTGACAGAGGCCTTCATACACTGTCATCCCCCAGCCGGTATACGCAGCCCCCTCCACCTGGGAGCCCAGTGAGTTGGTCACACTCACAAGCACTGAGCAAAGGATTTCAAAAACACACCACCAATCCTAGGTCCTTTTTAGCCCAAAAAAGCCCAAAAGATTTCAAGATCAAAGTGAAGGAATGGCATACCGGGGGGGGGGGGGGCTAAAGGGAGGGCAGGGTGATTTAGCCAGCCAGCAGCCTCTCCAATATAACATTTAGCTACAGGCTAGGAAGATGACAGCGGCCCTCCACTCCTTGAATTCTCACTCCAAAGGGCAAATCCACATTGAAACTTGGGCGTTTGCTCCTTGCTCTCTCAAAGCCAGCAGGATTCCAAGGAGCTCACAAAGAAACACTCCCCCCCCGCTCTTAAATACAAAAAAAAGTAGAAAAGTTTTGATCAACATCATTCATAAAAGATACAAACCCTGTTTTGTATATTATATATATATATAATTATGTACACGGAAAACAGCAACACAGCAAGACAGTTGGGGAAATAAGTCTTTCTGCAAAAATGCAAATATTGCACTTGGTGTTTCTTGGAACTTGGTCTTCACCCAGGAATTATTATTTCCAGGAGAGGGCAGTGGAAAGGATGAGGCCATTGCTTATAGAGCCTAGGTCTTCTCTTTATGAAAGAGGGAGGAGAGGCAGATAAATGCCTACTGCGGCCTTGGCCAACCTGGTCCCCTCCAAATGTTTTGGACTACCAAGTTTCATCAGGCCCCGAAGGCAGGCGTATCATATGACTGCAAACAGCTCCTCTATCGACCCTGGAACTCACCTGGGATCAGGCAAGTTGGTGGGTCGTAAGAGGGGAGGGAAAGTGGCAAGACAAGGGAGCTCTCTGCGCAAAAACCTTCAGTGGTCAACAATCCAGGGCAACGTGGCTCCTGCTCCACCCACAGAGTTTCAAGATTCACAGTGCACTTCGTCTGCCAGGGTGCAGAAAAGCATCCAGAGGCCTTCTGTTTATTCCCACACCATGCTGAAGGAACCCGAGAGGAATCATGGTGCCCCAAAGCAACATTCCTGCCATCTCTTTCCCTTTGCCGTGGCGCCGGCAGCCAAGCGAGTCAGCTAAGCCTGCGAAGAAGGTGCTGCACGTTGTTGAACCAAAAGCATCAACCAAATGCAGTAGCAGCCTCCCTCCCCCCCTCCACTGTAACCGTCACAATGACAACAAGGGACAAAGCCAACAGCATGGCACAGCAGCCATCAAGAGCAAAGAAGCAAAACCGCAACACAATTGCTCAACAGGGGGGGGGGGGAGAGATGGGATTGCTTTCCCACGGAGGACCTTCTAACAGAGCCAAGAGTTTATGATGCAGCAAAATGTTCTCCATGCAGCGGTGGCGGACGACGATAAGAAGCAATGCAGCCACATGGAGATGGAGTGGGGGACTCAGATTTACTCTTTTGAATTTCAGCAAATCAAGTCCCATCCCATCAATGTGCCCCACAGGGCAGGGGTGAGGGACCTGTGGCCCTCCAGATGTTGCTGAATTACAACTTGCATTGGCCATGCTGGTAGGGGCTGATGGGAAGTGTAGTTCAGCAACATCTGGAGGGCCAAAGGTTCCCCTCACCTGTCTTATAGTGCCATAACTTGGGGATTAAGTGGTAAGATCCAGAGGGCTGCCCTCCACCTGGCCCTTGTTTCCCCCCACCCCAGATACAGTTTTGGTGCATGGCGAGTCAGGTGTGAAGGATGGATCTGAGGGTCCTCACCGTGCACAGAGTTAAACCAGATGGCCAACAGGGGATGGAGGTGGCTCTTTCGTCCAATGAGTTCAGTGACCTCCATCTGAATGTGGGATGAACACTTAGGTGTGAACACCAGGAAGGTAAAGCACTTGGAAGAAGGGCTCCAGAGAATGCCTGAGCTAATCTAGTGCAGAAATACAGAAAAGCGCTTGACCGCAGAGGGGAGATTTTTAAAACATGGGCAGTCGCAGAAGCCAAACAGAGTCATGTCGCTATTAGTCCGCTAGGAGATCAACTAAGGGGACAACCGCGGGAAGCAGATGAAAAAGGAGCAGTGTCCTGCCCCTTCTAGCACTGAACCACTGCTGTCACTCAGTCCATGCAATTTCCCATCAGCCCTGAATCCATCATCCCCACCAACACCCTCCACCCTCTGGTTGGGTCCTTTGGGACTGCAAAATGTGCAACATATGTGGTTTTTTCCACCAAGGTTCTCACTCTGCCAAGCCCGTTTGTTTCAGCTCTGGTTGGGGCTCATGGGAGCTGCAGGCCAAAATATCTGGTGAGCATCAGGGTGGGAAAGGCTGGGCTATGAAGCTAACAGGAAGGGCCATAGCACATCCAGGCAAATGCGCAATTTTGGAGCTAGACCAGCTCTCATTCTATCTCACTAACATCTGTTTTCTCTCCCCCCCAACCAGATGTGGAAATGAAGCAGAGGTTGGTATCCAGGGATAGCTGGAGGAAAAACAACAAGGAAGCTGTTTCAAAATTTGCTGCAACTGGGACGGGGAGAGGTGGGGAAGTCAAAACAGTATACCCCTCAAACAGGTACAAAAATGTTTCCTGTTCCTGAATATTTCTTGTTGAGAGCGGACATAAATAATCCTTTCTAGGCAGCTTTTTAAAAAAACAAAAAAAAAAACACTTTGGTTTGGTGCTTGAAAGGGCAAGGATCTTAGGGGTGTAAGTCATAGTTACCAACAAACCCGTTAGACCCTTGGCCGCCTCTCAGATAGGGTGGGCCAGCCAGCCAGCTCCCACAAACCCCTTGCAGAGCTCACCACCTCCTCTGGTTCGGCTAACGCTAGCAAAGGGAGGGGAGTGTAGCTCTCTTAAAACATGGGGCACTGGGCTGGTTTCGAGGGCGGAGGGGCAAGAGGCGGTCTGAAAGGAAAACCCACCTTCTGATCAGTGGGAGAGAAAACCTTGTCAGCGTCCTACTCTCAAAGAATCACGGTGCTGGCAGAGACCTCTGGAAAGGAAGGTCTGCTGGGACAGGGCCGGGCAAAGACACAGAGCGACCACGTGACAGGGTTTTATTGCTGGTGAAGATGCTTGTGGAGCCCCAAATCAGGCGATGTAGGAAGATTACAGACATCCTGGGCCTCAACGCCCCCTCCAAATCCCTCATTAATAGCCCCCCCAGGATCATCAGTACTAAGCAATCCAGTCTCCAGAGTGGGCCAGACCTTAGCAACACACACACACGCACTTACCCCTCCTCCTTCCCTTTTTCAAAACACGCTGTAGATGGAATTAGGGAGGTCATGCCTGCGTATTTGTGAATCACACCCCTGGCTTAACGCTTTACAGGTTCCCTTCCCTGCTTTAGCTCTTTGCCTAATGGACAACGCCTCCCCCTCCCCCTTTGCCCTGGTGCCCGTTTGAGAATGGGCAGGCTCTTCCCCACGCCCCCCAAGTTTCAGCCCACCGTTAAAGCTTCCTCTCACAGCAAGCGGACTGACCTCTTGCCTGGGCAAGCAGAAGAAGCCGCTGCGTCTTGGGGTTTGGTGCAAGTTTTTCTGGGTAGTGCAACAAAAGGGTCTGCTTAAGGCCAATGGAGAAAGACCAGACCGCAGTCTTGAGGCTGGCTGCATCTACTGCATTGCCCTTCCTCTGCCAAGCAGAAGGAGGGGGCTAATGTACTCCCCCTGCATCCCGCTCCACACCAGTCCTCTCTCCCTCCCTTTCCAGTGTAAGACAACTAATACAAACATTTGCCACTTCAAGCTCCACAGGAATCAAATAATAATAATAATGATCATCATAGTCGGGAAATGAGGAACAGCTGGATGGACTCTAGAGAGCCCCCTCGCTTCCCCGCAACTGTTCTGTGCACACCACCCTCGGAAGGCCACTCCAGGTGTGCAGACGCCTCTGGCTCGCAAACAAGTCCTCAAGGCAGGTTTCTTTTTCCCCTCTTGTGAGAACTCTGCAGAGTGCAACTCTCCAGGGACGGCGCAAAGAGGCCATCAGGCAGCAAAGAGGCTGCGCAGAGGGTCGAAGGCCCCTGCAAGCAGGCAAGGCCGGGCAGATCTTGCGTCTTACGCGGCAGACATGGCTAAAAGGCAACAGGAAGGTTAAAGCCGATCCAAGCCAGTTATTTGGACTCCGTAGGGTTGTATTCTGTCTCGCCGGACGACACCTGGGAGATGCGCCGCGTCGAACGCCACAACCGCCTGTGGAACTGCCCCGTCCTCACCTGCAGGCAGGAGGCAAAACAACCAAAAGGGAAACTGAGCAGCCGTAGAAACACAGGGGCAAGAGGGTTACTCTGGGGGGCGGGTGAGTGAGCCAGGGTTGACGCGGCCCTCCAGGCCTCTCTATGTGGCCCTCAGAACTCTCCCCAGGCCAGACCCCTCACTGGTCCTGCTTTGCACCCTGAAGTTTTAGGCCTGCCTGGAATGTGCCCTTGAACTCTGATAATGACTCTTGCTTGGCTGGCTGGAGGAGAGAGCCGGTGTGTGCAGAAAACTAGCCTGCTGTATAAAAGCAACACTGACATCCACTGCCCCACCCACTTTTGCCTCTGGCCCCGCCCACCATTGGCATGTGACCCTCAGAAGGAAATGTGACCTTTGGGCTGAAAAGAGTTTCCCATCTCAGATCTAAGGCACAGAACCGAAAGGACCAAGACCACATCCTAAGTAGGCCCTGGGTTTGCAAGGAAAGTGACCCTAGAGCAGCGTAGGGGACCTCTGGCACTCCAGATATTGCTGAGTTATGACTTCCGGCATGCGTGGCCATTGGCCACCCTTGGTAGGGCTGATGGGAGCTGTAGTTCAGCAACACGTGGGTCTATGAGTCCCCACTCCTGTATTGAGGGTATCTAAAGGAAGGACCATAGCTCAGTGCTAGAGAATCTGCCTTGCACGCAGAAGGTCCCACGTTCGATCTCAGGCAGCGTCTCCAGGTAGGGTTGGAGGAGACTCCTGCCTGAAACCCTGGATAACCACTGCCAGTCAGTGTAGGCAACACTGAGCTAGATTGACCACGGTCTGACTCAGGATAAGGCAGCTTCCCGTCTTCCTATAAATAAGGCGACATCAGGAACAATTCAGAGAAGCCTCGTTCTCATCCCAGGCAGATCAGTGGAAAAGACACTGGTTTCTCCCACTCCACCAGCCAAGGCTCCATCTGCCTGCACTGGAACAGGAGTAACGTTGCCCTTGGTGGGAGTTACGCTGCAACTTTCATCATCTCCCCACACCAATCAGCAACAGCAGGGCCTCGGTTTAACCTTTCTAGCTACAACGCTGCCACAGTGCAAAGCTTCCAGGTGTCCCTGCTGGACCTGATCCTGCTTTCGTGTCCCTCCCGCCTGGTTGCCGGTGCTCAGACGAGCCACCGCTCACCTCCGAAGGTTGTCCTGCCCCGACCACAATCAGCTTCCCATCTTCCAGACCCACCAGGATGTGGCTCTTCTCCTTCGTCACAGAGACACTGTGGACGGGGACCTTCATGCCCAGAGGGGAAACAGCGGCCTGGAGGCTGGAACGGGTGCAAAAGAAATACTGGGGGAAACGGCGTTGACAAGCCATTGCGGGCACAAGGTGGCCTGCTTCATCAGATGCAGGCTATTGAAGCTTGGGCCACGGCAGATGCATTGGCTTTTAAAAGGTGCCACTGCTGAGGCAGACTGAAGGAAACACACGGTAAAATTCTGCCACATTTCCACTAAAGTGCTTCTTCGTATAGTACAAATTGAAACGATGGAATTCGTGCCCACAGGAGGCAATAACGGCCACCAATTTGGATGGCTTTAAAAGAGGGTTAAGCCAAATGCATGGAGGATAAGGCTGTCAATGGCCACAATGGCTATCCTCTCTTTCCACTGTCGAAGGCAACATGTGCCTGAATACCAGTGCTTTCGGGCATTCTGTAATGGGCATCTGGTTGGCCACTGCGAGAGGAACCCCTGGCCATCCAGATATTGATCACCCCACCCCCATCAGCCACCCTCAGGATGGCCAATCATCAGGCAGCACGATGGGAGTTGTAATCCAACAATATTTGGAGAGCCAAGGTCCCCTGCCGAATAAGAAAATAGAAGTTTAAGAGATACATTCCTATGGTCCATTTGGAGTTCCAACAGTTAACGTAACTTGCTGCTTCTTCAGCCACAGGAACAACCGATTTATTTATTTATTTATTTATTTATTTATTAATTAATTAATTATACTTGTATACCGCCTCATAGCCGAAGCTCTCTGGGCGGTTTACAGTAATTAAAAACATTAAAACAAATACAATTTAAAACAGATCTTATAAAAACAATTTAAAACACAATTTAAAAATTTAAACAATATAAAACACATGCTAAAATGCCTGGGAGAAGAGGAAAGTCTTGACCTGGTGCCAAAAAGATAACAGTGTTGGCGCCAGGCGCACCTCATCAAAAAAGTCATTCCGTAATTTGGGGGCCACCGCTGAGAAGGCCCTCTCCCTTGTTGCCATCCTCCCAGCTTCCCTCGGAGTAGGCACCCAGAGGAGGGTCTTTGATCTTGAACGTAGTGGACGGGTGGGTTCGTATTGGGAGAGGCCTTCCATCAGGTATGGTGGTCCCAAGCCGTGTAAGGCTTTATAGGAGTGCATTGAGGGGTAATGTCCAAGGAAAGGGAAGGAAGATCTTTACCTCTGAAGGTCCCTGATCTGCAAGGAACACTGAGCCGTCCCCAGCACAACAAACTCCTCGGTGACACACATGGAGGTGACCTGCTCGTCCAACGGGATGGAAGACAGATGCTTGCCATTGATAGAGTAGAGGTGCAGGGCAAATTTGTCCTTCAATGAATGAGAGGGAGCAGTTAGCTGAGCACGCTCACAAAGTGCAATCCAGCCTTCCAAGAGCCCCTCTTTTAAAATGAAATCTTAAGCTGCCCTCACAATCCCTTGCAAAGCACACTGTTTAAAGCAGTGGCCAAACCGAGGTCTTTGGCATGCATGTGGAGCTTGGGCACGAAAGAGGGCGACTCCAAACTCTCTGGTGTTGCAAAACACTATCCCCGGGCTATGAGGCAGGACCAAAGGGTCCCTCAACACACACCCTTGAATCCCGTCAAGCTTTGGTTCTGCCAGTGGCTCAACTCCAGCTCTGCCTGCACTCATGCTGGGCAGAAGCTAGAGGCCAACAAGGTGCCCCCACAAAAAACTGACACTGCAGAAGATTTTTGCTCAGTAGGCTCCTCTGCCCTGATTCTACAGGCTCCCAATTCTTACAAAGGGACCGGCAGTTTTCCACAACTCTCTTGAGAGACATGCATAGGAAACATATGCCAAAGCGATCTGCACGCTTCCCCGCTCCCTCGGCCAGCACTTCCCACGGCCCACCTTCAGGGAGGCTCTCCCCTCCACAGTTGTCTGGACAACGATCTGCCCCTCGTGACCCATGGTGAGGTTGGAGATGGTCATCGGCAGGGAACTCTCGCAGGGGGGCTGGAGCGACTTCATGAACTGGCCTCGGCGGATTGTGTGCACGATGATGGTGCCGTCCTGGGAGAAGAGAAAGCTTTTGGAATCAAGCAGGATGCCCGCGGGCGGAAAACATGGGCATGCGCTTGAAGGCAACTGCACGGCAATGCAACTGCCCCTCTTTTGTGAAGGCAGAGAATGACAGGACTAGAGCAACCTCCCTCAATCTGATGCTCTCCGGATATTTTGGACTACAAACTCCCTCCCCTTAAATATTAGACAGGTGCCATCTCTGTTATCTTTTGGGGGCCTACTGAAGACTTTCCTTTTGCAACAAGCCTTTTAAGTAGAGACCTTATCCCAGTCTGCATCTGTGTTGGAACTGCTTTTTAAGATGCTTTGAAATGTTTTAACGTATTTTAAAGTCTTTTGTTTTTAAGATGTTTTTAAAAGTGCTTATAGTGCTGCCATGGGCTCCCTTCTGGGAGGAAGAGCGGAATATAAATTTAATAAGTAAAGGAATAAATAAATACAATTACCATCAGCCCCAGCCAGCATGGACATTGGAAGTTGTAGTCCAAAGCTTCTAGAGGGCACCACATTGGGAAACCTAGACTAGAGCCTCCCTGCTTTGGGAGGCTCACTGATCCTCTTCTGCCTACGTTACGCTGTGATCCGAATGGTCTTGCTTCAGTTGTGTGTGTGTTGGAAGGCAGGCGCTGACAGGAGCTTAGGAAGCAACCTTATACCGAGTCACAGCGCTGGGCTTCTAGCTCTCAGTAATGTGCGCACTTTCTGACAGGAGTCTTTTCCAGCCCTACTTGGTGATGCCGGGAACCGAAACTGGGATCTTCTAGAAACCCCACATGCCCAACTGATTTCTGTGTTCTGAAGGAGAGGGCATCCTGCAGATATCATCCTGTCAGGAGATCCATTCTGCACAATGCCAGAAATGGGCTTTTAGGGTGACAGCACCTGTTACCCTTCAGAATTCCCTGCTGCTATATAACGCACAGGCAACTTGCGTCTTTTCTGCGCCTGCTAAAGATGTTCCTTTTTCAACAAGCCTTCTAAATACAGATTTAGGTAGTACATTTTAAATGGCACTTGTATTCGATCTGAATTGATTTTATTCATATCCTGCTGTTGTTTTAAACTATATATATGTATTTGGTGTTTTAAAAAATTATTTCTACATATGCAGTTATTTTCACTATTGTTATATATATGTAACTATTTTATGTATGTTTTTATTGTAAATTGCTTCAAGGTGAAGAGATTAATAAATGAACTAACAACAACAGATCCAAATAATAATAGATGCAAAAAAATAAATAGCAAATACTAGCAATAAATAAATTATTAGCACTTTTAATATTTCAGTATTAGCTATTAATACTTAGATGCAAAGCAGGTGTTCCAGCACTGATCCATGACTCTTCCCCAAAGAGGAGGGATCCTGCCTTGGGCAGGGGGCTTGGATTTTTTTGACCTGAAGGGTCTTCCCCACAGAGCAAGATACCTACATAGAATTGCTCCAATAAGGAGCTCCAGCAAAGGCTTGCCTAGCTCTGAGACCCACACAGGTACAGCAACATCTTACCTTTGACCCCGACACAGCCATGTCCAATTCAGTGCTGATGGCAACACACGTGACTTCATCATCGTGCCCATAAAGAACCTGGACCGGCTTGGGCGCCAGGCCACAAGAGAAGCCACCCTGGGAGAGATAAGGAAAAAGGCCATCAAACAGAATCTTGGAGAAGCCATGTTTTGCTTATAAAAGGTGCTATGACTGGCTGCCCCTTCCACAACCCAGCCCACCCCAAAAGCTGCATGAAAACGGGCAAGAGGAAGGCAGACTGAAAGAACAAGGTGACGTGTGGTCCAGATGTTAAGAGAGATGGCTGGAGACTTGGGTGGATACCTGGGTTCAACTTTCATCTCAGCCACAGCATCTCTTTGCCAGCTTGGTGAACATAAGGACAGTAAGGACAGCCTGGCTGCTGGATCAGGCCAGGGCCAACCTAGTCCAGCATCCTGTTTTCTCACTGGCCAACCAGAAGCCCTAATGGGGAACCCGCAAGCAAGACCTGAGCACCACAGCACTCTCCCTTCCTGCAGTTTCCAGCAACTGGTATGATGCTCTGCAGATGTTCTGACAGCCCTTGACAGCATAGCAGTCCAGAACATCTGGAGGGCTCTAGGTTGGCGAAGGCTGTAATACAGTCATCTCATGGACACATGGGAAAAGCAAAAACAAACAGGGGTGCCAGGCTGAGGTGGAAACATCTGTGGGGGAAAACTGGATTTGGATGAGTATCAGTTCCCTTGTGTGAGCGTGCACATAAATTTTATTTTATTTTTATTTAACAGAATTTGTATATTGCCTACTTGTAGAAACCTTTAAGCAGGTTACATAAAATCTGGTTGTGGTGGTTGGCGATCACTCGTGGCCGAGTAAGATTGTCTTCCAAGATAATTTGGTTAGAAGACGCCTGTGCGTGAATTTGTTTTATGTAGGGAGATCGGCGCACGACGATCAACACACAATCTTGACAGAAAAAGACTTTGATCCAATGGCATGGGTACCACGACGACTGGAAGTCTTTTATCTGCTGCAGCCTTCAGCCGCCTTCACAGCCATTGTAACATGCACATTGTTATCCTCCGCCTGTTCTGCTGTTGAGGACTTTCTTGGATCGTTCTTTGTCTGGTTCCTCTCCCTTGACCTTACCGCCATGGGTGACCCTGCTGGGAGCACATGACTCCCGATGGCATCGCTCACAGGGTTCATTGGAACACGCAAGCCCACTCACCACTACAAGGTGACGATCCAGTGAGGGGCACATAAAATATACATTAAAATTATCAATAGGAAGTCAGAATTTTAACCTAGTAGACCTAGAAAATTTGAAAATATACATAAATCAGTAGTTAAAAATATACATTATTAAAAACACCCTACATATTCAATGCATGTCAGCTTTATATATCTGAGTAAGCTTGCCTAAACAAAAAAGCTTTTAGGAGGCACTGAAAACAGCTCAGCAAAGGCACACACACTAAAAAAAAGAGAGAGAGATTAGAGTCCTCCTCTTACCTGCTGTAGGACCTGCCAAACCATGCAGGTGGTATCCCCTGACCCGGAAATGAGGTAGATTCCACACAGATCTAAAGCCAGGCAAGTGACAACATCTGCAGTGAGAGGAGAGAGCAGGACTCACCAAAACAGAAACACAGTCAGTGTGCAGGAGCACACGAGCGTGATACTAGAGAACTGCCACCATATCCCCCCACGCATGGCCACTTACCTATGTGCCTGTTGATGTGCCCCACAACTTTCCCTTTACTCAGCGAGGTAACCCGCAAGCTGTTGTCCCAGTGGCCTCCACTGAAAAGAAGCTTCCCATCGTGAGAGACAGCCAGCGTCTTTGAGGACACATCCACCCCTGGAGCAAAGGGGCCACACAGGTAGCGCTGGGTCCTAGCAGAAGGGGGAGAGACAGCGTGCTCCTGTTAAACAGCAACGCCTGGGCTTTAGGCAGAGGAGAAAAGGGAGAGATCTGCCCAGAAGCTGCGGCGCCTAGGAGAAGCGAAACAAAGCAAAGCACAGACTCACTTTGCACTGGAGACAGTGGGGTCTTTGGTGAAGCTGAAATAGTTGGAGATGTTTTTGTCGTACGGCAGCCAGCCGTGGGTCCCCAGGAGCCCACTAGCACTTACAGTGACCTGGAGGGAGGAAGTGGGAGGTTAACAAAATGAAGAAGCGGGAGGCTGGTTATGACAACACAGGGGAGTTGGAAAAGGAGGAGGGAGAAGAGAAATTACAGCCTTCTTCCTGGGGTAAGTGTGTGCCTGCTCCTCTTTCCCCATAAGAAGAGTCTGCTCCAATCCAATCCGGCATCCTGTCCTCACAGAGGCCAACCAGATGCCTATGGGAAGCCTGCAAGCAGGACCCGAGGGCAACACTGCTCTCCCCTTCTGAAGTTGCCAGCAACTGGAATTCAGAGGCATGCTGCTTCCAGCAGTGGAGGCAGGACACAGTCACGGCTGCTACCCCACAGCTTAGCCAATAGATTTTCATCCCAAAGACGGGGGCAAGAAATGGCTGGGAGAAAAGCAGCAGCCAGTTTGTACTCACCAGCACATCAGGAGATCCCTGAGTCATGAAGGAGTGGGCCTGATTGTTGGGGACCACAGCTTGCACCAGTGGGATCCCATCACTGATGCCCTAAAGAAGGAAGAGGATGAGACAAAATGAGACTCGTGTTTGCCATGGTTGGGGCCTGTTCTTGATCATAATTCAGGGGAGTAGGAGGAAGGAAAACCAAAATGCTAGAAGAGTAAGTATTTATTTATAATCCAAGCTCCTGATAAAGCCCTAAATGTACAAAGGCTGAAACGCGTCGGGCTTGGATTATAAACACTTATTTTTCTAGCATTTTGGTTTCCCTTCCTCCTACTCCCCTGGTTTTACATGCTAGCCACTTTCTGTTCTTGATCATAATTCCCCACCACTGCCAGCTACAGAACAATTTCCACCCACCTTTAGCCCTGCTCTTCAAAAAAAGAGTTATAGGAGGTAGGTTGGTGGCAACGCACCTTCTCAGATACCACAGGAGAAGAGGACTTACTTCAACAAAGAAGGACTTGAGCTGGTCGAGGTTCTCAAAGACATTAGGAGAAAAGGTGTCCAGACGAGAGAGTCTCCTGGAGGCGTTTTCAGCAGAGAGGCGGGCTGGGTGGGGCTCCTAGATAAGGAAGGGATGGAAGGATAGCAGGATTTTTTTTAAAAAATGGGCCTTTTGCATTTTGCACCTCTTAACTTTGAGTGTAACACCGGCATTCAATTTCTTATGGCTGCATCTGTCTTGCACAATCCACATACAGAAAAAAGCTACACGTGTGAGATGTAAAGGAAGTTCTTACTGTCATTTGTGAAAAACACAAGAGATAAAGGGAGCCTGTTCACAGACTGCTTCTTGGCTAGTATGCCGAATGGCATCCATGTGGGGGAAATGCCAAGTGAAAGCAGTTAAAGGTGTCAATGGTGCATCAAACCACAAACACCTTCCTTCCCCGATTCTCTTGTTGCATATTTTCAACATGGAACTAAGAGAACCAGAGTAACACAATCCAAGAAAATTACCCTTTTTGAGATGTGTTTGCATGTTCACTATCCAAAATTAAGAACATTCCCAGCAGCTGGGATTCAGAGGTGGGCTGCCTCTGACAGCGGAGAGAGAATGTAGCCATTGTGGCTAGCGGCCATTGACAGCCTTATCCTCTGTGAAGTTGTCGAATACTCTTTTAAAGCCATCCAAGTTGGTGGCCATCACTGCCTCTTGTGGCAGGGAATCCCAGTTTTAACTATGCACTGTGTGAAGAAGCCCTTTCGCTTCTCTGTCGTAAATCTTCCAACGTTCAGCTTCACCGGATGTCGCCATGTTCTGTAGTGCTATGAGAGAGGGAGAAAAGTTCCCCCTCCTCCACTTTCTCCACCTCGATTGCTTCCGTTTACAGACCCAGCCATGTCACCCCTCTTCTCTCCAATCCGTACATTTTACACACTGCAGCGGCAAGGCCTTGAACTCTGCCTGGTGTGTGTGTGTAGAAACAAGCCTACTGTAAGTGTGGTGTAGCGGTTAAGGTGTTGGACTACGACCTGGGAGACCAGGGTTCGAATCCCCACACAGCTATGAAGCTCCCTGGGTGACCCTGGGCCAGTCACTGCCTCTCAGCCTCATAAAACCATTATTCATAGGGTCGCCATAAGTCGGAATCGACTTGAAGGTAGGACACACACACAGACAAAGGTGAATTGTACATTCATTGCCCTGCCTGCTTTTACCTCTTGCTCCACTCACTGCGCCCATGCAGTCCCCCAAAAGGCAGGGTTAAATAAGGGATTCCCCACCCTTGCTCTACACCATTCCTGCTCCTCTTCCCCTCTCTTTTTTAAAACGACCATTTCCACAGCTTGCCTTTCACCCTTCCAGGCATCCTCAGTGCCTTCTTTCCAGGCTTGGTTACAGACCAACATCCATCAGCTGTGTTGCCTCTATTTCCCAGCCCAACTCGGCCTTAACAGCCTCTCACGAGTGGGCTTGGCTTGACCCCCAAGAGCCTGGGAGAGGGCACTTGCCTTGCAGCCAAGACCTGCCTTCTGCCATCTTCCATCCAGGCTGGGCCAATCAGCTGCCTTCTCTACAACCCCCATGCGGCCGCTGCTGCCCTCTGGGGACAAGACCACTCCCCACCCTGCCGCAGGAGGTGTTGAGACACGCGGGAGCTCCGTCTTGCCAGCTCCGCCTACCTTCAGCAGCTGGCAGGGGGTCTGCCCAAAGTTGCTGATGATGCCTTCCAAAGCCTTCCTTTGGGTCTCGTCAGCAATGGCGTCCAAGTCAACGGCTCCTAAAACAAAACGGGGTGGGGGGTGTATGGCGTGAAGAACGTACAAAGCATAGTATAAACTAGGGATGCGGTCCCGGTGTGGCCTTCCAGGTGCTCCTGGCTCCACTCCCATCATCCGTCACCACTGCCCATGCAAGCCGTGGCTGACTGGAGTTGGAGTCCCACAACATCTGGAGAGAAACTTTTTATTTATTGATTACATTTATATACCGCCCCATAGCCAAAGCTCTCTGGGAGGTTTACAAAAATTAAAAACATTGAATGTTAAAAACAAATATACAATTTATAAGCCATACAAAGTTTAAAACCATGCCACATAGATAAATCAGGTAAAAGATCTAGGGTCAGAGCTCAGCACATGCTGTTAGAATGCCTGGGAGAAAAGGAAAGTCTTGATCTGGCACCGCAAAGGTAACAATGTTGGTGCCAGAGGAACTTCATCGGGAAGATAATTCCATAATTTGGGGGCCACCACTGAAAAGGCCCTTTCCTTTGTTGCCATCCTCCGAGCTTCCCTTGGAGTAGGCACCCGGAGGAGGGCCTTTGATGTTGAGTGTAGTGTATGGGTGGGCTCGTTATTTACATTATAGCCTGTTCTATCCATACACATCCGTTATATTGGTGACCAGAAGTTGCAGTCCAACAACATCAAGAGGGGATCTGAAACTCTAGTGGTCAGTTTACTAATACAGCCTTGCTAGTTGGGGTGAAGGGAGTGGCAGTCCAACAACATCTGGAGGGCACCAGGTTGGTAAAGGCTGCCACATGGCAGGGGTAGGGAACTGGATCGTCACCTCCCTGACTCCTCATGTGACAGGTGGGTGGAGCCAGCCACACGTCAATCGCCTAATGTCACAATGCCATCAGGTGACCTTTTTTGCCCGCAGGGGTCTTGTGGGTCACTTTGAGAGGAGCTTCTCATGGCTCGGCAATCAGTCGATTGTCAGGCTGGGAGGAAGCTGGAGCTGTTGCAGTGCTCGATGGGCCAGAAGGCACCACCATAAATGGAGGGTGAAGCTTGTAGGCTGCTGGGTGGGTGTGAGCAAACAGCAGGGGACAGAGAATGAGAGAGGGTGTGTGGTGGTAATGCCAAAGGAGGTGAGGAATTTAGGAACTTGGGGCTTTAGAGCCAGAGAAGGGTTAAGAGGATAATACTCTGCAACTGGTGGCAATTAAAATGTGAACAGGAGGTTTGTTTACATTGACAAGAAGCCAGGAATTTGTTTGTGTCCAACAATAAACTTTCCAGGAGGGGTCCAGGGATGAGAATTCACAGCTCTCTGTGATGAAAAAGAGCTGGCTGAATTCTGAGAAAATTAACTTGTAAATTCCCTACACAGGTCTGCCTGAGCGCTCTTCATTGTGCAAGGTAGTGCTGTGAAAGGAGCTCTGTGGGCACCGTTGATCAGCTCATTGGCAGGGCCGGCAAAGGGCCCCCTTATGGCTGATGTCAGGTTTTTACTTGCCCCACACCTGACGTCAGGTGTAGGGCAGGTGGGGATGCTTGGCTGGAAATGGCCTCACAGGCCAAATGGGGAGGTCTGGGGAGGTTATTTAGGCCTGCAATCCTAAGGTTCCTGAACCCTGCCAAAACAGCACCAGCTTCTTCCTTGAGAAGAAATGGAGGCTGTTGATGGTTAACAATAGCATGGAATGGCTAAGGAACATTCGGAAGCCATAGTACAGCAAGTGGCCACCAAAAGGATCCATGTGGGCCCCGCCTTACCTTCATACGTGCAGTAATAGAAGACATTCAGTGCTTCCACAGCTGTTGGCCCCTGCTGCTTGTACCCAAAGATTAAGTCAATCCACTCGTGGAGATGGGAGGAGACATACTCTGATTCCTGCCAAGAACAAAAAATATTTTATTTATTTATTGCATTTGTATACAGCCTCATAGCTGAAGCTCTCTGGGCAGTTAACAACAATTAAAAACATTAAAAACAAGTATACAAATTTAAAACCATACCAAATTAAAACCCATAAAAACTGATAGGCAAGTTAAAAATGTGCTATTCAAACGCTGTTAAAATGGAAGATGGGATGTAAAGCAGTGGGCAGGCCTGCCTGTCTGCCCCTCCTTCCTTTAACCCCCCCCCCCAACAGATTTTGCAAGATTATTCCTGGGCAGCCGTTTGTCTGCCCACTTACAAAAACCTGAAATTTAGAGACAGGGGGTTGCATCCAATTAAGTTCTACTCAGAGTAGAAACATTAAAATTAATGGACCTAGGAGAGACATGTCCATTAATTTCAATGGGTCTACTCGGAGTAGAACTAATATCGGATGCAATCCAGGACAAGTAAGCTTGCAACTTATCACCACTGTCAGTCTTCAGTGTTATTTAATTTTACTGTGCTCCTGCTGGGAGGAAGGGCGGGATATAAATCAAATAATAAATAAAAATGCTTTGAGGTACTTGACTAATAAATACTGTTATTATCATTATCATCATCATCATCATTAATTTCTTCAGAGGGCATGCAATGAGTTTTTGCAAATGCCAGTGCAGGCAGACCTACTTAGGAGAAAAGAGCATGGCTTTTAAAAGTCAAGCCATCCTGCCGATCAATTTTAGCCGAACAATTATCCAGTTTATAACTTTTTAAAAAATTGCATATTACCAAGACCAGAAAGTGTCCTTTCTGTGAGACTGAAAAGAAGACATTTAAATAAAATCCATCACTCTCTGTTAGACGGGAATGCTGAATATTTTCTTTCCCCCATTACAGTCACATACCAGAATAAAAACAGTCTCAAAAAAATAGATAGAGCACACCCCTGGACTCTCAGTACCACTGATGGTAAACTTGCCCTTGGTAGTTAAAGCTTTTGGACCTAGTTAAAACTAATGGAAAACACAATATTATTATTTATAGCAACAGAAGATCGTCCAGCACTCCCACTTCAATTGTGCATGTGGAGCATCATCCTCTTACTAGGGCTTTACGGTGCTTGTGGATAAAATCTTCCGGGGATTTGGCCCATTTGGGAAGAAGGACATCCCCCACTTTTTCATTCGAGATCTGAAGAGAGCCCAGATCAAAGCCTGCAGAGTGGGAAAACACAGGTGCATAATTGCAGCTGGCCAATACCAGCTTTCTCTCTCTACCCGCCACCCATCTTCCCCCACCACGACAACATCTTATCTTCCCAAGCTTTTATGAACTGAAGTTCCAAACCCCAGACTGAAGAATCAAGAACCAACATTTCACCTTACATGGAACTCATCACTACGGTGTTCACAACTCCTGCACCTGTTTACACACCTTACTGCCAGTGTCTAGCAACTCCCCCAATCCCTTGTTTACCCACTTAAGGGTGAAGATGTACAGACAACTTTTATAGAGCAAAGGGGAGAGCTATTTTGAAGCATTCTCACCACATTCAGTTCAAGATGTACTCTCCTTTGGGTGAGCTCTGAAAATTCCCATTTTTGCAACTTTTTGGACAGTTTCAATTTTAACTGGGGAATGCTAGAGACTGAACCCTGGGACGTTCTGCATGCAAAGCAGAAGCTCTACTATTGAGCTGTGCCCTCTTTTTACTATAGTTCAGAAAGCTGATGTTGTTTTTTTTATAAAAGGGGCTGAGATGCCAATATATAGGACAGAGCTACTGGTGGCTATTAGGCATGGACACAAGGTCTCTCCAAATGCCCAACTGTTATCAAGGAGGATGCCTATCACCCGCTTGTGATTTTATTGTTTGCAATTTTATTATGTACGTGTTTGATTTTATTTTTGTAAGCCGCCCTGAGTGCCCTATTATAGGGTAGAAGGGCGGGATAGAAATCTTTTAAATAATAATAATGGTTAACTTCTCTGTGGCATTTTCCTGGTTGCTTTTGGCCAGCAGAACGGTAAGTTAGACGGCCTAGGAATCTGAACCAGTGCAGGAAGGAACACTTACCATTCTGGTTCTCCAAGAAGTCCGTGAAGTAGAAGAATTCTGGGATCAACTCCTTCACATCCACAGGGTTTTCCATGCGGGCTTGCCAGGCAGCGGGAACTGAGTGGAACTGGCGGTCAGAGCAGTCAAACCTGCCGGCATAAATGTGAGATGAGGCACTGAAGGTTGCTCCTTAGCTGTGACCACAGGTGGCTATTTACCACGAGGTAAATCGCTTGCTATGGGATGGGCTTTCAACCATGCTTAGCCACATGGCGAGGCAATTCTCATAACATCTCCTCCCCAGATGAGCAGTAGAAATTCTCTCACCATGAGGATGGATGCTTATGGGATGAGTTTCCTACCTGTGAGCATGGGGTAAGTGACTGTCTGGAGATATCACCCTAATCCAGTGGTGGCCAGTGCTCACTGGGATTGGTCGGGCAGAAGGCAGGGAGGCCAGCAGTAGATGGCGCTAGAGGCAATGGCAGGCAGTGCCAACTAATTCTAGCTTTCTCCCTATCCTCCAAGGGGGCAATTCTGAGACTAAGGAAGAAGCATCATCATCTGGCATGCAGTACCACCCCCTTGGGCTGGCTGTAAAGCAGGCAGAAGGCAGGTGGAGGCAGACTGAGGTGGGGGGGCAGTCCCCATTTATCCTAACAGAACAGCCTCCACTGTCCTCAACTCTGCTCCAGGCTTCCCTTGGATAAAATTGGGGACAAATGCAGGCTTCCCGTTTCATACTTTAAAAAATAATCAGAAAAAGCTTATCTGGAGTGGGAAAGAGTAATGGAAATAATCAAGTGTCTGTATTACAAGAAGTGAAATTAACAAATTGTAGAGGATGTAGCAGTCATTTGATGCTGTTGCCGTGTGCGCGCGCATGCGCACGCACATGAACCAGAGGAGCAGGGAGGCCTTCTGACAGGGCCTGCTTGCTGTCACTCACTTTCCACTTTGCAGCTGGATGTGCAGGGTGGTGAACGGCTCCGTGCGGATCAGGTAGTGCATGACCCCAGCTGCGTTCGAGTAGTGGGTGCCGTAATGGAACTTGTCAATCATTCCCGTGGGATCCTCAAAGCTCTCGTACCTGAGGGCAGGGCAGGAAGGACAGAAAGGACAGCACATATCCGGGGGTTAAGGTGCAGAGTTGTCGTTTGAAATGCTTTATAGTAAACCTTCATGCTCTTCCTCACAAGTCTGTACGGTGACTCCTGGTTCACAGACAGAACCAAAGCCAAGGGTGGCTCCAGACACAGAGGATTTAGCAG
Source organism: Rhineura floridana (assembly GCF_030035675.1). NCBI lineage: Eukaryota > Metazoa > Chordata > Lepidosauria > Squamata > Rhineuridae > Rhineura > Rhineura floridana. Next base: position 87,384,368 of record NC_084489.1, on the reverse strand, counting down.
CACCCAAGAGTGGCTCTTCTACTTTACAGGGACAGTGGAACAGAAACCCGGCTTCCAGAATCCAAGTAACGTTCTACAGCCGAATAGGCAGCCCTCCTTCCACAGTCCCTATGAGGTGACTATTTTTATTTGGACCACAATATGGGGGGAAAGGGTTAAATCCTCCCCCCCCTTTTGCTAGCTCTTGGTCATGATGCTGCCACTGCTGCAATTTAGTGGAATGGGAGAGAAACAAAAGTGATATGAAGGCAACGCTATTTGGAAAGGGAAGGGTTAAAGGGATAGATTTCTAGAGGAGAGGTGGGCCAGAGGCAGGAAATGTCTAGAGCAGAGTTTATTTATTTATTTAATTAATTTATTAAGCCAAAGCTCTCTGGGCGGTTTACAGTTTGCTAACATTTGCCTTCCCAAATGTTTTGGACCACTGTGCTGGTTTGGGAACTGCAGTCTCAAAACTTCTGGAGGGCCCCAGGCTAGTGACGGCTGCCCCAAGGGAAAGAAGTGCCCCCTATTCCCCACCCCAAACACTTCCTGTCTTCTCAGCTGCTCACATTCCAGGAAGGCCGGAAGCTCAACACTCCCAAGAGAACGTGGCACTCACTTCTCCTTCACGTCCTTAGCGTGCCTCTCGTTGGCCACTCCAATGGGCTTGGAAAGATCCCGGAAGACAGCAGGGTCACTGAGATCCAGTGTCTCTGAGACGTAATCCTGCAGGATCCATGGAAACTTAACAGGAAAGAGAAAGAAAAGCCTCTGGTTTGGTCCACTAAAGGTCCAGCATTGGGGGGGGGGGAGAAAGGAGAGAAAACCATTTTAATCAACACTTGGACAGCTCTAGTACCAAGTTTCGCCCCTCAACCCTCCTGGAACGCTTACCACAGGATACTGGGAAAGGTCATTGTAGGTGCGGCCTGCAATGGTGTTCAGCTGCATGAGGTATTCAAAGTTGGAGATTTCCCTGTAAACCCATTTCTGGAAAAGGAGGATGAGAAGCTCAGTTGGATCCACTGTAATACAACATTTTCGGGAAAGAGAGTGCTACCTCCAAAGACCATAGCGGACTTTTCAGGCCCGAAGTGCAGGAATTTGATAACGGCCTGTTTTGCAAAGTGGCCATGGCTTCATGGTGAAATCCAGTATTTAGGAGCGATTAAAAACAAACAAACTACAGAGCTATTACAGCGTAAAATCACAAGCACTTAATTTCTAAAATGAATGAAGTTGGGAGTGAGATCCAGACGAGTCCCACCCTTTGACCTGGAAGCCATTTCCCCACGTCTTTTTAGCTTTGGGAAGGAGAGGGAGCTGCTGTGTATACTAGGGTTGCCAGGTTCATGGCCTGAGACTGATCCTGTGTCTTTAGGAGAAGAGAAAGTCAGCCAAGTGCACGTGTTCTTGCAACCCTGTAATGGGAAAAACCACCAGGTGGAATTCTCCCTTCCCCCTACACAACTTTTAAAGATACAGAAGACCTTGTGCAGGCCGGGCCTGGCAACCCTAGTGTATACCTAGGGATGAAAGATATGCACTCTGCACACGGTCAAAGGCACTCCTCTTCAGTTCCGTTTTCCCTGGAAGTCCTTCAGTCCTCTCACCCTTGGCTCAGATTCAGTCTTGCCACTGCTTTGACTCATCACAGAGGAAGTGCTGGAGGATACTGGTTCACTGAGCTTTGTACTGTCTGCACTAACGGGCAGTGCCGCTCGGGGGTTTCAGGCAGGGGCCATACCCAACCCTACCAGGAGTTACCAGAGACTTTCTGCATGGAAAGCTGATGCTCTACCTCTGAGCTACACGGCCTCGTTGCTCTGAAAGTCAGCTGAGGCTCCAGCGTTGCCCAAGGTTACCAAGAAGGCTTCAGGACCGAGCAAGGACTCCAACCCCAGTTCCTCAGTACAAAATAAGCACCTGAGTCAAGCCTGAGGCTTTCAGCAAGTCCTGCGGCGAACGGCTGGCAAAATAAATCTGATTCGGTGGTCGGAGGCCGAGGATGGAAGAGTACACCTTGTTCCTAACCTGGGAGGGGATGGAAAACATGTTTACAAATGAATTCCCACATGAGTCACCAGGAGATCGAAAGATACGGAGGAAGAGGAGAGAGTTGCCATTACCTTTTTCTTGAAGTTTAGGAAGTAATTTGCTTGGTCTATGAAGAAGAACTCCAGAGCGGACCTGCGGAGGTTGTAGCGCCGGAGATGCAGTTCCCGGAGCTGAGACAGGGGGCGCTTGAAGTCGTAACCAATTCCTGGGTGGGAGGGGCACAGCACTTACTTCTTCAAGCACGGAGAACCAAAAGACACTCCATTGAAACTCTAGGTCAGGGCTGGGGAACACCTGTGGCCCTCCAGATGCTGTTGGACATCAACTCCCATCAGCCCCAGCAGCTAGCATGGCCAATGGTCAGGGATGATGATTGTGGGAAGTCCAACAACATCTGGAGGGCCATAGACGTTTCTCCCTCCCCTCCCTGCTCTAGCTGGTCAGCAATGGCCACTTCAACTTCCGCTCCCCACTTGGGTGCTTCCAGAGGGGTTTTTAATTGTGGGCTCCTCACACCTGCAAGTTTTTTGCAGCTTTCACATGATGTCATTGGAAACAAAACATCAGCCCTTATTTAATCTGGATTTACCCTTTCAGGGGAAAATCCACTATGTAAAAAAACCACAAAAAGCCAAAACTGTTGCCAACGACCGATTTGTGGCATGTCAACAAACCATTTGCACATTAACGCCCTGCCTGGAAGCCCCCTTGATTTTCCTGGGTCCTTTTAATGTCAAGTGCCCTGGACTGGGATAGCCTGACCACTGTTGTCCACACACTGGTATCCTCCAGGCTGGATTACTGTAATGCGCTCTATGTGGGGCTGCCCTTGAGGTTGGTCTGGAGGCTGCAGCTGGTGCAAAATGTGGCGGCAAAACTGCTCACTGGACCAGGGTATCGCCAACATGTCCCCCCGCTACTAAAAGAATTGCACTGGCTGCCCATTTGCTACCGGGCCAAGTTCAAGGTTTTAGTTTTGGTGTACAAAGCCCTATACAGCTTGGGACCAGGATACCTGAAATACCGTCTTATCCCTTATATACCCAGTCAATCACTGCGCTCTGCAGGTGAGGGCCTCCTGCAGAAACCATCTCATCAGGAGGTGCGTTCTGCACAATAGAGGAAACGGACCTTTAGTGTGGCAGCACCTACCCTGTGGAATTCCCTCCCTTCAAATATTAGGCAGGTGCCATCTCTGCTATCTTTTTGGTGCCTTTTGAAGACTTTTCTTTTTCAATAAGCCTTTTAAGTTGAGAGCTATCCCAGTCTGTGTCAGAATTGCTTAATATGTTTTTTAATAATGTTTTTAACCCTTTTAAAAAAGTTTTAAAAATGTTTTTAAAGCTGTTTTCTCTTAATGTATTTTAAGATTTGTTTTTATGATGTTTTAAAGTGTTTTTAGTGCCTTGTTTGCCGCCCTGGGCTCCTGCTGGGGGGAAGGGCAGGATACAAATTGAATTAATAATAATAATAATTAAAGTGGGCCACACTTCCAAGGCAGCTGGGGCTCAGAATTAAAGAGGAGATGCCCCTCCCCTCTTCCTTTTTGGAGGGGTCATGAGGTATGTGCTCCAGACCTTGGCAGGTGGAGTTCAGGTCATGGGAGTTGAAGGAGAGGATTCTTTACTCTTCAGTTAACTCAGACTAAATACTGGGTTGCCTCCAACACAGTCACTGTGCAAGCTGAACAACTTCCACTCACACAACTGAACTCACCCCCCCACTTCCTCCCCAAATCTGCTCTGGGGGCTCTCTCCAACCTTCTGGAGCAGATTTGGGGGCGTGTGCAAGAGGCATGTGGACAGTTTTGTTGCGTGTGTTACATTAAACACACAATGTTTAATTCATTCAGAGATAACAAGCCAAAATCTATACATAAATCTGGAATGTGGACTCATTACAAAATGTCACGGTTGCATTAACAGAAGCATTCTATGCAAGACACAAGTGAACCTTGTCAAGAGCACATGGGGAGACTAAACACAGCTCTCTGTGGCATCTGATTCTCACAAGCCACGTATAATGGAATGAAGTCCCTCTAATTTCTTGGCCACAACTGCAGTGCATTCTGGGAAAAGGGCCACCCAGCCAGACTGCACTGTTACCCTCCCCCCCTCCCTGCCGCCCATTACCTTCCTCAGTCTCATCCTTCTCACTGCTGCCGTCATAAAAATAAATGTGCTGGGTGGTGACTTCCAGGCGTCCCGGGATCACAGCCACAATGGTGATCAGCTCACAGTCCTCAGAGATCACCAGCTTCTCTTTTTGACTTTGTTCTTTGGGCTCCACCCTAGAAGGAACGGAATGCTAAATAGGCATCACCTGGAGTACAGGTGGTCAGCAGCTGCTCCTCCCCCCTCCGCTAACCCCCCTTTCCTTGGATAAGATCTATCAGATAGTTGTCAAGAAGAGGACTTACTGATTATCCAGGAATGAGAGGTCTTCTTCTGCCAACTGGTCATCCTGCATTTCGCTGACCTTTGCCTCCTTGGTGACTGCTAAGGGGAGGGACTCTTCCGGGTTGTGCAAATAATCAGCACCTGGAAGGAAGAGGAAACAAATGCTGGGATCAGGACCCTCCCTTGTCATGGGGGCAGTCAGGCTGCCAGTGGGACAATGAATGCATCAAATTGGACACTTGTTTTAGAAGACGATGGTGACCACAACAGCGGCATTCATATCCCACCCTTCCTCCAACGAGGTCAAGACGGCCTCTCCATGTTATCCTCACAACAACCCCGTGAGGTAGGTTAGGCTGAGAGTTGGTGACTGGACCAGAGTCACCCGGAGAGTTTCACAGCTGAGCGAGGATTTGAACCCTGGTCTCTTGGATCCTAGTCCGACGCCCTGACCGCTACACCACACTGGTGCACTGGAACATGCTGTGAAATGGGCTGTCACCAAAAACTGTCCTTTTACTCCCACGGAGGCTCCTCCTTACCTAGATTGTCGCGGAGGGCACTGGCCTCTGTGTGGCAGTCGAAGTTGTAATTGGGCACCAGTTTAAGCCTCATTCGAGAGCAGGTCTCGGCACTTGACAACTTCCAGTGAATCTTGGAAGGATTCCTGAAAAGAGAGGGGAGGGTGGATTAACAGTCCTCTCCCTAAGCACCCTACAGCATTAAGAGGAAGGAAGATACCAATGCCGTTGCTGCTTTAAATCAAGATTCATATGAAGCTGCTTTAGGCCAGAGCAAATCAGTTAAGTCTATCTAGACTACTATTGCCAGTTCTGACTGGCAGTGGTTCTCCAGCAGCCTTTGCCAACCTGGCACCCTCCAGATGTTTTGGACCACAACTCCCATCAGCCCCAGATGAGCCAAAGGCTGCCCACCAGTGTTTCAGTCTTTCCCATTACCTGTACTTGAATGTCACTTGCTTCTTATCATTAAAAAAAATATCTCCAGAGCAGAGATGCCAGGGTGGAAGCTGGGACCTTCTACATATCATAGAGTTGGAAGGGCCCTGTAAGGCCATCAAGTCCAACCCCCTGCTCAATGCAGGGATCCAAATCAAAGCATTCCTGACAGATGGCTGTGCAGCTGCCTCTTGAATGCCTCCAGTGTCAGAGGGCCCACTGCCTCTCTAGGTCATTGGTTCCATTGTTGCATGGTATGAATGTGAAGCATTCATTCTTTTGTGGAGTAAAAGGCCACTCCTCAAGAGATGATCCACATGCCTATTTTAGAAGCTAGAGGCATGTGTTCAAGTTCAGCAGCCCACACCAGCTTTTAAAGCAGGAAGCCTGTTCCAGAGAGCAATCACTCTGTTTAGGGAACGGCCATAACTAGTGGCAGAGCATCTGCTTTGCATGCAGAAGGTCCCTGGTTTAAGCCCCGGCAGATCTGAGTAAGGCTAGGAATGTCCACTGCTTGAAGGGCAGGAGGACCGCTGCCAATCAATGTAGGCAATATTGAGCTAGATGGGCCAGTGGCCCGATTCGGCACAAGGCAGCTTCCTATTTTTTCAAGGGAGGAAGCAGCACAGTTGCAGAACAGCCACTGGGTATGTTCAGGGCAAAAGAGGCAGCAGACAGAAACTCCAACAATTTGGTGGTGTTCAAGACAATACAGCTTGGGCATTTCAGGGCATTTCGAAAGGATGTTTAAGCCACCACATTTTAACCACCAGGACTTGAATTTTATTTATTCAAATTCTTAGCTCCCATTATTAATTTGCTGTTGCTGTTTTAGCCACTAGTAGTAATTTCTCAGATGCTCAACCTTGTCTGTAAAGAACTAAAAAGGGTAGAGAGGGATGTATGAGTGTGGGAGAACCCCACTCTTCCAAAACTCCTACAAACCAGCATGAACTGATGCTTAACTGATGGTCTCTAAGGGAGCATAGCAATTTATTGCGGACTTGGTGCATTCAGGTATGCACCTTCTTCTCAATGTCCACACAACACCATCCTCATCAAAAGGCTAACCCATTCCCCCCCCCGGCATTTAATCTGTGTTTACTGTTTCTGTAGATATATTTTTTAAAACTCACTGGACTTTCCATAGAAACCGTAAAACTGGGTGAAAGGGGCAGGGGGGGAAGGGGGTAATATGGGATGATACTTTGATGAGGAGGATGTGACATGGACGCTGCAAAAAAAGTGCATGTATGAGCACCTCTGAGTCCCACAATGAATTGCTGGGTGGAAGCACTCTAAAAGCACAGCTCTTCTGAGGTCACCAGCCCTGCGCGTCAGACTGTCAAGGCAGACTGTGGCCAGCAGGGGGAGAAGAGGAGCCGGCGCCCTACCGGTCAGCCCACGCAGAGCGCCGAGAGTTGAGCAGGCGCCTCAGTGCCTTCCACTGCTTCAGGACGGTGTTCTGGTGGTTGTTGATCTGCTTCATCATATTCGTGTGCCGGATGTTCTCGTGCTTCGCCCGCTTCATCACTGGTTCCAAGATGAGCTCCTAGCAAAAGGGGACACCGAGGGGAGCGGGGAGGGGAGGGAGGAAAAGGCAAGCGGGTGAGGAAGGGAAGGAGATGGGCAGACTTCCTCTTCCCTTAAAGGGGGTCTTGCTGTGTGTGAAGCAAGAGAAAGGTGTGGCAGTCCGTGGGAGCAGAAAGGGAAGAGGGTCTATCTGCCAGCACTGCAACTTTTTGCACGGTGGAATATTGTTAAACTCAGCTAGGGGCACTTCCAGACTGTTGCTATTTTTAGATGGGATTCAATCGCATACCAGCAATTTCAGGGTGCACAATTACAGTTGACAGGGAGGTCTTGTGCAACAAAAGTCCCTCAAAGATGGGACTTTTTGCTATGAGTGTCAGGAAAATGCTCCAGAAAGCATGGGACAACATTTGCTGCGACACGTCATCTAACCTCTCCACTAAGAATTAATACTCATTAAACAGCCAACATTGTCTAATCTCCCTACAAGCAAATTTGGATGAATGCTTCACAAATGGGTCACTTGGAAGTGCCCTATTTAATCATGGGGGCTAGGAGCTTGCTTTTTCTTTTCTTTTTTTTAAAGAAACAGATTCTCAGGATTCGGTGCCAGATGTCAAATTGTACCAGAGCTTGGAAAAGTTACTTTTTTTGAACTCCAACTCGCATCAGCCCAATCCAGTGGCCATGCTGGCTGGGGCTGATGGGAGTTGTAGTTTAAAAAAGTAACTTTTCCAAGCTCTGGATTGTACTGCATACAATACTAACTTCCATATGCCCAGATCTGTGACTAGAGTCTCTAGCCTTGCTCTACACCAGTTTTCCCCAAGCTAGCCACTCCACCAATGTTTTGGACTACAACTCCCATCAGCCCTAGCCAGCAAGGCCATGGGAGTTGTAGTCCAGAACTTCTAGAGGGCACCGTTATTAGGGAAGGCTGTTCTACACACAAACACAACACCATCTACCTGGAACCGCCTCCTGCTCTCTGCTTTCTCCTTCTCCCTCCTCTGGGAGCTGCTCATCAAGGCATCATAACAGGAGTTCCAGAAGTTTGACATGTGGTCGTGGCTCTTGGCAAACGTGTCCATTTCAAACTGGGCCATGGTGGGCTGCACCTATTGAGGGAGACCCAGCCAGGAAGAACATCAAGATTGATTTTTTAAAACGCGGTATAAAAGAGAGGCAGTGCCAGGAGGTCAAAGGGTGACGGTGGGGAGTGGGCAACCCAGGCTCCAATGAAGACCTATTTCTATTATCAGAGGCAGTAAGCCTCTCAATGCCAGATGCACAAGTGGGGAGAGAGAGTGCTCTTGTGCTGGGGTTGTGCTGTTGGTCTTCCCAAAAGGGGCATCTGGTTGGCCACTCTGAGAACGGGATGCTAGACTAGATGGGCTGCTGGCCTGATCCAGCAGCCAGGCTCTTCTTATGCTCTTGTGTCTACACCCTAAATCTAAGCCACTTTCAACCCTGTTTTAGTATCAGTGTCTCCCAACCCAGGAATCTGAAGGATGCTGGTCTCACAAAAGGGCGAGGGATTTCTTGGTACCCTCCCAAAGTGACAATTTCCAGATTTCTTTTAGGGCAGCCATGCCGGTTAAGCTGGTTTCAAAGCACTTTGCACTCTGTAAACATGTGAAGGCATGCTCTTGGGCAGCCTCAAGGAAGTCCACTATTCCACTCAAGGATAGGGAAGGGGTGGGGGCTGGCACAAATACGTTGCCTGCACAGTGGTAAGGGCTTCAATCTCAGCCACATCAAATAACCACAGGATAAAGCCAGTTTTGAACATATAGGACTTTGAATATAGCACTCTAATGCGGTCCACTTACATTATCTCAGTATTTTAGCTTTGGCTGATCAACCTACTAATTTGCTCTACTAACGCTGGCGATTCTCATTGCCACCCCACCCCTTTCCTTCTAAGGTTTGGGTTAGCTGTTTTACTTACTAGAATTATCTCACTCCTTGGTTCCGTAGCTGATATTTATAAATAAATAATAAAATTTGGCAACATGACCTCCCCTTCTGTTAAGGGAAGTGCTGTGGCCTGGACTGAACGGACCGATGGGAATGGGCAGGACCAATCCTTAGGCAAGGGGCTGTTCTAGATGGCCTTCAGTTTGATTATTTCTTGGTAAGAAGCCCAGAGATTTTCTGCAGCTTTCACTTACATGCTTCTCGATGAACGCTGTCCACTCTGGGGTGGTGCAGAACACCTGGAAGTCCTCGTAGAAGGTGGGGCTGCCGTTGGTGGGGGGCAGAGAAGGGAGGAAGTGTTGGAGCTGCAAGATGTCATAGCACTGGTCCATCAAGGTGCGGACGATGGGCACCAGCCAGGAGAAGGTCTCCGACTTGGTGTGCAGAGAGCGCTGAAGGGGAGTCTCCAGTTTGCCCAGCAGGTAACAGGCCTCCTCCTTCTTGGGGGCGGAGGCTGTCTGGAGAAGGCTGTGGAGCTTCACGTAGGCCAAGGACTGCAGCTGGAGGGAGGAGGGGGGAGAGGGGGTTTCAACGGAGGAAGGAGAGGAGCAGGGCCGTCAATCTGGAAGAGGTAACAGAGATGACGTGTCCCTCGCTGCAGAAGGGATTGAGAGAGGCAGAAGGGATGCAGAATATCGAGCACACACAGAAATCTAGAACTGTGGTGTGGGCAAAGTTGAGAGAGAGAGGAGAAAGTGGATAGCAAGAAGTTTTTCTCCCTCTTTCATTACTCAGGGACAGGCAATGAATGTTGGAAGATTCAGGACAGGCAGAAGAAAGTACACAGTGCGTAGGTGAACTATGAAATCTGCTCCTACAAGATGTGGTGATGGCCACCAACTTGGATGGCTTTAAAAGAAGATCAGACAAATTCCTGCGGACTGTGTTCTGTCTTTTGTGTTGGAGGTAGTATGCCCTTGGATATCAGTTGTTGGTAATCGCAGATAGGCTGCTATGGTGCTGAGGCCCTGCTTGCAGGCTTCCCAGAAGCAGCATCTGGTTGGCTACTGTCAGAATGGGGTGCTGGACTAGATGGGGCCCCTTTCAACTGATCCAGTAGCAAGGCTTTTCTTATGGTATTATGAACCAACCATATTCCCCGTCCCGTTTACCCAAGTCTGCAGCAAAATGTGGCAAGGTTTGGGGATCTTTTGCACATTTGCAAGCACCTAAAATGGGGAAGGCAGCCTGGAAGAAGGGTCCCAAGCTAGTTTTGTGACTTACCTGCAAGTCCTCCAGCATGACATATCCTATTAGCACACGCAGGCCGATCTGGGCCATCTCCTTCAAGTCAGAAGTGCCGTTGGCCAAGTGGTACCAGACACCCAACTTGTCCAGTAGGCTGTTGACACCCTCATAAACCTGGAGCCGGAAGGCAAACGAGAGTTAAGAAAAGGAGGACGTCCCAACCCATATGCTGCCTTGAGGTGGAAAAGGCAGAATAAAAATGTATATAAGGAAACTACCCAAATTGCTCCAACACACAACCACTAAGACTGCTTTCTGACAGGCTGCAAAGAGTGCATCTCAGCAGACGCAGGATGCTCTTTCCTCATCACCAGCCTCTATAGGTTGCTGGAGCCAGGGATCAGTAGGGTCAGGTCTTGCCAAAAGTTAAGCCGGCCTTTGCCAACCTGGCGCCCTCCAGTTGTTGTTGGACTCTCATCAGCTCCAGCAGCCGCATGGCCAGCTGCCAGGAATGATGGGAGTTGTAGTACAGCAACATCTGGAGGACACCAGGCTCCTGTGACTAGGCCTCAACAGTGGGATACTGCACCCAGTTAGCGGCTGCTTCTAATGTGCATTCGGAGCCTGTGCTGATCCATACTGTCATCATAGAAAAGGAGATCGGATTTCCTAGCCCACAGAATCCCGCTAGAAAACCACCGACCTTCTCGCTCCACAGCCCCTGGTTGTTGTGGCCCTCGGAGAACAAGAAATCCTGAAGAAGGCGCAGCAGCTTGAGAGCATTCTGGGTGAGGGTTGGTAGCATGGCCGGAGTGGACTCTTTAATGTCTGTCAATGCCGACTCCATCATCATTTCGAGGAGGCTGGGAGACAAAGAGGGACAAGGGGGGGGGAACAGGGGGCTTCAACTGATGCCTAATAATGGGCCCTTATTTCACTCAGGACCTGCCCGTGCACGTTCTTCTGCACGCCCCAAAATGAGCACCGCAACTCAGGGAGCAAAATGCCAGATTAAATGCAGGACAGCACAGGAACATGGGAAGCTGCCTTCTACCGAGTTGGACCGCTGGTCCATCTACGCTCAGTATTGTCTACACTGGCAGGCAGCAGCACTCCAGGGCTTCAGGCAGGGTTCTCTCCCAGCCCTACCTGGAGAGGCCATTTCGGGATTGAACCGGGGACCTTCTGCACGCTAAACAGATGCTCTGCCACTGTGCTATGGCCCTAGTTGACAAAGCCGTCTCGTTCCAGCTTGGGAAAAGGATGCATTACTCCATCAGCATCACCTGGCACACCTCCGCTCTCACCTACCTGCGCTTGATCTCATCTGGCGGGCGCACCAACTCGCAGGCGGAACCCAGCTTGGTGAGCACGGAGAAGACCTGCCCCCGCTCCTTCCAGGCCGCGTCGTCCCAGCCCTCCACTCCTCGCCAGGTGACAGAAAAGAGGATGTTGGTAAGCAGGTTGCACAACTCTTCCTCAGGGGTTTGCTGCAGAGGATGAAAGGAAGCGATTACGCTGAAGGGACAAGCCACCAGGGGCTCCCAAGGCAAGGAGATCTCTAATCCATTTTAAAGCTTTTCATTGATTCACACCCTACTGTACCCCTTTTGTTCTAAACCCCCGATTCAGCTTAGGGTAGCTCAGTTCCCCAACTGGAACAAGGACTCAGTGTGGGTAACGGTAGTAGCCAGTGGGGGCTCCTCCATTTGAGCAAACGGGGCACAGCCCCAGCAACCTCGGTCTGTCCAAAGCCAGCTCCCTCCCTGCCTCCCTTCTTACTTACTTACAACCAGACCAGGGCCCTGACTGTCAGCTTCTCCTTCTTAATCCCACCGTTGCCCTTGTACAACTCAGCGTGGAGGAGCAAGGGGACAAAAGGAGAATCCGTTGGCTCCGCCTGCCGTTGGCTCCGCCTACTGTTGGTCTCTCTGCCTTCCACCCCACCAGTCCCAAATGGGCACCAGGCACTGCTGGTACTAGCTTGCACCCGGATTTTCCCTTCTATCATTGCTTATCTCACAGCCTGTCCTTCTGTTCTCTCCCCATTGCCAAGCTCGAGACACGCAACTGCCTTGTTAGCTTGGGCTAGCAAGTGCCACATGCATTGATGGTGTGGGATACGTCAAATGATGGACTTTTTTCTCTCTCCCTCTCAACCCTACATCTGGCTGAAGACCCAGCCTTGCATCTGGACCCCAGTATTTTATCAGGTCTCTGCCTTCCTTTCTTCCCCTCACCTTACCAAGTCTTGGCTGCCACATGAAGAACACGTGAAGGCAGCCTTACAATGAGTCAAGACCACTGGCCCATCTAGCCTGGTATTACCTGCTCTGGTTGGCAGTGGCTCTGAACGGGAGCTACCAGGGATCGAACCTGGGATCTTCTGCAGGGCAAAGCTACCCGAGTTGCGACTTCTGTTCCACCATCCTATAACGGTCTTCACCAACTGGGTGCCCTCCAGATGCTCTGGACTACAACTCCCTGGGCTTGATGGGAGTTGTAGTCCAGAAAACATCTGGAGGCCACCTAGCTGTCGAAGGCTGTCCCAGAAAGTGAGCCAGGGATTCATGCTTAGATGGAGACGTCAGAATTTACACACCTAGCTGAGCTCCTCTCACTGCCCACAGCAAGGAAGGAGGAGAAGGGGGAGAAGGAAGAGAGCTCACCTGAGGGTTGCTTGTGTTGGAGATGCTGTCACTAGGCAAGGTCTCCTGGTAGCTGGTCTCATCCAACACGTTGGAGAGGCTGGAGCTCTTCCGAGCCCGAGTCCCTGGGAAGGGTTTGAAGCTCTCCAGAGGGGACGGAGTTCCCGGCAGGCTCACCGGCGTCTGGTTCCCGCTCTCTGCCGTGGCTGCAGAGCTGGTGCTGCCCAAATCCAGGCCAAGGTCGAAGGGGGACATGGAGAATGGGGAGAGCGGGTGGTAGACTCTGTCTGCCTGCAGCGCGTCCCCCGCGTGAGCCTCCCCCTGCCCAGGAATGTCCACAATGTTGGAAGAGGAGGAGTGGCTGGCAAGGTCTAAGGAGTCAAAAGGCTTGAAGCCATACGGGTGGAAGGGTTTGCTCCTTTGGCTGGTGGGAGAGATGGAGTGGTCCGAGAACCCTTCAGAAAGCTCCTGGTCCGAGGCCTCGTAGCCCAGCGGGAGGAAGACATCCAGGTCCTGCAGGTCAGTGGCCGAGGGAGTAACGGAGTCCACTCCTTCCTTCTCTATTTCTGTGCCTGGCTGATCAGTGATCTTCAGGACGTCTGGGCAACTCCTGCCGTTGGCAGAGCCCGACAAGCTGTGCTGGCGGGACTCGTAGGATTCCCTGACATAGAGCTTGGTGAGGGTGTCCTGCCAGCCCGCCAGCTTAGCCAACTGCTTCACCATGTCGTGCTGGGAGTAAATCAGGTGGAAGAGCTTGAACATTGAAAAAACGAAAGGGTGGAGAAGGGAAACAGAAAGACATTAATGACCAGCCCAGGACAACAAACTGAAGTCAGACAGGGCCCCTTTCCATTGAATGTCTGGCGGCTAATGAAGATTTTTTTTTTTTAAATTATGGCAGACATTTTAACTGAAGTCTGATTTTATAGTTTGAACCCATTTTTATCTCCTTTGTTTTGCACTCCTTGTACACCACTTGGAGACGACTGTAGTTAAGCGGTATATAAATTGTCTAAAAATTACAATGCACTTTGATGTATCTTTATTTCTTTTCGTTGTTTTACATACATTGTTTAGATATATTTAATTATGTTACTTAAAAATCTAGAATTATTATGTGGAATTATTAGAATCAGTATTGTTTAGGCTTGAACATGGAATTTGTATTGTATTTTGATAACTTTTTTCTGGGATTTGTAGAACACTTAACAGATTTCTTTTGAAATATCAAGCAGTACACAAATTACCTAAGTAGTAAGAGAGAACTGGACCTGCTAGGTCAGGGGTAGCCAGCTTGATAGCCTCCAGGCTATCATCCTTGTCTGTGGGCCATGCTGGACTGATGGGGGTCAGGGAAGACAGCTACCCTTGTGCTAGAGAATGTTAATGGATGGCTGCTAATTTCTCTTCCGACCAGGGTGGGCAATCTGTAAAAATAGGCCAGGACTATTGTTGGGATGGGAGAACGGTGAACATTACCTTGTGCCCTGCAGTGGGCAAATCACCCACAGTTTCACACTCCTCCTGCTTCAGGAAATACATAACTCAGTCTTTAAGACAGACTGTATCTCAGTGTTAAAGCACATGCTTTTCATGCAGAACAGGTGCAGGGAACCTTTGGCTCTCCAGATGTTGCTGAACTCCCATCATCCCTGGCCCTTGGCCATGCTTGCTGAGGCTAGTTGGAGCTGTAGTTCAACAACATCTGGAGGGCCAAAGGTTCCCCACCCCGATGCAGAAGATCGAGGTTCTACCCCCTGGCATCTTCCGTTGACATATGTCGGGAGAAAAGGGGCTCAGAAAGATTGTTCTCTGCCTAAGCCCTTGGAGAATTACTGCCGGTCAGAGTATGCTTGTCTGGGTTAGAAGAACCAACAGTCTGCCGCTTCGTGTGCTTCCACATGCACTGGCTGTTTCACTCAGTCCAGCTGGACCATCTTGGAGCCAGTAAGTCCCCAGCCACAGCTCCTTCTCACCTTTCTACAGATGTCCAGCCTGACAGCCAGCTCTGCCCGGTGAGTGAGGTACACCACAGCCACCAAATCCTTGTAGTTTGGGGAGTCTAGGGCGGAAAGGAAGCAAGGAACAGATGACAGTCTTGGTTAGAGCAAAAGCAAAGAGCAGGCCGCCCAACGGTGTAACCTCCACAGCACATCAAGCACAATGGTGGGGAAAGCGACAAAGTCAGGAGCCCCAGGAGAGTACACTCCATACCATCCTATGGAGAAGTTATTGTGTGGCTCAGCAATTGCTTGTAAGCACAGGGCACCCCACCTAGACATAGGACGCGTACAAACGGCATGCTTTGTAGAACAGACTCAGTCCCCAATGGCATCTCCAGCAGGATACCCTTGCCTGCAACACTGGAGAGCCACTTCCAGTCAGTGTGGGTTAGTGGTTCCCAAACTTCCCCCCCCCCCCCGCACGGACCACCTGAAAGTTTATGAGGGTCTTCATGGACCACTTAAGGATTTTCCTGCCTGTTGTAGCAAATGTCCTGCACGCTGTGCTAGATGCTGTATCGTTTTCAGCTGTATTTTTCTTGCATCTTTCATTTCTTACATATTGAATTTTATTGTGCTACAGTTTGAGTTCCATATAATTCAAACTGCAAGACGACAAAACATAATAGGAGAAACAAAAGAAACAATAAAAATACACTTAAAACCCAACAGGAATATTTACTGCAATGGATGCCCCGTCTTCTGGCCTCGAATCCACAGACGTGCTGCAGATCACCCGAATAACGTTCACGGGCCATTGGTGTTCCACGGAGCACAGTGTGGGAACCCCTGCTATAGATGACACTGAGCTAGGCAAACCACCAGAGATGATTTCTCCCAAGAATGACTGTGGCTCAGTTCTCCTCCAGGCCCCAGACTGCAGTGGGTTTTTCAGACACACACACCCAGGCAAGGACAGGCAAGACCAGCGCTGATAATGCACTTGCCTTACCTGATCCAAGGACTTGCTCCCAAAGGTACCGGAAGAGCAGCATGGAAACTTGGATGTCATTCAGGTATGAGATGAAGCCCTGGTAGCCAATATCCTTCAGCTTCAACCGGTGCTTGCTCCGCTCGTTCACCTTCTCATACTTCAGCAACTTGTACAGGATCTGCGAGGAGCAAGGATGAGGTAGGTAGCAGCCCTGTGGCTGTTCAGAATGAACACCTCATCTCAAAGCTCCAGCTCTTCAGCGGGAAGTAGATGCAATGGGAACTGCCTGGCTGATGTGGAAAATAACACCCCTCTGCCTCCCCGTCTCCCTACAGCAGCCTTCGCCAGCTGGCTGGGGCTGATGGGAGTTGTCGTCCAAAACATCTGAGGGACACCCACTTGGCGAAGGCTGCCCTATAACATCCAGCACACAAAATGCAGGACACGCTACCATGTTCTGAGTTTCTGAACCCCTGCTGCATTTTACTGGGTACCACTTGCACAGAAGATGAAACTCATGACCGTGACAAGGATATCGCAAGGACCCAGAAGAAGAATCAAGGGTGCTTCCAGACAAGGACTTAATTTGCACACAGGCTGAGATATTGCAAAGGGGTCATTGGCAATACGGTGCTTTTCTTTTTACTTACTGGAATTTCCCTGGAAAGGGTGAAAATGGATTAAAACTACAAGGCCAGCTTTTTAATGCCAACAATGTCATTTGGATGCTGCAAAAAAGTTACGTGCACGAGGAGCACCTGGCCCACAATAAAACACCCACCTGGAAGCAGCGGCTACTGATGGAAATTCACAACTACTGTTTTCTCAACGGCAGCCCCTTGTCTGCTGGTATCATCTAGTTCCAGTCTTTGACAGTACTCAAGAGTTTCTTATTTTATGCAATAGGGCAATTCTGTCAATATCTTTTACTGAATTGCACAGGGAGGGGATGCGGGTCCATGAAAATGTCTCAACGTTTTTCTCTGTGTCTGTGATCCCACGCACAAGCCACACATCTCACCATTGGCATTTTGCATCGGCATTTTGTGCCCATGAAAGTCAGCACAGATGACCCAGTTGGACCTGACACCACTTCCATCCCTAGCAGCGTCCAGAGAGAAAACTTAAGTACCCAGCCCCAGAGAAAGTCCTCTCACCTTGAAAATCCTCTCGCGTACGTCGTCTGAGAACTTCCGCTGAACGAGCAGCGAAAACAAGATCTCCACGTTTCCCGGTTCAAAAAGGAAAATGTAAATCTGCTCCTGGGACGGGGAGCTCTTTTGCAGGCCGTGGATCACCTCCAGCATGCCACACACCTGCAAGACACATGAGAAGAATTGGCAGAGCCTCCTGAAATACAGAAAGATGCCAAGGACATGCTACCCAGGTACAAAAGCACAACAGGTGGAAGAACCACAAGACCTTCAGCATAATAATGTCAATGTTTTTGTTTTTTAAAGCTGCTGTCTAGATCTTGGTACAATTATTGAAATGTTCTCTCTGGACGCATCCATGCTCATCTTATTGATAGTTCACTAAGTCTGCCTCTCCTAACCTGGTGCCCTCCAGATATTAATGGACTACAACTCCCAACAACTTTTGGACAACTGTGCAAGCTGGGGATGATGGGAGTTGTAGTCCAACACATAAGAACGTAAGAAGAGCTCTGCTGGATCAGGCCAAAGGCCCATCTAAACGAGCACCCTGTTCTCAGCAGTGCCAACCAGATGCCTAGTGGGAAGCCCAGAAGCAGGACCCGAGTGCAAGAGCATTCTCCCCACTTGTAATTCCTGGCATCCAGAGGCATCCAGCAGGGTCCCACTCATACGGCGGGTTACATTCCGGACCCCCGCCATAAAATGAAAACCGCTGAAAAGCAGAAGTCATTGAATAGGATGGTGCGCGATGCCCCAAAACCGCCGTAAAAGCGCAACAAGCGCCTTGTGAGTGGGGCTTTAGTGTAATTGCGTCTAATTGAGACCGCTGCATTAGCGAAGTGCCGTAAAGCGGGGCCCTACTGTACTGCCTCCAACAGTGGAGGGAGAACATCATGGCCGGCCGTAGGAGTTTGTCTAATCCTCTTTGAAAGGCATCCAAGTTGGTGGCCATCACTGCCTCTTGTGGGAGTGAATTCCATTGTTTAACCAGGCACCATTCTTTTGTCTATCCTGAATCTTCCAAAATATCCAGCTTCACTGAATGTCCCCGAGATCTAGCATTAGTATTATGAGAGAGGGAGAAAAACTTTTCTCTTTGCTTTCTCCACACCACGCATAGTTTTACACACGCCTGCCATGTCCCCTCTTACTTACTTTTTGCCCCAAATATTATACCCTTTCCTCAGAAGGGAGTTGCTTCACCCCCTTGACCATCAGGAGGGCATTAGGCCAGGGAAGGCCGTACTAAGCAGTGCTAAATCTCATCCAACATTAACTCAGAACTAATTTGCTTGCCTTTGATCACATACAAGTTCTTGCGAGTGCTTTCGAGTTCCAGTTAGTCTGGGGTTAATTGTAGCAAACAGTACAGTAGCATAATACAGACCCTAGTGCTTGAATCAAGTTTAGAGGACTGTTAAGATGAAGAGCCAGTGTGGGGTAGTGGTTAGAGTGTTGGACTGCGACCTGGGAGACCAGGGTTTGAATCCCCACACAGCCGTGAAGCTCGCCGGGTAACCCTGGGCCTTTCACTGCCTCTCAGCCTCAGAGGAAGGCAATGGGAAACCCCCTCTGAATGCCGCTTACCAAGAAAACCCTCTTCATAGGGCCGCCATAAGTCAGAATCGACTTGAAGGCAGTCCATTTTTTCAAGATGAAGAGATGCCTATGTGTGCACATTTCTGCCCCTTTCCAGAGTGAGAGGTCTGCTGCTGCAATGGTCTGTACATTTCACGGCAGCCCATCCAAGCAGCCTAGGCTGAAAAAGGTACAATGCTCATACCTCCCCCCCCCCACACACACAGTTTGGGAAGTGGGTATCTGGCATGGCGACTGTGTCGCTTGTACCCTTTCTCCACGGTCAGCTGGAGGAGGGACAAAGGAGCCCTGGGGAATGGATGAGGAGGAAGAGACCCAGTGCTATTGCTCCTGCTGAGCACTTCAGGAGTCCACAGCACGCCCAAGAGTAAGCATCCTTTGGGAATGTGCACGGGGCTCCCATGGGCATGTTTCACAGCAGGAATGAGGAGCCTGTGGCCCTACGGTTGCTGCTGAACTCCATCACCCCCAGCCAGCATGGCCAATGGTCAGAGATGATGGGAACTGGAGACCAGCAACATCTGGAGTGCCCCAGGCTCCCTGCCCTTGATTTAGAGCTGGAAAAAAAGCAAGGAAGCCTGACACACACACACCAGGAATGAAAACAAAAAAACCAGAGAAAGACTGGCTGCGCTGCATGGTAGATCTAGAGATGCATCCCCAGTTGTGAGACAAAGGGATACCTTATACCTCTGGATACCTTAACACAAGACACAGCAGGATTCAGCCTCAGCGCCATCTGCTCTTGTTTCCTTAGCAGAATTTATTGAAGGCATGGCTGGACATGGATCTAGGAAAACTGGGTGCTGCTGTTGCTTCCAGCACTGGAGCTCCAAAGTCTTCCATTACAAAAAGCTCCAGGCCTGGAGGGTTTCCTCACCCCAGCTGGCTTCCGCTGGCTTTCCCCACACTCCATACCTGGTGCTCATCGTTCACCGCAGCAAGGTAGTTCAGGGTGCTCTGCATCTCATCAGTGGAGAAATTCTTACAGAAGAACTCCTTGATCAGGCTGAAGAGGGACGTCTGCACTGTCTTGATGTCATCAGTGGCAATGGGCTTCTCCTTGTAAGCTCTGAGGGAGAGAGCAAGGGGAGGGTCACATACAGGGATTTGCCTTGCTAAATCGAGGCAAAAGGTCTACGTGGTCCAGTGTGTTCCTAAGCAATTGTCATCGACACAGCTGCAGCCATCCCAATTCACAGGACTCTGAAAAAGCAGGCTAAGTTTGGAGGGGGGAACAGTAAAGGAAATACTGACTGTGTAGACACATAAATGTCTTGTGGCTGCTTCCATTGCTTTCACCAACACAGACCAGCATATTACCACATTCTACAACGCTTTCCAGCAAGTGACACGCTGTCTCCGACCACAGAGGCAGGGCACAGCCATCATGGCATAGGAGCCATTGACAGCCTTATCCTCCATGAATTTGTCTAACTCTCTTTTAAAGTGAATCAATCAGCTGGATGCTCCTTCACTCTCCCAAACTCAGCCCTTGCTCTCGAAAGACTCTCATTTCTCATCTCAAGGATGCTGGTTCTGGCTCTGCCTTTGAAAATGGGCAGTTGTGCCCAAACAACTGAATCCTGCACGTGACAACAAATTCACATGGCGCACTCTCACCAGATACCAGGAAGCAACAGAAACCAGCTTTATTCAAGGCTCATCATCATTTAGGCAGCTGTGCTCTGCTTACTGAGAGCCAGCTTGGTGTAGTGGTTAAGGCAGCCTTTCCCAACCAGTGTGCCTCCAGATGTTGTTGGACCACAACTCCCATCAGCCTCAGCCAGCATTGCCAATGGGCAGGAAAGATGGGAGTTGTGGTCCAACAACATCTGGAGGCACACTGGTTGGGAAAGGCTGGGTTAAGGTGTTTGACTAGGACCTGGAAGACCAGGGTTTGAATCCCCACACAGCCATGAAGCTCACTGGGTGACCTTGGGCCAGTCACTGCCTCTCAGCCTCAGAGGGAGGCAATGGTAAACCCCCTCTGAATACCGCTTACCATGAAAACCCTCTTCATAGGGTCGCCATAAGTCAGAATCGACTTGAAGGCAGTCCATTTCCATTTTGCTCTGCTTACTAAGCTGCGCTTTAGAGCACAATACAGACACGACGGTGACAAGATTGGAAGGGAAACCAGCCGGTATGCCTTCCTCTGTTTGCACAATGTAAGAGACAGCTCTGAACTCACCCATAATACGTCCTGATGGAGTCTAGGAGGTACTGAACCCCGTATTTCTTGCGGACCCTTTGTTTGTGATCCTTCATAATGTTTGACAAGTACTGGATGTGACCTATAAGGCAGGAAAGGGACGATGAGGCAGGAGAGAGCCTGGCACATTTGAGAAACACTCTGCCTGCTCTCAAACCGAAACGGGCAGGTTTCCCAATGCCTTGTACAGCACACCGGGCAAAAGATTTCCTGGCCTGGGCCAGCCCACGCATTACAAGTGCCACACACGGAGTCTACCCTAAATAATGCCACGTGAAGACAGGAAGCTGCCTTATGCAGGGGGTTGGACTGCATGGCCTTACAGGCCCCTTCCAACTCTACTATTCTATGATTCTATGCTGGGTCAGACCACTGGGTCCATTTAGCTCAGTCTTGTCCACACTGACCAGCAGCGACTCTCCCAAGTCAGGGGAATTCCCTGGAGATGCCATTGGGGATTGAACCTGGGACCTTCTGCATGCCAAGCAGATGCTCTGCCAATGAGCTATGGCCTTTTCCTGTACTAAGAACAAAGGAAGCTGCCTTATACCGAGTCAGACCATTGGTCCATCTGGCTCTGTATCGTCTATGCTGACTGGTAGCAGGGTTTTCAGGCAGGGGACAATTCCAGCCCTACCTGGAGATGCCAGGTATTATACCTGGGCCCTTCTGCATGCCAAGCAGATGCTCTTCCACTGAGCTACAGCCTTTCTTAATATCTGAGGCAGGTAAGCTGTTCCACAGTTGGGGTGACCATGTCACAAGCCAAACCAAAAATGCTCAGGTGGAAATAAGGGGCTTCAATGGCATGGTGTGCCTGTCCACTGGGCTGCACGGATTAGGGGCTTCGACTGTTTTAAGCTCACCCAATCGGACGGCAAAGTCGCTGTTGCTCCAGATGCGGAAGTCAAACAGCAGGAACTGGTACAGGAGGTGCTGCAAAAAGCTGTGTCCTTCTGAGGCCACCTGCTCCATGAGCATCTGAGATGCCATCAGTACATTCATGTCCATCGTCTGGCTGGAGACCTGTGATGCACAGAGGGCAGATCATCTACATGAGAGGAACATTGCCTGGCCACACAGAGGTAAGCCAGCACCTGCCTGGGTCTTCACTTTGCCCTCCCCTTTGGGATTATGGCCATTGCGTCTTCTCCACGCCAACAACAAGGGGTGCCTTTGCACAGAGCGCATTCCCGACCTGCACAATCCAAGGTGGTGACAACTTGTGGAGAAATGATATCCCACAGCTGCAGTTTCCCCAGTTCTTGGGTTTTATTTATTTATTTATTACATTTATATACTGCCCCATAGCCGAAGTTCTCTGGACGGTTTACAGCAATTAAAAACATTAAAAAATATATAGAAATTTAAAAACACATTTTTTAAAAAACAATTTAAAAACACATGCTAAAATGCCTGGGAGAAGAGGAAAGTCTTGACCTGGCGCCGAAAAGATAACAGTGTTGGTGCCAGGTGCACTTCGTCAGAAAAATCATTCCATAATTTGGGGGCCACCACTGAGAAGGCCCTCTCCCTTGTTGCCATCCTCCCAGCTTCCCTTGGAGTAGGCACCTGGAGGAGGGCCTTGGATGTTGAGTGTAGGGTTGCAGAAGACTAGCCGCTTGACCACCTGGCAGTGTGGCACAGCAGCTCGAATGCTGAACTAGGAGCTGAGAGACCTCCGAGTTTGCCCCATCTCTGCAAATGAGACTCAGTCTCAGTTTCCCCTCTCTGGAAATGTGAAATAGCGAGCTGCCTCTCAGAGAGGGTTGTGCAGACCCAAGGGAGAGCAACTGGAAAATATTATGTGCATTAAAGAGCTCTAGAAAATGGCTTCCTGAGCGGCATGGGAAGGAAGTGCTTGCATTTACACATGCAGAAAGAAATAGCACTGTGCATGTGTTGCCTTTGCACTTTTTTAGCTGGGATGGGGACTCAGGTTTTATACATAAAATATTATGTAGGAACATAGGAAGCTGTCTTATACAAACTATTGGATCCATTTAGCTCAGTATTGTCTACACTGACAGGCAGTGGCTCTCTCCAGGGTTCTAGGCAGGGGTCTTTTCTTTTCCAGCCCTACCTGGAGATGACAGGGATTGAATCTTGCATGCAAAGCGTGTGCTCTACCACTGAGCCGTGGCCCTTCCCTAAAGTGGTAGCTGAATAGCACTCTTCAAGTACATGAAAGGTTGTCACATTATAGAGGAGGGCCAGGATCTCTTCTCGATCGTCCCAGAGTGCAGGACACGGAATAATGGGCTCAAGTTGCAGGAAGCCAGATTTCAACTGGACATCAGGAAAAACTTCCTAACTGTTAGAGCCACACAACAATGGAACTAATTACCTAAAGAGGTAGTGGGCTCTCTGACACTGGAGGCATTCAAGAGGCAGCTGGACAACCATCTGTTGGGAATGCTTTGATTTGGATCCCTGCATTGAGCAGCGGGGTTAGACTAGATGGCCTTACGGAACCCTTCCAACTCTATGATTTTATGATAGCCACCTCACTGTGAAGAGTTAGGGTTTTATCGCCCTTGGATGTATGGCTGGATGAGAGACTGTACACCTGTTTCACATATGAAAAAGTGAGACACTCTGAGCAACCCGGCCAAATCTGGCATGAGCAGCACTGCAGCTCCTACCTTCTGGAGCAAGGCTCCGATGATGGATGGCCCTTGGCACTGGACTAGGCTTTCCTGGTTGACAGGGTGACCGTGGATGAAGTTCTTAATCAGCAGCAGGAAGGCAGCGACCCCGTTCCTCTCCAGTCTGCCCTCTGGAGATGGAAACAGCATTTTTGGAAACAGACAAAAAAGTATCTTTGCCCATCGGAGAGGGAGGGACTGGCATGAGCTAAAGAGATGGAAGGAGTAACACCCACAGAGAGACATCCATTTGGATAGTCAAGCCCACTTACAGACTTCCCTCTCTCCCCCACCTCTCCCGAATGCAGACTCACTCGGGATTTTAGCACACACCACACATACACAGAAAAACCCAGAACAGAAACGGTTTAAAAAAAAAAAAAGCATTGTTTTTTAAAGTTAACATCATAGCATTCTGGTGTTATAGTACAATTCCTCATAAAATAGCAAGAAAAATCTTTTAGTGCAAATTGAAAGACTGATTAAAAAAATAAACAGACTTATCAAAATGTGCCATGGATACCTCGATAACCTGAGGATTTCCCCAGTGGGATGAGCATGCCCTGGGCATTCCGTGAAGAGGTCAGCTCTGGGCCCACCAAGTCATGCGTTTCCTGGTTGTCTTCCAACTCTTTCCTCTGAGATGCTACCTGATCCAGCAGAGGGAGCAGGACCCCCATCCCACCAACACAGTTCACCACGTCCTGCAAGAATCACAAACGAAGCCCCATCAGACAACCAGAGGACCCCTCAAGACTGTGGTGTTGCAGAATGCACCTGCAAAAATGTGTCATTAAATGCAAGAACGGTGCATCAGTGGTGGGTTTATACTGGACCAAAATTATTCTGCTTCATTAGCTGTTCTGCAAGGCTTTCCCAATGTTACTGCACTATTGCTATCTGGCAGGGTACTCTTGCACAACAAAAAAGCAGGACAACTCTGCCCCCCCAACACTGGTAGGATAAAAAGTTACAGGATTTCAGCAGGAAGTGATGGGGCATGGACTGATTGGAAACGAAGCACTATTCCCCCCTCCCAAATTCTTTCTTGTAGGCATAAACAGTATTGAAAACAGGACTGCATATAATTACTCTGTTACCACTGTGAGCACAAATCATCGTGAATACACAATAAAAAGGACCTAAGTGAGTCATTTTCTTTAATTACAATGGGTCTGCTCTGAACATGACTGGCATTGGATGCAACTTCATATGCGTCAGTCCTCTCTGCAAATTAAGCTTCTCTAAAATTCTGCACTTCAGGGCCTGCCTTTATTTCCACGTCAGTCAGCCTAGAGCCGAGTCAACTGGTGACCCACTAAACTGCTGTCGAGTCACAATGCCTGTACCTTGACATCCCAGTTCACCACTTTGTGCCCAGTCAGCCTCCCATCAAAGAAGTGGTTTGGGGAAAGGTCCAGGCAGATGTTGCTTTTACAGGCCTAGAAAGCCACAGAAAAGAACAAGGGAGAACTTTTAGTATGAGAAAATCACAAAAAATCACAACATATTAGGGCTTGCAGCTTTCAGAACAGTCATTGCCAGCTCTCACAGAAGGCAAGCCACAGAAAGGAGAGATGGCGCTGCCTGTGGCCTTACCTGTGGCGTGTAATATAGAAGCAGTCTGCTGCTGAGCTCCTGGAAATCCCCTTCTGGCTTAAATGGAGATGCAACATTTGGTCCTGCAGGAATGAAGGAAATGTAAGAGTGTTTTGTAAGAACCGACTCAGTTACCACCATGCCTAGTTTACAAAAAAAAAAGGCTGAATTTGCTCTAAGCTTGAGCTTGTTCAACACCACTAAATGGGTGTGTGGAAGTTTCAAAAAAGCCAATGCATGGAGGTCCCAACCCAGGGCCAGTCAGTCATACACACATCCAGCACATGCCAAAAATAAGATCCTTCACACTGCGGAGGTGGGGGTGGGAACCTAACCCAAGCTTAGAGCTTTTCCTGTAGTTATCATAGGCTCAGTGGTCCCATGGCACAGGCCTCAATGCTTCTCCCAGCAGGCCAAAGCTGTAAGCTGGATGCAAAATACAGGCTGTGGGGACACACTTGAACCGCATGGCATGAAAGTGACCATTACGTATGTAGCAGCTTACGACTGAAGAGGAATGAGTTGTGACAGATGAGATGCAGGATGTAAAGCGTGGATGGAGAACCTCGGGCCTGGGGGCCAAATGTGGCCCTCCAGGCATTTCTACCCAGCCCTCAAGACCCCTGAAGAACACCCCCACTCCTCCCTAGGCTATGCCCTTCACTGGCACTGGTCTGAACCCTACCTTGCTCGAGAGTATCCTGGTAAAGTGATAATGCCTCTTGCTAGCATGGATGGGAGCTGGAGGGGGTGGCCACGCCGTAGCCTATTACTTGATGGTAAGAGCTGCACCCGTTGCTCCACCCACTTTACCTCTGGCCCCACCCAGCACTGGCATGCGGCCCCCGGAAGGTTGCTCATGAGGTAATGTGGCCCTCGGCCTGAAATGGGTTAGTAAAAGGATTTGAATCCTTTCCCCACAGCCCGCCCAACCTCATCCCACAGCTTGCACAAACTCCACTCAATTAGTGCAATTTCAAGTATTGCTGGGCTGCTATTGCACAGATCAAACACACTGCCCCCACAGCAGTTCACACACACTCAACAGAAACTCACTGGAACAGGACACCGTGAGTGTGAGTCAGGCTGCATTTTCATCTCAACCGGATAGCTTCACCCTTAAAGCAGAGCTCACATAAACTCGCAGATGAACTGCACACGTCCACACACCACACCCCCTGCTGCTTCCTGTGGAGGGCAGTGCCCTTTGCCACCAGCTGTCTTTAGACACTGTGGCAGAAGCAGGCACTGCCTACCAGAAAGGTGAACAGCAGACGATAGCAGCAGCAGTCAGAATATCGCTGGAGGAGGAGTGGAAGCAGGTTTGGGCAGAGATGAACTCTCAGCTCATAAGAACATAAGATCAGGCCAAAGGGGGCCTCACCCAGTCCAACTTCTTCTTCTCCCAGGGACCAACCAGATGCCTCTTTCTGGGAAGGCCACAAGCAACACCTGAGTGCAACACAAGTCTCGCCACATGCGATTCCCAGCAACTGGGATTCCGAGGCATACCACCTCTGACAGTATCCTGCATGAATCTGCCTAATCCTCCTTACAACAGCGCAGCTCAGAGGCTCCACCAGTGCAGTCTGGGCAGTTAAGCTCACAATGGGGTTCTTTACAGGCGTGCCTGCATGCACTCACGTACACACAGAGGGCTCTCCCCAGCACCACAACAGAAGTCTTTCTTCCCGCTGCCTGTTCTGGCAACAAAGAGGACTTCCCAAATCAGAGAAAATGAGGAAACCCACAGTCTTATGGGATCTTGTCTTATGAACATCTTGTACCTCAAGCATCTTTAATGGATGGTTGCACAATCTTTTCTCAAAAGTGCCTGAGGAACTGGAGAAGGCAGCTTATGCCATTGTTGCAACTGCCCTTATATAAGGTAGGACTTTGTTTCTGGTGTTAAAGGTAAGGCTCTGTTTCAGGCATGGGGAACCTTTTCTGGCTGGTGGGTCAGATCCTAACTCCCCCACCCCTGGTGGGCCAAATCTGACAAGTCGACAGGGTTGCCCACCTGTCAATCACCTGATATCATAGTGACATAGGGTGACACTGCGCTTTGAAGCCCCGACTCTCAGGACTTCAAAGCACAGCACGGGGCTCTTTGAAAGCCCCTCGCTGTTCTTTGAACCTCCAAAAATCAGAGGATTAAAAAGCTGCCTGAAAAAGGCTTTTCAAACAGGCCTGATTTGCACAGCAAAATTGATCAAGCTGAACCCCATAGGGAATGTGCTGGCGAAGCCGACCCTAGCAGAACGGAACCTTGCCTTCCTGTCCATCAGGTGACACCACCCAGTTACTTTAGCTGATGGACAGGTGGATGTGGTTTGGAGAAAATGGCCTTGTGGGCCAAGATTGGCCCATAGTCCAAGAGGTTCCTCACCCCAGCCCAGGGTTAGGCTGCCGCATTTCTCCACTGAGACGGCCCCTTCTCGCCTCTCATCCCCCACTCTGTGCTGCTCTTGCACGAGCTGTGCCACTCAGGCTGAGATGCTCAACGTGAAAGTCAAGTTCTCCTGAATGTAATTTCAGTGACAGCAGCAGGGAGGTGCAGTGCTTATAGCAGGGGTGGCTAACTGTGCTTGGGGGACCACATCAGGCCCTCAAACAGAGGTTTAGCCACCCCTGGGCTAGAGTGTCGAATGAGGACCAAGGAGGCCTGGAGTTCAAATCTTTACTCAGCCATGAAACTCACTGGATGACCTTGGAGCAGCCACTTCTCTTTCAGCCTAACTCGCCTCACAGGGTTGTTGAATGGGGACAGGCCACATATGCTGCCTTCAGCTTCTTGGGAGAAAAGGCAGGATATAAATGGTGCAAAAAAGCACGTTCGGACAGGGACAGTGTTCCTTGCAAGGCCTGTTGCCTGCACCTTCCTTGGACCCTGACATGTACCCGAGGAGAAGAGGGCCTTCACTTGAGCCGACTGGAGCGCTTCAAAGAAGATTGAGACAGAGCCAAGGTGCCCCTCGAGGGACGTGGGCGTCCCCCACTCCATGTCCTGGCTCCCTGCCACCGTGGTGGAAACCAGCCCTTCCCTGGGGGGTTGCGGGGGAATGGCCGTCCAGCTGTGAGGCGCCAGAGAGGCTGGAAAGGATTGGGAGCGGCTCAGCGAGGGGTGGGAGGGGAAGCCCAGGTCTGGCGAGTGACACGGAGAGGGATAGAAGGCAGAGGTGGTCGTCGTCCGGTGGCCGGCTGAGCCAATGCAGCAGGAGGTGAAGGACTAGGAGAGAAGATGAAAAAATGTATATTTGTGTGGGCATAATCAGAAGCGAAAGGTCACTTGGGAAATGGCCATAGCTCAGCGGCAGAGCATTGACTTTGCGTGCATAAGGTCCCAGGTTCAATCTCCGATGGCCTCTCCAGGTAGGGAGAGAACCCTGTTTGAAACCCCCGAGAGCTCTGCTGGATAATACTGAACTAGATGGACCTGAGGTTGGACTCGGTGTAAGGCAGCCTCCTGTCTTCTGTACCCTAAGGCGGGTCGAAACAGTTTTAAAATACATAATCAGAAACAATTAAAAACAACCTAAAATCACAAAAGACAGAAGCTGAATTTTAACTGCCGATCTACTCCTCTTTCTTAAGTTTGGCCTTAGTTGCCTTTGCAGATCCAAAATGGCAGGGATGGTGGCTGGACTCCCACCCTGATCCTAGGACACTGACTGAGATGGAGTCAGACCCATTGGTCCATCCAGTTCTGTGTTGTTGACTCTGACTGGCAGCAGCTTCCCAGGGTCTCAGGCAGAGAGGTTTTATAGCTTGTTTTATTGTTTTATATTATTATCTGTATTATTTTAAATTGTTTTTAGATTTTTAAGTGCCTTGTACGGTTTTAAGGTTGTGCATAGTTTAATTGTATTTTAATTGTATGTTTTTCTATGTTTTTAACTACATGTAGTTGTATTTGTAAGCCGCCCCGAGTTCCAGTTTGGAAAAAGTTTCAGTTCAATTCAATTTCCCCCACTCCTGCTACCCAAGACCCCTTTTAAGTGGAGGTGCAGGGGACTGAACCAGGGACCTCCTACCTAAAGAACATGCTCTGCCACTTTGCTCATTTCCTGCCCAGCGTGTATCGTTTTAGTCTTACTCCATACTCCACGAAGAACCCTCCAGCCCCAGTTGCCAGCTTGCCCTTCCCTCTTTCCAGGGTTTGATCAAGCTACATCTCCCCAACTCCACCCCCCAAAACGGTCTTAATGTCTCTCCTCTCCCCCCCCGCTCCCCAACATTTCAGTGGTTATGGGTCTCTTAAGTTAGAGGGCACCACTTGATGAGCCCCTACCTCACTCAGGGAAGGGAAGCGCAGCTGAGCCACCTTGCGGAGCTGCCCATCCACATAGATGTTCACAAGGTTCTGGCCAAAGGGCCGGCGGCCGGTGATGTGGACCACATCGACGCAGTGCTGGGGAAAAAGCAGAAGGAAGCCGTCATGGGCCCATCAAGGGACATATTTCTACCCAAACATTCTACCCAACATTTGGTGTTGAAAAAGGTCTTGGGTATCACCTTCCAAATGTCTGTTTTACTATAAGACCTGAGAGTGAAAACTGGCAAGGAAAACAAAGGAGGAAGACATTGGTTTGGGAAGTATGTAGCAAATCTTCAGAAAACCAAGCAACATTAAGGCTTGGATATTCCGGCCTCTTATAAACTTCTGTCCTTAAAAGGCCTTTATCATCTTGGCTGTAATGTCTGACACTGACACTAATGCCCAGCACGTATCTAACCCTATAATGTCTGCTACTGAACCCCAGAAACCTGCAAAAGATGTTTAGGGGTTCACAGCTGAGGCTCATCTGGGGGTCTGGCCAATGCTATTAAGATTCACTGTTACCCCACTTGGGACCTAGAGTGTACTAACCCAGCCTTCCCCAACCTGGTGCCCTCTAGATGCTCTGGATTATAACTCCCATTAGCCCCAAATAGCACACATGCCCTCACAGTTATTGTGTGTTTCACAGGAAGATTAGGAATGGTAAACTCACTGTTCTTCCAGAGATTCTTGCTGGACAGTACTGATTTTCTCATTGACAAACCTCTGATAATATAGAGAGCTGCAGGGTTTCCAGTGGGCTTGAAAACCACTTCATTTGAGCAAATGTAAAGAATGTGGCACCTGATATTCTAAAGGATGTATTTAGCTCATGTAAAACTGACAGAAGCTAATCCTTCCTGCCCAGAGAGCATCATCTTGCCAACGCTCTTTAAAAGGACAACGGAGACAGTTCTATTTCAGATTAATTTTTGCTTTGCTGAGTTGGGCTGACCTGGGGTGGATTTTTTAACATTTACAAATCAATGAATTTATTATTCCCTGCTATTTAGTTGTCCTGTTTTACTGCTGTTTTGATACTGTTATGCCTTTACAAGAATTTCTTGTTTTTATTTTTTTGCCTGTAATCCACTTCAAGATCATTGCTGAAATACAAAGAATATTGCCTGGGGTTTGGTATGGTATGTAATACAATTTATATCTTACCCACCTTGTACATTAATCTAATTTATATACTGGATTGTAGCCATGTATCTTAATCCACAATCCAAATCTGGTTTATGTACCCAAAAGTAGCTGTCGATCTGAATCCATTAAAAAAAAAAGTCAAGTCTTCACAAACTCATAATTCATAAACTCGCTCTTAGGACTGATGACTTCAGTTCTTCAATTTCCTCATCATTAGTCTGCGGGGCTCTATGTGCTTTGGGCTTCTAACTGAATGGCTTAAATTCTGAGAGGTAAATGCTCCCTGTGAATGTACATGCATATGGCAATGTTTTGGTTTTTTACAATAATTAATTACATTACACCATTACTGTACATATACTGATTTACAGAATCACACGGCTACTTGTCATGATTGATGGTTATTGCAGCAGGCCTCAGAATATCAGTTTCTGGGAAACTGCAAGCAGGGACAGCTGTGCTCAGGTCCTCTTATGAGCTTCCCACAGACATCTAGTTCGCCCCTGGGAGAACAGAATGCTAGAGGAGACGAGCCCTCCTAGATCAGGCCAAGGTGCCCTCTTACGTTCTTACATAGGCAAAAACAATTCTTGCACCTAATGAGTTTATCATTCAATTTTATTTAAATACTTAATTTACAGGCAACAAACACCTAGTTAGTTAGTTAGTTAATAAATAATTTAGAAAATTTAAACAAATAAATAAAATATAGTTTCAGCACAGGGGAAATAACAGTGGGAAAGGAGTGGAGAAAATACGGAGATATACCATATTCTAACAGAACAGTAGCCCTGCTGGATCAGACAAAATGTCCACCTGCACTGGCATAATGTTTCTCTGCAGAGGCTAATCAGATGCCTCTGGGAAGCTCACAAGCAGGGCAATAAGGTAACATCCCTTCCCATTTCCTCAGCAGCTGGTATTCAGAGAGGTACACTGCCTCCGAGCATGGAGGTTTTATTTAGTTATTATGGTTACTAGCCTTTGATAGAACTCCCCTCCTCCATGCACTTTTCTAATCACCTTTTAAAGCCATCTAAGCAAGTTCCGCAAATGAATCATGTATAGTGTTAAAAAATACTCTTCTGTCCATCTTGAATATCAGTGGCAGGAACCTCTGGTTCCCCAAGGGTCATAATTTGGCCCATGAGGATGTTTTCCTCAAACAATGCCCAACAACTTCACAACTGATGTCATGTGTGACTCCAGGTAAATATGTGGCCATAAAGGAACAATCAAGTGTGGTTCCGAAAGCTATCAGCTGATTAGCAGTGACAGCAGGCCCTGCAGGAATCAGCTACACTATGGAGTTCTGGGAAATCCATAGTGCAGCCCTCCCTGCAGGGCTTGCTATCAATGCCCATCAGCTGATTGGCACTGACAGCAAGCCTTGCTTGAATTAGCTGCATTAGCTAATCCATGCTTTTGGCAGGGATCTTCTTTTGCAGCCTGGCTTGAGTTCAAGTTCGGCAGTAAAGGAAGGAATGCAAAGAATCCAAAGCACATTTAAAAGTCACTCCAGATTCTTTTCTTTGGAATTGGGTCACCTGACATTGCGGTGATGGACTTGGGGAATCCTGTTCCCTACCTCTGTTGAATATGCAACTATGCAGTCACAGATACTACTTAGGCTCTTCTCAGCAGAAGGCACATGTCACCCAAGAGAAAAGTCCCTGGATTTCAGTCCTATCTGGTTTTTATATCATGTATGTCCTTCAAATGACATACTCAGCTTGCAAGACGGACAAAGAATGGCTTGTCAGAAATAATATGAAAATGGGGACTTCACAATTCCCTAGAGAAAAGGCTGATCCTTGCAGCCAGAAAAGCCTTGCGTTACCGTAGCTAGTCTGCCCCTTAGAGTAAGGCCACAGGTCATCAGAGGGCATGAGCTCCCAGCAACAAACCAAACCAAAACAAGCCTACCCTCCTGCCCTGTTCTAGATTTCACCAGTCTCACACCTCTGCTTTGTTTTGACAATGCAAAGCAGCACAGGTCTAGCCTGATAAGAGCAGCCTCTCTATAGCTTCCACTGAGTTAAGTTGACACTACTATGGGCTTGTCCACACCAGAGCTTACTGTGTGACTGCAGTTGTTTGCATTCCCATTTAATGTGTGTAGTCCACATGATGATACTCACAAACAACACCAGTCTCTATGCTTTTCCTCTGTAAATTCAGGTTTACCTGATATGGGGATAATCTGTTAAATTGAGGGAAACTGGGCTCCAAACTGCTCCACTCAGGGTTGCAGGCAGTTTGTTTTGGTGTGGGTGGATCACCTGTCACTTTCTCCTACTCCCCTTTTCACGCCCAATACTCCCTTTCATTTCTTTCCCATCGGTGCTTATACAAGGATTTCTTTTTCATCCCTCAGATTTGCACAAAACCAGAAAGCTGCACAAGCAAATTTACTATTGCCAGACTGTGTGCTTTTGCATACTCTTTGGGCGGGGAGATATTTCTTAAAAAACAAGGTGTGCACACAGCTATCTGTGGGCATATCCTCTTGGTATTTCATTGGCATAAGAGAATCAACACAGAAGAAGGCGAGATCAAACACACAAAAGGGAACGTCTACCAGTATGAACAGGAAAGTTGCTCCTCAAACAAACTCAGGTGTGGTGTGAATTAGTCCCGTCTAATTCGAATAGCGAAAATGTGGAATAAGAGCTCAGCAACGCTCAAATGTGGACAATCCCTTAGTCTCATAGTCTAGAAGTTCAGCATGGCTGAAGAGGCAGGATAAAGCCTGACAAGGGATCTGGTTGAGGCACAGCTAGCAGACGGGTTTGGTTTTCCAGCACACAATAAGAACGCCGAGCCTGGTCCATCCCTGCCTTTACTCACCCAGGCTGCATTGTTGAAAGGAAACTCTTGCAGGGTTACGGTCATGTACTCCTTTTTGGTGCAGACAGCCACCACCAGCATCCCATCGGCTGTGAAGAAGGCCTCAAAGCCCGTTCCACTGGCTGTGAAAAAGCTGATTGGGGTGGAATTGAAAGACAGGATTGGTTGCAGGAGGCCCAAAGACAGGATGTTTTATTTTATTTATTTATTATTTGATTTATATCTTGCCTTTCCTCCCAGCAGGAGCCCAGTTTTCCCTTACCCAAAGCAGCGTACTAAGCCCACACACCAATATGTCTCCATGCATCCCAAACAGGATGCTGAAGACTACTTCCTCTTCCAGCCAGTCTTTGAAGTAGAGACCTTATCCCAGTCTGCATCTGTGTTGGAACTGCTTTTTCAGATGCTTTTAAAGCTGCTTTTTAAAATATGCTTTTTAAAATATGCGATATTTTGTTTTAACATGTTTTAAAGCCTTTTGTTTTTAAGATGTTTTAGAGTGCTTTTAGTGTTTTTGTTTGCTGCCTTGGGCTCCCTTCTGGGAGGAAGTGTGGGAAACAAACAAACAACAGGGTGTTCCGGGGTGGGGTGGGTGACTTAAGTTTGCAAAACATGGTCCTCAGCTAGAAGCAGCCAGTTCTCAGAAATTTTGACTGCACAGATAGTTAATGTTTGGGTCTACACTTCCCTTCCTTGGAAACAGACCTCAGACATGCTGAGGGAAATCAGGCATGTACAAGAGGCACTCATGAGTGCTGAGAAACCACTGGGTAAGAAATGTATTTAATGCACATTTAAAACAGCAGGACAGTGTGTACTATCTCTAGCATGGGAGGAAGGATGCCAGTGAATATCAGTTACTGGGAATCACAAATGGGGAGAGCGCTGCTGTACTCGGGTCCTGCTTGCAGGCTGCCTGTGATGGGCATCTGGTTGCCCACTATGAGAGCAAGATGCTGGACTAGATAGGCCTTTGGTCTGATCCAGCAGGGCTTTATCATCCTATGAGGGCTGCAACTAGGGATGGGGGAAGAATATCTACTAAATCGGACCTAGCACTGGAATCCAGCTGAATTTGGCAGTCCGCCATCCTTTTGGACCCGCAGCACCTATTTCTTGCTGCAGACCGCGGCTGTAATTGGTATGGATTTTGCGGCCGCAAATTGACAAGAATTTATTCTTTCGAACTTTCCTCCCTATTTTACATTGAGTTACGTTGAGTTAAACCACGTCAGTTTGGTCTATGACTGTAAATAAAAAATCAGTCAGTTAAACCACGTGGAACACTGTGATCATTCACCTAAGCTACCTAAAGATGACACAACGTCTTTCCTGCCACCAAAAAACCACGTCAAATACTGTCATCATTTACATAAGTATCTACGTTGTTAAATATGAAATCTTGGCCACTCCCCCCAAAAAATAAACCACGGATTGAATTACCCAAAAACGCACACAGCAGATCGAATCGGCAAGTGCGAGAGCAAGTGGAAACAAAAAAAAGGCGGATTGGGATCAAACGACGGACTATCAGAATGCAAGCGGACCAGAACCATGCAGCAAACCCCTATAATCAACAAGACTTCTAAATGGAGATTTTTATCCCAGTCTGTACAGGATTTTAACTTATTTTTATATATGTAATGGCTTTATTTTTATATATATATGTTTTAATTGTATTATGAAATTGCTTCAATATGTTTCATAGGAAGCAAATTATTATTATTATTATTATTAATAATAATAATAATAATAGTAGTAGTAGTAGTAGTAGTAGTAGTAGCAGCAGCAGCAGCAGCAGCAGCAGCAGCAGCAGCTTGGGTCTGGCCTTAGTTGGTTAATCAAACATATAGGGTGGTATTCAATGCTAGTCTTCCCCAGAGTAGACCCAATGAAGTTAATGCACATGACTTAGGTGAGTCTTAGGTTCATGCATTTCGGTGGGTCCACTCTGTGTAGGATTCAGCTGAATATAAACCATGGCTGTCGGTCTGCATGGCATACAGTAACATTAATCTGGTTGTTCTCAGGTTGAGGCTGGTTTTGGGCAGAGCTTGGAAAAGTTACTTTTTTGAACTACAACTCCCATCAGCCCAATCCAGTGGCCATGCTGGCTGGGTCTAGGGGAGTTGTAGTTCAAAAAAGTAACTTTTCCAAGCTCTGGTTTTGGGCTATGCCTATCAAACACCTTGGGGATTACTTTTAAGGCTCTGAGGTGGGGAGAGGTGAGGAACCCCACATTTCTAGCTAACAAGGCAAGTGGACTCTCTATGCTGCCACTAGAGGGGGTGAGTGACAAGGAACTTGAGAGATGCACTTAAGAAATCAAGAGAGCTGAACTGGGAAAGGGCTTAAGTGACCTTCATCACTTTCAGAATTTTGCTCTGGGACCTGGAAATCCTCTCGACAGTCCTCCCCTGCAAGTTTTGGAGTTGTAAACAGAACTGTCCCCAAGCCCCCACCGGGTTTTGCCAGACCTGTAGAGCTGCTTCCGCTTCAGCCTGGCTGCTTCCTCCGGAAAGTCCTTTGCCTCTTCCACAAGGCACACCCAGGCGTGAAAGGCAAAACCGCTCCCTGGCCATTTCTGAATTGAAGGCACCATAATCCCTGCCATGCTGGGGGTGAGGTCAAAGTACTGCAAGGCACGCTCCGGGCCATCCTTCCTGGCCATACCCAAAAGAGCCCGAATTACTTGGACGGTGTACGGATGGGCCCCCTTGCCTGGCTCAGTCCGTAGGAGCTTGAGGAGCTGCCTTAGTTCGCCCGGCCGGATAGAGAGGCTGCCCAGGACCTGCAACAGGTAGATGAGGTTCTCGGAGCACTTCCGGTCCAACTCTTGCTCCACGGCACACAAAGCATCCAGGAGGCAGCCAACCATCCCTGCCTTCACACAAGTCATGCGGCTCTGGAGGGATGAGTCACAGATCTTTTTAAGCCAGTCAGAGAGGAAGATCTGGAGGTCCTGGGACTTCAGCTCTGGAATCCACATGATCAGAATCAGAAGTGGCTGCTCATTGCGGATCAGGCGTGTAGGGAAAGAGCTGTGGTCACCTTCAACAGCCTGAAGGGACAGGCAGAAAGAAAGAAAGAAAGAAAGAAAGAAAGAAAGAAAGAAAGAAAGAAAGAAAGAAAGAAAGAAAGAAAGAAAGAAAAGAATTGTAATCAATCACCCAGTTATAATCAGCTGAGAAAGTCCTCTTTGCTCTCCCAAATTAGCCTGACAAGAAAGAACGATCCTCCGGAATTTTAATCTGAACCCTAATTGGGCCTAACTCTTAACTGTTTGCCTGGCTGGACAGAGAGGCTGCCCAGCACCTGCAACAGGTAGATGAAGTTCTTGGAGCACTTCCAGTCAAGCTCCTTTCCCTCCATAAGCTATGGAATCCGCTCCCACAAGAGGCACTGCTGGCCACCAACTTGGAAGGCTTTAAAAGAGAATTAGAGCAATTCATGGAGGAAAAGGCACTAGCCACAACGGGCATGTTCTGCCTCCACTGTTGGAGACAGCATGCCTCTGAATACCAGTTGCTGGGAACCGCGGGTGGGGAAAGTGCTGCCGTTGCCCTC
This sequence comes from Rhineura floridana, assembly GCF_030035675.1. Taxonomy (NCBI): domain Eukaryota; kingdom Metazoa; phylum Chordata; class Lepidosauria; order Squamata; family Rhineuridae; genus Rhineura; species Rhineura floridana. The sequence goes on along the minus strand of NC_084489.1, from coordinate 87,347,579 downwards.
AGGTCCTGCTTGCTGGCTTCCCAGAGGCATCTGGTTGGCCACTGTGAGAACAGGAAGCTGGACTAGATGGGCCACTGGCTCTTCTCACATTGAAACGCAGCATGGGGGACAGTCCACGGCAAGCTCAAGACTCAGCAGCTCCTGGGAAGCCTGCAAGCAGTTGACAGATCCACCTCTCTCCATAGATTGGTCTACCTCCCCCTTTTAAAATCATCTGAGTTGGTGGTTGCTGATTCGCAGGGGTGGATTCACAGGTGGCAGTTTGCCTGAAAAGCTCAATTCTAGCAAGACTAGAGGGATTCTTCACATTCACCTTTTTTGGGGGGGGTCTAGAGGATTTATCTTTCAAGTATATATTAGCAGGTGTTTGGACAGGTGTATTTGGGTACAGCCCCAAAATCCCTGGAAAGCACACAGTGGCCCACGAGAGAAAGAGAAGATTGACAGAAGCATCCTGCAGTTCTTTATTCATGCTGGGTGGGTTTGTTGTCTCAGGATAAGAATCCCTAATGTTGATCGTGCAAATATGTATCTTTCCCAGCCTGCTTTCTGAGAATGGGAGATACCAAGGATCCAGAGGGTGCCGGGTCTTGGGCGTGCAGTGGACTGCAATTCTTGTTCCTGCAATTCCTTCTTAATATAATGAGACACTAGGTTCCAGCTACTTAAAACTTCTTGATTTATCACACCACAGTTAATCTGATGACTCCTAATGGTTCCCTTAACTTCCTAATCTGCTTGGCTTTTGACTTTATTTGCAATGCCTATTTTATATTCTTATTTTAGCCAGAATTTTATATTACAACTGCATGAGACTTTTTTTTGGGGGGGGGAATGAAATGGTTCATGTAAAAGGCACATTGAAGGGTTAGCTGTTGTTCCGAGTTGCAAGATTTAAGTAATGACACCAGCAACCACTGGCCAACACTTCCCTGCTTTTGAGCACTTCCACCACATATGGCAAGACAGCCTCCTCACAGAACCAACTTTGGTTGTCTCCCTCTTAACCTAGTACTACCATCCCATTCTTCCACCGTGGCCAATGCCATTTTGACACAAGCTCCTTTATAACAACATGTGGCCACCGAAATGAATACTTAAATTTTACGCAAATGATTCGAGCCAATGAGGGAAGGAGAGAGGCAGCTGCTAGAGTCAGGGAGAAAAAGTATTGTGCAACCCCAGGAAGAAAGGGTTGGTGATGAGATTTGTAAAAGAATTGGGCTCCTGTGACAGACACTAAATGCTCCCCCTTTTAATCCCAGCCACCAAAAGTGAACAAAAAGTAGGTTGCAGGGCTTAAAAGATTTCCATACTAAGAGTGGGGATAGTAATGATGTTTATTATTACATGTATATCCAGCCTTTCCTCCAAGGAGCTTGACATGCATGCCAAGGTGACATGCATGCATCTCCCCCTCCCCATTTTATCCTCACAACCACCCTGTGAGGTAGATTAGGCTGGCCCAAGGTCACCCAGTGGTCTTCATGGCTGAGCGGGGATTTGAACCCTGGTCTCCCAGGTCCTAATCCTTCTCTGGGCCACACTCTATCTCTCACCTCTCCATTTTAATTTAACTGTTTTACACTCTGCTCTGTAACTCAGCCAAATGCCTTCAAGGGGGATCCAGCAATACTAAGCAGGGTCGTTCAGTGAAATGCTCAAGTGAATGGCCATCCCTCACTACCAGGGAGAGCCATCTATTAATAACCATTTCCCAGTTCTAGGCCAGAGATTCCGCAGACATCACAGCTGTTCACAGTGATCTCTTCTTTTCCTTATTATCTCAACAGAGCCAGTGTGGCATAGTGGTTAAGGTGTTGGACTACGACCTGGGAGACCAGAGTTCGAATCCCCACACAGCCGTGACGCTCCCTAGGTGACCTTGGGCCACTCACTGCCTCTCCGCCTCAGAGGAAGGCAATGGTCAACCCCCTCTCAATACTGCTTACCATTAACACCCTATTCATAGGGTCGCCATAAGTCGGGATCGACTTGAAGGAAGTCCCCCATTATCTCAAGGCACAAAAGCTAATTATGGGGGAACTCACATGGCCTGCTCCCCCCCCCCCCCGTCCGGGGACGTGCATATTTTGATGCTTGCTAGGCTCTGTTAAAACATGCACACTGGGGTGCTGGTTGGTCCTGTCTGCAATCCCTGTCCCCTTTAAATGCAGGTAGGAACATGGGAAATTGCCTCATGCCAAGTGAGACCACTGGTCCATCCAGCTCAGTCCTGTACTCTACTCTGACCAGCAGCGGCTCCCCAAGATCTCCGCTGGACGTCTTTCTCAGCCTGGAGATGCTGGAGATCAAACCTGGGACTTCTGCATGCAAAGCCCGTGCTCTCCCCTCAAAAAGATCTCACCATGTTCAGGAGTTCTTGCAGTAGCCTCCTGGTTGGCCGACTCTGGCTCTTCAGAACTTCATACAAGTGGGAATAGCCGATCCTTTCTTTGAACACCTCCTGAAAAATACCAACAGCCATTAAGGATTAGCTGGAGCCTCCTGTGCTATGGTACCATCAGTCTCTGCCTTCCTGCCCCAGGTTTGCATTCTCCTTCAGCTATGAACTCAGGCTCCCTGTTTATTTGATGTTACCCTGCCTTTCACATATGCACTTGGTTAAAACTGTCAAGGTTCTGGTTTTGGTGTACAAAGCCCTATACAGCTCGGGACCAGGATACCTGAAAGACCGTCTTACCCCTTATATGCCCAGTCGATCACTGCGCTCTGCAGGTGAGGGCCTCCTGCAGATACCATCTCATCAGGAGGTCCGTTCTGCACAACATAGGAAATGGACCTTTAGTATGGCGGCACCTACCCTGTGGAATTCCCTCCCCTTGAATATTAGGCAGGAGCCATCTCTGCTATCTTTTCGGCGCCTTTTGAAGACTTTCCTCTTTCAACAAGCCTTTTAAGCTGAGACTTATCCCAGTCTGCATCTGTTGGAATTGCTTTTAATATGTTTTCTTTAATAATATGTTTTTAACCCTTTTTTAAAAAAAAGTTTTTAAAGCTTTTAAAAAATGTTTTTAACGTTGTTTTGTTTTAATGTATTTTAAAGTCTTTTTATGATGTTTTAAGTGTTTTTAGCATTTCTGTTTGCTGCCCTGGGCTCCTGCTGAGAGGAAGGGTAGGATATAAATCAAATAATAAATAAATAAAATAAAATAAAGAAGTCAGTGGGATAAAATCAGTGTAAAGTCACTAACATAAGAGCCGTGCTGGATCAGACCAATGGCCCATGGAGTCCAGTATCCTGTTCTCACAGTGGCCAACCAGATGCCTCTGGGAAGCCCGCAAGCAGGACCTGAGTGCAAGAGCACTCTTATCTAAGCCCTTCCCCAGTCATTAAGTGGCTACCCCTCCACTCCAAACATAGATCTTAGCTGCTTCCTTGCATGAATCTAGGGATAAAGAACAGGCCTTCTGCCAGGAATGCAAGAATTTGGTCTCTCGTCTTGCTTGGAAGTGGGATTGGGGTGGATGTGGCAGACAGAAACAGTAATGTAGGTAGGCAACAACAGCTAGAAAACTTTGTGGAGTGTTAAGAGGAACACATCTTCCATCTCCAACCTAGAGTTTAGGATTTTTGAACAACTTTACAGAACCTCAAACCCAAAACAAAATCACCATCACTCACTTTCAAATTGGCCAATGCATGGGTTGTACACTCAAAATAGTCCTATAGGAATTAATGGACATTATTAACTTAGGTCCATTAATTTCAGTATGTCTACTCTGAGAAGTTGGACATAACCCTAACTTTTAAAGTTCCCACTCACTTCATTCGATGAACTTCAGAACAGAATCTCAAGTGAGAATGCACCTGAGACTCCTCACACACAACCCTTCATTAATCACATCATCTTTCAAGTAACCTTGTTTAAGGTAGGAGACCAAATCTTCTGCTGCTGGCAGTGTTATCTTGCACATCTGTATTTTCTCCAAGGAAATACATGAACAGGCACCTGGTGTGTAACTTAGTATTACACATAACTTTTCTTTTTCTTCTTAAAGTTTCTAGTCCTTATGGCTCAATTTTTGCCTCCTTTTGAACCTATCAAATAAAGCCACATCTGTACCATAACATAATGGAGTCTCTTTACACCCATGTGTGGAAGAGTGGTGAAAACTCCAGTGTTTTGTTGCTTGGACTACAAATCCATGTAAAAAAATAAACAAACCTTTCAGATGTTTTCTCTCCTGCAACACTGTTGAGGCTACTGCCTGTCCTCCTCTTTTATACAAAAAGGCTCTAGCTTTAGCAATATTGGTTGCCATGCTATCCTACCATTACTCAAAGCATGTTGCAAAGAGGCGAGGAATGTGTGCCCCTTACCTTGGCTGAAGGGGAATTGCTCATGATAGAGGTGAGCACCCCAATGGCGTGAATGGGAATGGCGTCGGAGCTGTTATCGAAAACCTGAAGGCAAAGAGGGAAGAAGTAAATGACTGATGGAAATAAGCATCTCTTTACCTGTAACAGGGTGCAAAATCTCAGTTGCGACTGGCTGACCAACTTCTCAAGGGCTCCCGATATGGCTTCCCACAGTGGAGACTGGTGGCTCTGATGTCAGTGGGCAGTGAATCCGCTCCGGGTTTCAGCCCGAACCTTCAAGGAACTGTCTGCATTTCCGACTAAACCTGGGGCAGATTCACTGGCCCAACTGATATAGGAGCCACCAGTCTCCACTGGCTTCTCCTGCCCCTTGAATGGCTACCGTCTCATAAACAGACTGCAATATGCCGACTTGTTCCACAAAAGAGGGTGCCCATCTCGAATTCTATTTAGCACTTTACATTGCAGAAGGCTCTATTATGAGTTGAACAAGTATATTGAGAAAATTAAGCCTCTCTGCTTTCAGATGGGAGCATTAACAGGTACTGAGCAAGTATACTTAAATCTGATGAACTGGAAGGAAGAGAAAGGGGGAAACTTTCCGGCTGTTACTGTTAAGCTGCTGCATGCACCACACAAAAAAGCAGACAAATCAAAGCTGCAAGGCACATTAAATACTGAAGCAAAAGAGAGATTTAAAAGGGATGGGGAAGGTAACACTTAACTATTGGGGTTTCTGATCTACTATATTCTGTGTTGTCCCTGCTCTTGATTCACTTTTTATGTTAAAACCATACCACACATAAATCTGATAAACTTCTATCATGCTCCCCCCTTATTTGCTTTCCTGTCACCCCAAACCACAAAGTCTCAAATGTTTCTTCGCGTTCCTACTTTTTTTAAAAAAAACCTCCATGCACACAGAAAACTTGTCAGAACCCTTCCCCCCCCCCCAAACAAGCTAGTTTTCTACCTGCAGCATTTGTTTGCGAACCAATATTCCATTATGTGAGCACCCTCCCACCCACAGTTGGAAGTGGTACTATGTTTACCATCCCAGTGGTAACTAGGCCCATGTGCTCCCTTTTGTTTTCATCAATCGCATCATACAGTTCAATTTGTGTGGATAAATACACATGCAAACACTCATTAATGCGTTTTGCCTAGGTATCATTTTTTGACCATCTGTTTTTGATCTGAGTCACCTTGCGTAGTATACATAATATTCCAATTATATGTCGGCGATCCCTTTGGCACATATCCAGAATTTTAAATAAATGGGCAACAGCAGTCTTTTTTAAAAAATATATGAGGAAAGCCTCCTGAACTACTAAGCCTTCAGTACCGCAGACAAGTTAGGAAGAGATCTAGAAATCCACATGAAATGGGAAAACAAACCTTTGAAATATCTGCAAAGCAAGAAAGAAACTCGAGTTGGATTCACTGGCTTTGGAATATGAGAGACAGGTGGAACGTCACATTCAAAAAAGGTTTCTGTCAGGTTGGCAATACCTGCCCCCTCATGTATAGTACTGCATGTCCTCTGCCACTTCTCAGATCGAAAACCAGGAGCGATCTACTGTACTTGTTATAAACTGCCACCAAAGCCTCCTCCTAGCCTAACAGCAAGGACTGCTGCTGGAGTGGTCCCCTTATTTATTATTTATTGAAAAGCATTCCCTGCATGTGCAACATAAACACAGTGACATTGGAAACAGAGATAAGCCATAAAACCCAGTAAAACAGTATTACAGAAACAGATTAAAACCAGGAATTCACTAATAACAATGCCTGCTTGGAGGGCCGGAATCTCTTCTTGGTCATCCCAGAGTGGAGGATACAGAATAATGGGCTCAAGTTACAGGAAACTAGACTTTAACTGAACATTAGGAAAAACATCCTACTGGTTAGAGTGGTACGACAATGGAACCAATGACCCCTAGGGAGGTGGTGGGCTCTCCAACACTGGAGGGATTCAAGAGGCAGGTGGACAGCCATCTTTCGGGAATGCTTTAAGTTGGATTCCTGCACTGAGCAGGGGGTTGGACTTGATGGCCTTATAGGCCCCTTCCAACTCTATGATTCTAGGTCAGGGAAAGCCTGGGCAAAATGATATGTCTTTACAAAACATGTGAAGCAACTCATGGATGATGTTTCATGTATTGCAGAGGAAAGAGCATTCCACAGTGCAGGGGCAATTGCGGACAAGGTGGTTAAGATACACTAGGAAAATGCAACACCATCACAAATGTTCATTGACTATTCAAAATAAACCTTGCTGGTGTGTGAAATGGCAGGTGATACACTACATGTGCCTTAATATTCATGTACATGCATGTGCATTAGGTATCCTCCACAATCGCCCCGCTCAGATTTCTAACTTCTGACACAGAGGAATGAACTGAAGCCTAGGGGTGGAGGAGAAATTTGGCAAATAATTCACACTTCCCAAAACAAGGCATGAATCAAAACATAGCTGTCTTTCAAAAAATTCACCAGTTCTCTGAATTTTGTTAATGCAGTTCCCCAACGGGAGAATGAGTACAAAACTGCATCGTATTAGGGGAAGTGTGCATAAAAGGTTTATGGTTGTGAAAGCAACACACACACACACAATTGTATTAGGAGGAATTGCTCGCAAAAACACGTCCTGTTGGGCAAAACTGCACACAAAAATGTGTATATTAAGAGAGATGTGCACTAAAATGCTGGTGAATTTTTGGACGGAGTATTTTAAAAAACCCTACAAGCTGATGTGGGAATGTGAACTGAACTTATTAGAAACTGAAAGAAACTGAAAATGAGAGATTTGTCTGTCCCTACTGAAACATGGATTTTGGCCTGATTCAGCAGGCTCTTCTTATCCTCTGTTCTGATAAAGAACTGCAACTCCAACTCATTCTGAACAAAATTCTTACAAGGTAACACCTCCCCCAAACTTTCCGAAAGGTGGGACAGCAATCTGCCAGGGACAAAGAGAGTGAAATAGGAACAATCAGATGAGGGGATGAAGTGCTGTTCACCTCTAGCAACTGTCCACAGGCGAGTACAAATTTAGAGAGAGGTACATAACTTATAGCAGCAAAAAGAGAGCTGGGAGGAGTGCCTACCTCCTGAGAATTCTGTATTTGGTGCGGGGATGCTACCTGCCAATCTCGGCTTTAAAACTGGGCTCAAACTTTGTGGTAATGTGCTGGCTGGGACTGATGGGAGTTATGGTCCATATGTCACGGCCCCGTCAGAGGACTCATCAGACGAGGATGACTCGGGAGTAACAGCAGCAGACTCAGAAGGAGAAACGGAGGAAACTCCTGAGAACCCAGCTCCTTCTCCCCCTCAGCTGCAGAGCACCCCAGACACAGCTGAAGCCCTTCAGCCAGATGCAGCCAGTGAACAGGAGACTCCCCCCTCACCTGCAGAACGTAGACAGCAGAAGGTCAGGCAGAAGAGGGGCAGGCCTGTCCACTTAAGGCCAAAACGCTGAGGGCTCACACCTGCTGACAAACCTGCTCCTTAAAAGTCAAACCTTGGCTTCAGCTTGTGGCTGACTACAACGTCAGGCGTGACCACTGTGTGTCTTCCTATCCCCTGAACCTTGACTTGGACTGATCTCTCGGCAAACTAGACCCGGACCTTCACTGACGTCTCTTCTGGATTTCTGGCTTGGCCCTTATCTTGCTTCCTCCTTGCTAGCCTGGCAGATTTATAGCCAAGCTGCCGGCTGAGGACTTACGGCCTGGCAATTACCAAGGAATCTCCAGCCCTGCCTGCACCCCCACCGACACTGCTGTCTCAGTGAAGAGCGGACACCATAACAACTGGAGGGCAAAAGGTTGGCCAAGACTCCTCTACACGTTGCACTTCATGTTTCAGCTCAAGCCACAGCTGTGACAGGTGCTTGCCAAGTTAGAAGAACGGATCAAGGGCTGAAAAAACAACCACCACCCAGGTTTGTATATGGTGATTGGCTACTCTTCATGCTGCCCCAAGCGTATGCTCTGAACACCACAACTCTCATAGGGAAGAGCCTGCTTCATTAGATGCCCCCCAAAAGGTGTGATATTTATAGTTAGTCTTAAAGGTTACACGAGACTATCCCATTTTCACTGCAGCAAACAAACAATTTTACAATAATATGCTGCATATGAGGAAAGAGTGGAGATTTCAATGAAGCAAAAGCCTTTCACGTTCACAGCATGCAGGTGCTTTTGATAGTGGCGAGAAAGGGGGTAATATCTGGAGGCTTCTTGGGGCTGAAACTGAAATTTGTGCCAGCAAGGTTCTATGTTGGAAGTTGATGAAGCAGTCTAATATGCTCTGTGCTTCTTGGATTTGAGGGTCTGCTCCAGCTCCAGCTGGGGAAACAGGGAACCATGGAGGCGGTGAGATGGAGGTGGAATTTCACATATTGCTTTGAATCAGGCAGCAGCCAGCCACACACACAAGCAAAATCAAATTCTAGTCCAACACCAGCAGGGAACAATGCAAAAGGTTTCTTGGTTTGGTAAGGCAGTCACGTATAATTAAGCTGTCCAGAGAGATTCTAAGCTGTGAATGCTTTTCAGCTGTTTCACCTACTGGGCTGAGATCACCTTCCTTTTGTAAAGAGATCACTTCTGTTACTTTCCCTCCTGAGACAGCATCCCTGTAGGTTTATCCAGGATGTCACTGCATTATTATTTTTTTAAAGGCAGCCAAAGATGTCAACTTCTAAAGAGCCTTGATCCGTTTCCCTGCTTACACAGATAATTATTGTCATGGATCTGGGCAGTAACAATTGTGGGAAACGGAGATCTGTTTACTGTTAATAAGGTAGCAAGCCTGGGAGAACACATTGGCTTGGTTCGGATGTAACCATGGTTTCCCCCCAAAAGAACAAGTCGTGGCAAGAGTCAGGCTTGCATCCTGCTCCGTCTACTCTCCTCTTTCAGGCTTGTGATGAGAAGGTTTAGTTTTTAAGCTAATCAGTTCCCTGGGTTGAAAACAAGCCAAGGTCTGAAATCAGAGCTTGATCATGGCTTGATCTCATCCACAGTGGTCTGAGCAAACCACACTTCCTTATGATGTCCAGATTCAAGAAATCGCGGGTAGCTTAGACACAGAGAGGACAAGGTTTTGATCTTCTCCTTCTGGGTGCAAAAGGAGGAGGCTTGCTGTGGCTGGTTGCCATTACATCTGAACCAAGCCATTGACTCAGTTCAGTTCTAACATGGTTCGAAGACCAGGAAGGTACCTGAGGCACCTCGCTCTCTACCTCTTATGCAGAGATTGCTTCCCCCTTTTCATGATTTTCACAGTTTGGTGTTACACCTGAATCAGTTAGTGCTAACCAGGACTACCTCAAAGCAGGGTTTGCAGACCCACCTCAAAATGTACTCTTGATTCCTTCGGATCCTCTTTTAAATTATATAAATAACTATGCTAATCACATGAAGACATTGCATCATATATTATGTGGTTAACTGTATTAGGTTTATATTTTATTTCTGTACTCCACTGGTTTATTGTTCAGTTGTACTGTAGTTTGTATTTTTATATTTTATTGTCAGATAAGAGTTGGTTTTTATTGGCGATTGTGAGCTGGTTTGTGGAGGAAGTTCTTCAAAAAGCAGGGTATGCATTTTTCAATCAATACAAAATTTTTAAAATGGTGGCCAAAGTACTTTATGCAAAAAATATTGGAGGTTGCAACCAATATCTTCTGTGAACATTTGGACAGACAAAACGTGGGAACATATATTTATGGGAAATTAGCACATTAGGGATGAAAGTAGGAAAACAAAGTTGAGATAAATTTAAAGGAAGGTTATCATGTTTATTTACTAATGTAGGAGAAAAGTAATGTAGCCAAATGGTCAGTGTTGTCTCATTAACTTATTGGTTATTTTGCATTTGTATATAACAGAAATAACACAAGATATTTAAATACTGACTATTCAGTTACAAAAAGGTCATTAATTCATTTTGTCCTTTTCTTTCTTTGTTGAGCATCTTTATACTCTAAGAAGTGATTATTTTCTGTCATTATAATTCCATTTGTGTCCTCTTATACTGTACTATTGTTTATGGAGTTTTATTGATTTTACAATACAGAACAAAGTGGCAAAACGTATTTTCTAATTGTGCTTTACAGGCAGTTCCATTTAGCACTAATCATTGTTAGTTCCAGTTTGGGCACAAGAGCAAACCATGGCTATAAGTAAACCAAGGAAGGGGAGACGAATCTGCTCATGAAAAGGGAGCATGCAAACTCACAGGATGGTTTGGAGATCAAACACTTTGATGTCCAATGACCTGTACAAGGCATTGTTTGGGTGGCGTGCTACTGACAGGTGGCCACAGCAGGAGTTTTATTACAGATTGTTGGCTCAAAGGAGTTTCTTTGAAGCCCACAGACAGACAGGCCACAGCATCTGCACAGAGGAGATGCCAAGTGACTGGCCTTAACCTCTTAAACTCTCTCTCTCCAGCTGTCCCTTGGTTACAGCAATGGCAATCAAGACCAAGGATCCCTCACATCCACACAAATGCAGCAGTCGCCTCAATGACAAAGCTCAAGCCAGTTAGGAAGAAGAGCTCCATTTGTTCCTGAAGCAGCCTTTCCCAAACTGGTCCCCTACAGAAGTTGGTGTATTGCAGTTCCCATCATCTTTGACCTTTGGCCACGCTAGGTGGCGCTAATGAGAGCTGTAGCCCAGCAACATCTAGAAGGCACCATGCTGGGGTAGACAGTTCCTTCCCTCCCACCCCTACAAAAATTGCACAGAGATGTGCAAGTCCTGCCAAAGGGACCCTCCATCCACCCAGGTGGCAGCTTTACCTTCTTTAAGTTTGGCACTTGTGCACTGTTGTTATGTGCCTCCAAGTCAACTATGACTTATGGCGACCCTATGATTCAGTGACCTTCAAGAGCATCTGTTGTGAACCACCCTGTTCAGATCTTGTAAGTTCAGGTCTGCGGCTTCCTTGATGGAATCAATCCATCTCTTGTTTGGCCTTCCTCTTTTTCTACTCCCTTCTGTTTTTCCCAGCATGATTGTCTTTTCTAGTGAATCAGGTCTTCTCATGATGTGTCCAAAGTATGATAACCTCAGTTTCATCATATTAGCTTCTAGTGATAATTCTAGTTTAATTTGTTCTAACACCCAATTATTTGTCTTTTTTGCAGTCCATAGTACGTGCAAAGCTCTCCTCCAACACCACATTTCAAATGAGTTGATTTTTCTCTTACCCTTTTTTTTCACTGTCCAACTTTCACATCCATACATAGAGATCGGGAATACCATGGTCTGAATGATCCTGACTTTAGTGTTCAGTGATAAAGTCAGGATCATTCAGATCATGGTATTTCTGATCTCGTGCGTTAAAGACTAAGAAACAAAAACAAAAACAAGAAGGCACCTTCAGTGTGCAGTTATTTTTTGAGAAGGTTGTCACAGCTGCAGGGCTCCTTGATTTAGTCAATATCTGTCAGGGATGGGCTGTGCACAGATGTCTGGGGTGGGCCAGGAGCCGGGAAGAAGATGAAGTGGAACCAGCCATCAGGACTGAAGAGTAAGGCCCCATCTGCACTATACATTTAAAGCACCATCATGCCGCTTTAAATGGCCATGGCTTCTCCCAAAGAATCTTGGGAGCTGTAGTTTGTTAGGAGTGCTGGAAGATGTTAGGAGACCCCTATTCACTTCACAGAACTACAGTTCCCAGAATTTCCTGGGAAGAGGGCTTGACTGTTAACCACTCTGGCAACTGTAGCTCTGTGAGGGGAATAGAAGTCTGCTATCAACTCTCTACAGTTCCTAGGATTTGGGGGAAGCCATGACTGTTAAAAAATTGTATAATAGTGCTTTGAATGTATAGGTCAGATGGGACCTCAGACAGAACCACATAGGGAAAAGCCAGGACTGGGGAGCAAGCCAGAAGTCAGAGCCAAAGAGCAAACCAGGACCCAGGGACAAACCAGGTTGAGGACTGAGCCAAGCCAGAAGTGTAGCGAAGAGTACAGGAGCAAGTTGCTGCTCAAGCCAGAATAAATGAGCACAGAAACCCCTCTTATCCTCCCTTCCTGTCCAGGAAGATCCAATGGCCAGCTTGGGTGAGTAGAGTCAGTCCAGGGCCTGAAGGTACTTCATGGAGAAGATGCCACTTGCAACCCGCATGTAGATCTAGCGCTACCATCCAGACACTGCACAAAGAAGGGCCCTGCTGGATCAGATCACCATTACGCCAAACAACCATTTTCCCACAGTGGCCAATCCACAGGCAGAGAACAACCCTCTCCCACTGATGCACCCCAACAGCTAGTATTCAGGGGCAAACTGCAGATGGGTATCTTACAACTTATATCCCTTATATACCCCAGTAGGTTACTGCGGTCTGCAGGACAGCTTCTCTGCCAAATCCCAAAGATTTCAGAAGCCGGCTCTTCCCTAACTCAGAGCAGGGCTTTCAGTGTGGCTGCCCTCTCTTCTGTGGAACATCATCCTTCTTGAGATATGACAGGTGCCCGCTATCTTGCACTTTCGGGAAACAACTGAAGACTTTTCTGTTCAGATAAGCTTTCCCAGCTGGATGAATGGATCTCTACAAAATGGACACCTCTGGCACTTAAAAAAAAATTATATTGTTTTTTCTGTCGTTTTTAGCTTTTTTAGTTGTTTTCATTTTATTTTGTACATCACCTGGAGACATGTGGAAAGTGATTGATTTAATTAATAATCACTCTAATCCTGAAATGAACAGCCAGTTTTGCATCTGTTTACTACACCCAGGAACAGCTTAGGCCTAATTCTCATGAACAGATGTGGCTTTTCCGGAAAATTTTCGGTTGGAAAATTTTCCTATGCACAGAGTAATCTGCACCAAAAAATTCTCAGTGTGTATCGGATTCTTTTTTATGCCTTGGAGAGTGATTTAATTTAGCATGTATATTTTACTTGCTTTTCGTAAACGAGGCTAAAAGCTTATCTAACATTGTATTTTGTATATTGCATCCATTCATTGTTACTAACGAACCCATGGAACAGAAAATTTACTATGGAAAAATAAAGCTCTGGGAAATCTTTTGCTCAGGATTACTCTTCTCATGCCAATGAGCAATATACAACAGCCAGGAAAAAAATAGTTCAAGCAACAAAATTTCATGCGGTAAACATGTTGTGTGGTTGTGCCCTCCTGTGGACACAGCTGAGTCTGGTAGTTACCATGCACAGGAAAAGAGAATTTGCCCCAATACAGTACATTAATTGACAGCTACAATTGCACAAAGCTGTGTTCAGAAAGAAATATTCAGCATAGAGAGTAAGAAAGCTAGGGTGACCTCATGGTGACGATATCAGCGCGTGGGAAGGAAAGAGAACAATATGCAAGAATCAGGTCTACTAAGTCATCAGTCCGAGCTTTGCCTGCTTCAACAGGGGTCAGAGAGGATCAACAGAAAGGGGAGGGGGCAGGATCATATGGGTTCTCCACATGCCCCCCCCCCAGCCAAGAATAAGTTACCCTTATGTACTCACTAGTCCACTTTGATCTACAAAACTAGTCCTGTTGCAGGTTCCAGATAACAGTCGTTCTGCACTTGTAAGAAATCAATCTTCTAGTATGGCAGCACCTACACTTTGGAACTCACTGCCTAGTGACATCAAGCAGGTGCCCTCGCTATGCTCTTTTCGACACTCGCTTAAAACATTTCTGTTTAGGCAAGCCTATCCACAGTTTTTTTTTATTTAACAAAATTTATATACCGCTTGAATGTAAAGACCTCTAAGCAGTTTTCAAAACTTTAAAAATAAGATGTAGATGTTGACATGTGTATTAATCTCCTCTTAGCTTCCTGTTGATTTTAATGATCTTTTAATGTTTTTAAATACTTGTACTTAACTGTCTTTTCTTGATAATTTTGTGGAAACCACTTAGAGGTTCTGTTACAATCAAGCTGTATATAAATGTTGTTAAATATATAAATAACATGCAGCAGGCAAGCGCCTTAGAAGGGTGGGAATTGCTCCACCATCCCGCAAATCACACCTACTGCTAGGATCAAGACAGAAGGGTGGTACATTCATGTCGCAAGGGAGCTTGGACCCAGCCCAGAGACGCTTGCATTTCATGGCTGCAGGGAGGTCCCACTTTGCATGTCAAGAACCCAGGAAGATCAAAACTTCCATCTGTGACAAGGCGCCACCAACCACACACCACTGTAGCCCTTTTTCATCTCTATCTGCCTGAATCAGCTGGAAAGGAAGATGAAAATGGGGGCCTGCCTCCTATATTATTTGTTTCTTCCACAGTGTTTAAACACCACCTTTTAATTCTGGGGAGAAAAAACCCTTGCCAAAGGAAAGGAGACCTCATGCATCCCACATGCAAAGCCATCACACACCACAAGCGGCAGGCAATACCTGATGGATATCCATCTCGGTCAGGAGCCGCATGGCGAAATCGCTCCCGGGCACTTTGCACTCACCACTCAGGTAGAGCTGTCGAAAACGGGGTCAGAAAAGCAACGTCATTCAAAGGGGAAGGAGAATTGGGGGGAGGGAGGGAAGGAACGTGGGAAGGGAGACAGTGTTTGTTAGGGGGAAAGAAGAGCTACAGGAGAGAGACAGGCTAGAACAGGGCGAGCCACAGCTGGGTGAAGCCCCACAGGCTTTGTTACGTCTGTATTTTTACAAAAGTAGAAAGCGCTTGGCAGACCAAAGGCACAGGCTGGTCAAGGCTGAAGCCAGATCCAGACAGATGACAGAAATTTGACCCCAGCTTCAGGACTCATCCACATAGCATACTGTTAAGACACAAAACTCGTGCAACAAGGACTGTTCTACCAACATAAGAAACGGCCTAGGATAGGACCGTGCGTATGCTAAGAGTCTGCAGAAGTATAGAGAAATAGTAGTATATGAAGCATAGAAATCACCTTCTGAGAATCTCAGCTTCCTTTTAAAGAAGAAGTTTCCAACCCTTAAGGCCAAAAGATCTGGCCGCACCCCACAGGCCAACTCTGGGAGGTGGGCAGGGCAATCCACCCTCCAATCACATGATGCCACTATGACATCACATGACAGACAGATGGGTTGTCCCGCCTACTCCTGAAGTCTGCTTGCCCTCTGCAAATCGTGCCATGCTTCTCCTTTCCATCCTCAAAGCTGGACGCAGAAAGGAGCTCCTATGCGGGGGGGGGGGGGAGTTCAAAGAGCAGCGCTAGGAGGGAGAAGCTGTTTCCGCTGAATGGAAATACCTCCACCACCTTGACCAAGGTTTGCTCCATCAGCTCATGGGTGGTTGGGAGCACACTTTGCTCCAGCAAGGGAGCCGTCGGGAGCCCACTTGAAGCTCCTGATAGTACCTTTGAAGCTCCACCCTTACCTGACATCCCCAAAATGGCCTGGCAGGTCAAGTATCACCCATGATGTGGAGGTTCCCCGCCCATGTTTATAAGTTTGTGGGCCATGCTTTGTAAGATTCCAGTAACCCAAGGGCCTGGTGAACAACATTTCTAATACTTGGGGCCTTACTGCAGCCTTCTTAATGCACACATCCAATACCCAGTCCCCATATGTGCTCCTCTCTGGTGCTTGTTCCAGCATGCGCGCGCATACACAAACACATACACCTCAGCACGACAAATCCCATGTTAACAACAAAAACCCTGCATCGTTGAACCTGCCTCCAAGTGTATTTGTCCAGTAAATGAGGACTGCCCTTCCGTTCCTAGGAACAGCGATGGCAATAAGAGTCCACAGCATAATCAATAAAGCCATTTCCCAGAGGCACCCCACAACACAGACACTACACTGATGCTTAAATCGCAGGGTAGAGAATATGAGACAGAAGCCTGGTTAAGATTCCAAAAGCTGTGTCCTTAAGAAGGATTGTGGCAAACGGCTTCAAAGCAATTACTGTGGAGATGGGAGGTTAACACGTCCAGGAGGCCTGGGGAAAGAAAGACAGGGCAAGCCATTTCCAGGACATGAGGTTTTGGAGCCTGAACCTGCCTGGCATTCAGACACATATATACATACGGTAGTCTCTCTCTCTCAGGCGGGGGGGGGGGCAGTGTTGCAAGTATTCCATATAAATTATGCAAGAAAAAGCCAAAATTCCATGCCTGGAAGAGATTATGCAAATATGTCTTTACATAATCTATTCCACTTTAGCTAACTTGGGGGGGGGATGCCACAGAGTTGTACAAAGCACTAAAGCACATCACTTTGACGTGTTGAAACACTGGCTCACTCCTCTCCTCTCTGCCTGACTGCCCCTACTCCGACAGTGAGGAACCTGTGGCCCTTCAAATGTTGTTGGCCTCCCGCTCCCACCAATCTCAGCATGCCCAAAATACACAGGAACTAAGCATGTTGGAGTCCAACAGCATCTGGAAACTGCCTTTCCCAGAGTCAGACCATATGTCCACCTAGTCCAATATTGCCTACAATGACTGGCAGCAGTGGCTGTCCAGGGCTTCCAGGCTGGCGACCTTTCCAGCCCTACCTGGAGATGCCACTGAACCTTGGGCTTTCTGCAAATCAGATGGGTCTGCCACTGAGCTATATGATCCTTCTTGCACTCAAAAGCAAGATATGATGGGTAACTGAGTAAACGTGAGTAAATACAGACATTCGTTATTGGTATTACTCCACAATGTTCTTCAAAAAGCAACGAAACATTTGACCAGGCAGCCAATTACTGGCACAGGTTCCCCAGCCGCGCAAAAGGCAGAGAGAGTGGCAAGCATGGAGCGAGAGGCGGGAGACCACCCGCCCGTCAAATCTCTCACCAAGAGTGCTCACCACCTCTTGCCTGCCCTGATATCTGGAGGTAAAGAAGCTGAGCCAAGAGGTAGCAGCCTCCAGGGAGGTGTGTCTGTCTCTATCGCTATTTGACTGTCAGGAGGAATTTGAAAACATTCCTGTTTACCCAGGCATTTGATGGCTGAAGGGGGCTGTTCCCGGTGACCTGAAGATCACCAGCGAAAGAATGTTTTTAACTATAACTGTGTTTTAAAATGGTTTTAACTGTTTTTAGAATGCTTCTCTTTTTCCTGTTGCTCAGTTGCTTTTGTTGCTACGTTTGCTGCCCATGTGGCTCCTTCAGCCCCAACCCATTGGTAGCAGGATGGGATGAGTGGAATCCACACATTTGCCTGCGGCTGGGTAAGCAGAGGCGTTTCAGCAAGAGTGACAGGAAGGGGCCGTGGCTCAGTGGCAGAGCACCTGGCTTGCATGCAGAAGGTCCCAGATTCAATCCCCGGCATCTCAAGGCAGGGCAGGGAAAGTTCCCCTGCCTGAAACCCTGGAGAGCTCTTGCCTCCCAGTGTGGGCAAGACTGAGGCAGATGGACCAACGGGCAGCTTCCTGTGTCCCAGTATAAGCAGGCAAAGGAGGACGGGGGCTAGGGAAGAAAGTCATGGCTTGCTGGCTATGACTACTAGAAGAAGAGAGGCCTGAAGGCACACGAAGCCGCCACCTTGCGGAAACTTAGCAGGTCTGGGTCTGGTCCGTGTCTGGGCGGGTGACTCCCTGGGAAGCAGAGGTAGGCCACCCTGGGTTTCATGACGGAAAAAAGGTGGGATAAAAGTGCAAGGAAGTCATATTTTTTAAAAGATTGGGGTCGTTTTGAACAATAAAAGGCT
Source organism: Rhineura floridana (assembly GCF_030035675.1). Lineage (NCBI taxonomy): Eukaryota > Metazoa > Chordata > Lepidosauria > Squamata > Rhineuridae > Rhineura > Rhineura floridana. Next base: position 87,329,604 of record NC_084489.1, on the reverse strand, counting down.
CCCCCTCCCCTGCTTATAGCTGCCAAGGCTGGTGTTCAATCAAGACCTGAGAGATCTTGGAACTGGCAGAGAAAGTTGGACCGAGTCCACAAACGGGAGGCCTTCCAAGCTAGTCAGTTGGTTCAGACTTCTCTCCCCCAAAACCTAAAAGGGCCCCTGGATGCAACTCGGGGGGGGGGGAGAACAGTACTCAAGAGGGCCGAGGCAAGCCTTCTGATTAACACGCACGAAGGGCAACAGGCGAAGAGAATGTTAAAGGCTCCAACCCCCGTCCATGCAAGCTGGGGAGGGGGCTGCAGCCCCTACCACATGCTCAACAGGGAGACGGTCTTGGCCTCAGCACCCCCCCCTGCATTTCTAGCTAAAAGGACACCTCAGGGAGCAAGAGACAGGGAAGACCACCTTCTGCTTGAGACCCTGGAGAGGGCTACTGACGGTTTGAGGAGACCCAACTAGCCCAGACGGACCAGCGGCCCTACTCAGAATAAAGCACGTTCATTATGTGCCTGGTTTCCAATGGCACTCTTAGCATGGAAGCAGGAGAAAAGAACGCGCTCTCTCTCTCTATGCGTGTGTGTGTGTAGCTGCATCTGGTTTGTTTAAAAAAAGCAAAAAAAAAGAGTTAAAAATAGCACCTCTTGAGAGCCCGCACACAAGATTCCATCAGCTCTCATTCTTCTGGCTTAGTTCTATGTGATATAGCTCTTTGAGTTATTTACAAACTCCCAAGATTTACTGGGCTTTCAAGGCATTTGACAGTTAGGCCGAGGGAAACACGTGTGGGCTGTTGGGAACAGGGCCCAGAAGAGTGCTCACACTGCCAAGCACGCCTCACTCTGTGACAATATTGTCACCACAGAACTGGCAAAGACCCCCCCCCATGGGACACCTTGATCAAGATCCTGTCTTGATACAGGATATCCTGTTCCAACTTCATCATGGAGAGATGCCGATGCAGCCAACCTCGTTGTGAAAGTCTCCGTGAGAGTAGATTCCATAAACGACGCAACACTTTTCGTTTCCCCTGCTGAATGTTACTGCAAATAAGGCCTTTTCCCTGAAGCTGAACAGGTGTGCATACGTCACTTGATCACCCAATACCTGGCCACTTTTGCAGGGGAGTGTGTGAACTGCCCCCTCGCCCCGCGAAAAGTTTATATATACGTTCCTGTTTCTGGTGTTTGATCCGTGATGGATCAAGCTTCACACAGGCAAGTTACTTCTTGCTGATTGCAGCTGATGAACAAGCACTGTGTGAACTGGCCTACAGCCTAACTTCATGTCCACGTCACCACTCCATTCCACATTGTTCTGCATGGACGTCATCGTCTTGCTACCTTCTCCTCAGCTGCTCCTCTTTGTGCACCTTGGGAATTTGGCCTTGTGTTCAGTTGGGCCCCCTCGAGCAGCTTTTTCGTTTTCTTTTCCTTTCGGAAATTTGTCTGGCTAATAACAGCAATACTTTCACAGAAGATGAGCTCAGATCAGTTTCTGAATATCTCATAGTGGTAGCACAATTAAGTTACACCGCCTTGCTGAAAACATTACATTTTTGGTGACTTTTTTTTCCCTGGCTGCCCTGAGCTTCTTAGAGAAAAAGCAGCAGAAAAATATAATTAGTAACATTACCACAAGGGTCTGAGATGCCTAAAGACCAGCTAGTGAGCTGAGAGATGAATTTAGGGCTAGGGGTGTTCTGGTTCACAGCTTGTGCCTCATTGGGTCTTTTCACAGCAATCGGGAGAACTGAATCATCTTCCAGGTGCCAACTTAGCAGCATTAGCAGGGCACTTTACAAACAGCACGAGCCATTAGGGTTGGTTAGGTGGAAGATGTATTATCAGGCCAAGGCAAGGATGGCAAAGCCCACAGGCTGCATCCAGCCCGCAAAGCCACATTTAGCAGCCTGCCAGTCCTCCAGAAATTGGGTGCTTCTTCCTCAACTTACTTTGCAAAGTAGCCACCTTCTTCCTCTGGTGCAGCACCAAGACTAGAGTGTTCTAGCACTCAGAGAAGCTCTGAGGTCTTCTGGAAATCATGCAACACTAGAAGGAGAGGAGCTCTCTTTGCAAGGGAAGTTAATGTCCCCCCCCCGCTTCTTGCCATCACAACCCCATGCATTGTTTTTCCTCCTCTAACCGTCAGCCACTATGGGAAGAAACTTAGATGTTCCTCCAGTTTTCCCATGAGCGGGTGAGGGAACAGACTGCGGCTCCGGGAAGAGTAAGGGCTGAAGCGGTGAAAAGGCAAGAATTGCCTCGGAAGAGCAGACGGATACTTATCCAGACATCACAAGGGACATTGTCCTTTACGAGCCTGATGCTTGAAATGGCAGGCTGGGATGTTTCGGGACATAGGAAGCTACCTTGCCCTGAGTTGGACTGTTGGTCCATCTAGCTCAGTATTGTCAACACTGACTGGCAGCAGCTCCCTAGGGGCTTTAAGCAGGGAACATTCCCAGTCCTACCTAGAGATGCCAGAGATCGAACCCAGGACCTTCTGCGTGCAAAGCAAGTGCTCTACCACTGAGCTATAGCCCTTCCCCTTAAGGGAAGTATTTGTTGGAGACCAGGCTACAGTCCAACTGTGCCAGAAAATCTGCTTGCGGGAGAGGGCTTCAACCTGCCGCTTTTTGCTACAGACTGGGGTGCGTCTTCACGTTTTCTCTTAGACTCTGAACAATGATAGGTATGACCGTACCTTACTGTTCTGGATCAGCCGAATGATGTGCTCAAAACAGTTGTTGCTGAGGAAGATGGCCTGCAGAACTGGCCGGTCATCACAATTTAACATTTCTGGAATGGCATCTGAAGTGAAGACAGAAGACGGGGGATCTCATTAAATCATCAGATCCTGACAACAGCAGGCAACCAGCCAGAGCCAGCCAGGTCATGCTCAGAACTGAACTAGCTCTCCAGGCGCTAAGCATAACCAGATAAAAGGTGGACAATTACAGTAGGCCAGCATGTTGCTTATGAGAGCACCATGAAAAGTATAAGAACAGTGCTTAAAGTTGGAAGCATTCCTTCCTTCCCTGCCTCCTTTCTCCCACTTCTTCAGCCATTTGTCCTGCGCTCAGTTTTGAAGGATTCCACTCCTCCAACCCTCCCAACAATCTTTACCTTTAACTCAAAGTTTACACAAGGCCTGGAACCGAAACTGATGTGATGAGGCCCAGATGAACAAAGTGGCCTGGAACATCAGGCCCTACCATCGACTCAACATGCACGGGACTTTTATAAATAGCTCGGCACCAGGCCCTACATCTTTGGGCCCGCCTACTGGGGGAAAAAAGGACCATGCCATTTCAAGCAGTCTACTCTCATTGCGATGCATCAACTTGAGATAACAGAAGTTAGCAGAAAGATGCTTGAGGAGGCCTTCATAGCTAAAGTCCTCTAACGCTATACTTGTTTCTTTTCAGAAGAGAGGAGCAAGAGGTTGGATTCTGCCACACCCCACCCTAACAACACTCAACCTGTTTCCAAGGCAACCTGGTTCTAGAGCAACACAAAACTAGGAATCTAAAGTTTCCCAGCAGAATTTCAAGGCTTTCCCCTTTATACACAACACCACTTGGAAATGAACAGTGAGGCCCAAGATCAAATCCCCAACAGTTGGCTTTGTAATCCAATGTAAACTCTGTACATTTTTGGTGTGTGCCCTTATAGAACATGTTACTGACTTTCACATTTGGCGTATTTTGAAAACATACATGCAATATGGGTTACTACTGCTGACAGCAGTGGTCTTCAGTGAGTTGCATCCAATGTTAGTTCTACTCAGAGTAGACCCATTGAAACGAATATGCACAACTGACTAAGGCCCATTAATTTGAGGGGGTCCACTCCGAGTAGAACTGAGTTGGATACAGCCCAATTTATTCAGACCTGGGCCCCATTTTTAACCCAAACGTGTTTGGGGGACCCATTTATTTTCTCTCTTTTTTTAGCCATATATTTGTACGGTTATTGTGCTGCTGTTGGGACCCATCTTGGATCAGGCCTGACCCACCAGCTGAAGACCAGTGGCCTAGCACAGAGATTCCCAAAATGTGGTCCATGAACCTCATTCAGGTGTGTCTGTGGATTTGTGGCTGAAGACAGGAGGCGAAGTATCCACTGCATTCAACTGGCACGTTGGTTTTTAATTGTATCTTTATTTCTTCTTTTATTCCTTATATTGTATTTTATTATACTACAATTTGAATTCTATTGAATTTTAATGCAATATATAAGAAATAAAAAAAATAGAAATACAGTTAGAAATCATACAGCATAATAGCTGTACGAAGCACTCTTCAAGTACATGAAAGGTTGTCACACAGAGGAGGGCCGGGATCTCTTCTCGATCGTCCCAGAGTGCAGGACACAGAATAATGGGCTCAAGTTGCAGGAAGCCAGATTTCAACTGGACATGAGGAAAAACATCCTAACTGTTAGAGTCATACGACAATGAAACTAATTACCTAGAGAGGTAGTGGGCTCTCCAACACTGGAGGCATCCAAAAGGCAGCTGGACAGCCATCTGTCAGGAATGCTTTGATTTGCATTCCTGCATTGCGCAGGGGGTTGGACTTGATGGCCTTATAGGCCTCTTCCAACTCTACTATTTTATGAGTCTATGATAGCACAGTACATTACAATTGTGCAGAAAAAGCATCACAAGGTCTGTCAAGATCCTCAACAATTTTCAAGTGGTCTGTAGGGGAAAAATACCTTTGGGAACCACTGGCCTAGAACAGCCAACTGGCTGCAGCTTCATGAACAGCACACCTATACAAGGAGCCACATTTTCCCAGTGCAATGTGTTAAGAAGCCACAAGGGATAACTGAAGTAATCCCTGGCCTCTAAACTCAACAGATTACAGCACTTACCCAACATGTTCACCCTGAGGGCGATGAGTCTTTCCTCCCAGTGAGGGCCTGGTGAACCCTCCAGTGAGGCCATGGGCTGGTCCGAGTTGAGGACCTTGAAGTAGCTATCCAGGATGGCCCGGATCTCCACCTTGCGTTGGCTGGGGCTGCTGGCGTGGAGAATGTGGACCATCCCGACCAAGCTCTTCAGAGTCAGCTGCAGCAGCCTGGAGTCTTTGGGAGCTCTGCTCGCTGGAGAGCACCACTTCCGGAGCACCAGCATGAGGACCTTGACAGAGGATGCAGTGACCACCAGAAGAGCATTTTGCTGTTAGAAAGAACAAGCAAGGTTGGTGTTAAAAGCTTGCCACTGAGCAAGACTGTGCTAAAGACACCACCGAGGAGAACTCATCCAGACTCATCCATTGATCATGGGCATGAAGGGCATCGTAAAAGCCAACAGCAGTCAATAAGGAGGATTAGACTCAGGTGGGGAACTTGTGGTCCTCCAGGCAATGTTGGACTCCAGCTCTCATCTGCCCCAGCTAGCAAGGCCAATGATCAGGAGCAGCGGGAGTTGTAGTCCAACAACATTTGAAGGGTACCAGGTTTTTCATCCCCGGAATAAACTGTTGTGTACAGGCGTGTAAAGATGCAAGGGGAATTGTAAATTTATTTAAGGCATGTATACCGCCAGCATTTCTAAGTGGTGTACACTAAAATAAATTATACAACAAAGACAACAATATAAATTCACCATAAAACCAAACATATACACAAATGCCACCTTAAAATGCCTCCTGGAATATTTAGCCCCTGGTTTCTAGCCTCACACCCTCCACTCTTCTGTGCTGTAGAGCAGCCTTTCTCAGCCTTTGGGTCACCAGATGTTGCTGGATGACAATTCCCATCATTCCTGGCCATTGGACATGCTGGCTAGGGCTGATGGGAATTGTAGTCCAGCAATACCCAGGGACCCAAACGTTGGGAAAGGCTGCTTTAGAGAGCATACTTAACATGCTATTAGAGAGCCGGGGGTGGGGATGGGCAAATTGACTTTTCTGTGGCATATCCCACCCTAACATACACACACAGCCTCTTCAGTTTCCTTTCTTTTTAAAAGAAGTATCTTTTGAAAACATTTATTCTCCAGGAACTTTCCAGGCACAACTACTGCTACAGATTTAAATCTGTCTAAACCAGCCTCCTCCAACCTGGTGCCCTCCAGATGACGCTGGATTCCCATTGCTCCTGGCCAGCATGGAAGATGGTCAGGGATGATGGGAGCTGGCAGTCCAACCACATTTAGGAACATTGGTCTAAACTGGGGGGTGGGGAATCTTTGGCCACCCAGATGTTGCTGAACTACACCTCCCATCATCCTTAGTGACTGGCCATGATTGGTGGGGTTGTAGGAGTTGTAATTCAGCAACACTGGGATGGCCAGAGGCTTCCACCCCTGGTCTAAACACCTGTCCCCTCTTTCCAAGAAATCCCAGGCTAAGAATCCCTTAATCATCAATTGTTAACATCCTCATCTAAATGAGGAATTTCCAGGATTTGGAGAAGAGGAGGAAGACTATGACACTCAAACTGGTATATAACTTTTCAGTGTAGATATGCCCTAAATGGATCTACCAGTAGTTCCTATTAGTGTCCCTTACCTTCCCTCCATGTATAATTTTAAAAATCAGTTTTAAATAGATGAATCAGGTTTGTTGTGGCTTTTTCGTTTTGCATTATTTTTATCTTTGCCACTCCAACTGCTCATTGGTGGATGTACTGGTGGAAGTATATTTCTAACATTATTTTATCATTGAGTTAGCTTGGTTAGATTTTTGGCCCCTGATAAAAAAAAAATTGGGAATCCCTTGGACAGATGTTGCTCCTTCATCGTTCCAACCAATGGCTTTCCCCAAAAGAACATCGTATTAACGGAGCCAATACTGGAGAACCAGCGTGGTCTAGGAGACAGAGCACTGGGAGTGGATTGGGAAGACCTGGGTTCACATACCCATAAGCCACAAAGCTCCATGGAATAGCCTGAGGCGGTGTTGTTGTTCAGCCTAAATACCTTCTGAAGGAAGAGCATAATATAAATGCGGTGGACACAGAGACATGCATGAAAAAAACCTACACCCCACTGTGGGCCAGGCCACAACTAAAAGAGCAGAATGAAGACACAGAAGCAGACACATTAATTACACCACCACCATGGGACAAGACTGGAGGATTTCTTCTTCCCATGCTCCTTCTGAAAGCACAGCCCGAAATTTCACAATGCGATGAAGCACATAGTGAGAGGAAGACTCGCCTTAGCTCCAGAGATAATGGCTCCGAGGAGGTGGATGAGACGCAGCTGGAGGTACTCGGGGAGCTCTCTGCCCTCTTCAAAACACTCTAGCAGAGGAGAGAGGAGAGGAAGATTTAGCCTTGGAACCATGGATCCAAAGCCAATGGAACTCAGACACTTTAGCTAAGGGAAACTGGTATGCCTCCCTCCTTGCATCACACACAGAGCTGTTAACCACCTTCCCCTCTGCTCCCCCCCCCAGTTACAATGGCCCTGAACTGAGTGGGACACGGCAAAAAAATAGATTTCATATTTAACAGGTTCTTTCGCATGCATCCGTTGCTAATGTGGCATATGAACACTGAATAGATTGGCCAGGGATTTGGGCTGTGTGCAAAGCACCCTTACATTGTGAAAGTGGGAGGTGCTGTGAGCCGATGTTGATTCCCTCTGCTTTGCAACATCCTTTCTGTTATCAATCGGCAAAGAGAGTTGGGGAAGGACAGCCCTGGACAAGATCCACCTGCCCCAGTTCTAGATCCGTGCCATCCAAACCCAGAACAAACCGGATTCCGCCCAGCCACCTTCCCTTCAACCAGCTTTCAACTGATGGCTGTCAGTTCAAATGCTTTTTTCCCTATCTCAAACCCCTGATGGGGGAAAATTTGGTTTCCCAACTTCAGTGATTTCCTCTCAAGAACGGGATGCTATAGAGACGACAGCACTATGACCCCAGAGGCAATGCCAGTCCCAAAGATGGGTGACTAAAAGCTCCATGTTCCGGCATGCCCATGTGGCATGTGTCTACCATGGCTGGCATGACAACATGGCACTCCCACGCAATCCACAGGCCTCCCAAATCCACCCTTTCAAAATACCTTGGGGAGCATCTATACAACAAGCAATTCCCTAACTTTCCACCAATTAGAGCACAACAGAAAAGCAGCTCTACTTTCACTTCCCACAGGGCCGCGGCTTGTCGGACAAGCTTGGACTACCATAGCTGTCAACATGACACCAGACAAGGGCCCACCATCTTTTGTCTTTTAAACAGGCCTTAAAGACCCACCTCTTTACAGTGGCATTGAGCAACTAATTTGATCTGAGTTGCAGAACTAGTATTTTCACCTTAGCATTATAATATTTTTGGCTTTTTAAAATCACATTTTGAAATGTTGCTTTGTGGTTTTTGTGGTGTTTTATATGGTCTCAAAAACTGCACTTTTTTGTATGTTTGACACCTTTCCCTCCACCTTTTTATCTCTTTGATTATAAGCCATTGTTTTAAACTGTGAACCACCTTGAGTGATTTGGAAGAAAGGAAGTACATTAAGGGAAAGGAGAAGTGCAGGAGCCACAGCTCAGTGGTAGAGTACCTGCTTTCCATGCAGAAGGTCCGAGGTTCAACCTACAGCATCTCCAGAGAGGGCTGGGAGAGACTCCAGTCTGAAACTCTGGAGAGCTGCTGCCAGCCAGTGTCAATGACACTGAGCTAGATGGACCATTGGTCCAATTCGGTAAAAGGCAACTTGCTATTATCCTTGGCTGAGCAAGGTAAACATAGCCTGATCACCAAGTGACAATCGTGGTTGTGCAACCATGCAGTTATGACGTGGCTGTATTCAACCCCCAAATAGCCTGGAGAAATCCCCCACTTGCACTAAAACCATAAGAACTCAATCAATTTAAGCGCTTTTCAGTTACAGACACCTGGCAGAAAAGCCCCTGAAAACTCCAAGGGATATTTTGTTAAAAAACAAACTGGCCAACTGTATCTGTAAATCCATTGCCCTTAACTAATTTGATGGTTTTTGAAGAAGAGTCACTGGCACCACCCGCGGTCCAGATTTTTCTTCTCACGGAGCTAAGCCTAGCACCTTTTGACTGTGAGCCCTTCAACATCACAGAGGATAAATAGAAAACAATAAAAGAGATACATCAAATTTAGATTGGTGGGGCAAGCGGGGGAGAGATAACAGTACCTTAATGCATGGAATTAGAGGAAAATTACACCTCCTCTGCTTTTAAAAAAATATTTAGTGCTCATAGATGCACTTGCCACCTGCAGGAGGATATATTTTTCTTTCAAGCTTACAGTGACCTCTCCCCACCCCTCCTTAAAGCTGACATGTGGATCTAATAAATATCTTGGCAGGAGAAAAAGCTGACAATGCATACTGGTAGGAGCATTTCATCTCCCAGGGTGAAAACTTAAAAAAAAAAAGAGTCACTTAATGCAGATTAATCGCTCTTTAATCACCCCTTCTTAAAAACTGGCAGTCATAAGAGACTTGCCTTCAGCGTTCTGAAAATCAAGTTTATGGGAAGACATGAGTTTGAAAATGTCATCTGTGGCTAGAAGGGGCAGTTAATTCTGAATCTGTTCATCTTAAGTAAAAAAGGGCGTCTGATCTTGTGCACAAACGGCTGGAGAAGCAGCTGCCTCTCATTCTGATGCATGAGCTTCCTACATGCTGCAAGATTTTTATTCGCAAATTTTAGTGCAGTGCACTGGCCGAGAGATTGAACTATATAAGTCAAGTTGGGCCTGGTTCGATTCCTATGGGGTACAAATCTCACCTCTGTCATAAACTCCCAGGAAGCCTCGGGCAAGCCAATCTCTCTAAGCTAAGCCTCAGCAAGCACACATGCATGCATGCATGCACGCACACACACACATATACATATAAGGCATATGACCTACCTTACAGGATAGTTGTAAGGAACACTGATCTATCTTACAAGATTGCTGTAGGGAAGCCTTTCCCAACCTTTGGGTCCCCAGATGTTGCTAGACTACAGTTCCTATCATTCCTGACCACTGGCCATGCTGGCTGGGGCTGATAGGAGTTGTAGTCCAACAACATCTGGGGACCCAAAGGCTGCTGTACAAGCTATGACCTGAAAACTAACACACAATGCAAATGTTATGTTTTAAACAGTGGTATTCCAATATACAAGTGAACATACAGGTCTATCCACACTGACTAAAATGATCCTGTCCGTGAGATTTGCTTCTCGTCCAGAGGACTTGTAACCTGCGTTACAAATTCCTTAACACTTCTAGTATAAGACAGGTTTTATGCACTCAGGTGAATTTTGTAATCTGTATAAGCCATAAAGCTTGCTTGCTTTATTTTGCATAATTTCTCCTGATTTTGCTAGCTATAGGAAAGGCAAAGAGATAAGCAGAGCACTGAAGCAGCATCCCACAAACACTAGAAAACTTAAGTCAGTCCATCTCTCCGTTTTCCAAGATTTCAGTAAGCACTGCCTATAAGGACTAGGAACACAACATTTTGTTGTTGTTTTTAAATGAATGCTGAGAATCTCATGAAATGGAACTCTGTGCTCAACACTATTTTCTTGGCTTCTTTGTGCATTCCTATAATGCACACACACACACGCTATAGATCCAGTTTAGAAACTGTTCTGATAACTACCAGCAAAAAAAATAAAAGTAGAAAAAATGTTCATTAGCATTTAGCAAACAAAACAGTATGTGTAGCATTTTACTCAGACTGGGTATCACTGACACATGATTGTTACATGATAGAACACTCCTCCAAGAAAATCAAGGAAAGCAGACAATAACACAAGGAAAAAGAAGAGAACGTCAAGTCCCAAAAACTTGTCATTGCAGGAGCATCACATCACCATCATGTCCAGTAGGGAAGGGGTCATCTATCTGATTCCGTTCTGTTTTTCGATTCGTCAAATGGGCTGCTAGTTCCTGTTTGCTATAAATTGTGCTCTGCTAGTTATCGCGATCCCCAGTTCTCTCCTTTTTTCATTTATTTTTTGAAAAATTACAAACTTTTCTGTTACGCCTTAAACTACTGTATATTTATATAATGTATACAGCAGCAGCAGATTACAAAAATAGTTACATAAATAATTATGTAACTCCAATGTGGATTTTAAAAAAATTATGGTGTCACTAACAGCCATGAACGCGCACAAAGAGTGGGAGCCTGTTTGGCAATGAGAAAACTTGCAGATTATCCCAGAATTCAACACCAAATCCCATTTTGCGAATATTCTACACCATTCCGAGTGTCTGGGCAATATTGCAGTTTTGAGCAGAAGTCAGACAACATAGAGAACCCAAATGTCAGCATGTTGCATAGAGAAGAATATGAGGTTCTGTAGTTGTCATATACTGAAGGAAAGTTGTTGTTAGTTTTTAGATTAAGCTGTTTAAATCTAGGGTCACTTTTTATGTAATGTTTAAACCACAGTTAATTTTTAACGATGGTTTAAGGCGATTGAGTAGTGTGCTGGAACACGCTGCTCAGTTATTCTTGATTTGCTCCTTCTCAACTCCAGACTTTGCTGTGCTTGGAAGGGAACAAACCAGAGGTTGCCTTGCGTTACATGTGAACTAGCGCTTATGGTCTGTTTCTCCCCAAAGAAACTATAAGAGGCAAGCCAAGAACAAACCACAGCTTACCACTTGTGGTTTGTTTGGGGGAAACAAGCCATGAGTAGTGGGGTGGCCCACTGCTCATTCGCCTTAAACCATAGTTTAGAACCGCCTACGCCTCTCCATGGGACAGGGGATCCCAACCCATCACCTGCCTTAAATGAGAAAGCAGCAAATCAGGAACTGCTGAGTTGTGTGCACCAATGCACTGAATGTTTAGATTAATAAGTGAGCCAGTTGTGTGTGAGCTGGGCCCTAGAATGTCTTGCTTAATTTCAAACTCTCATCCCAAATCACTCCCTCCAAAAACAGCCAACGTGATGTCCTCCAGATGCGGTTGGACTCCAACTCTCATTAGCCCCAGCCAGTACGGTCAATGGTCATGGGAACAACAACTGGAAGATATCACGTTGGCTACCCCTGCAGTGCAGAACCAAATTGTGACTTGCACGCCACATATGGACACGTGTAGGATTGCAAGACTGTTGCCGCCACCAAATCTTTAGCACCGTGCTGGAATTTTGTGAAGTTGATTTTTACGCACAATGTTTATACTAAAGGTTGATACTGAAGAGAATATTCTATTCAGTTATTAGTTGTGTTTTATAGATTGTAGACTGTAGTGCTTTTATTTTATTTTATTTTCTGTTTAAGATGCTTTAACTGATGTTGTACACAGCTAAGAGTTTCGCTTAAATATATACGGTACATAAATTGTCTAAGCAAATAAAATGCTGGAATACACAGTTGGAGAGCCCATTTTGTTCCAGGATGGGAAAGCTGTTGTAACAGTGGGATTGACACTGAACACAGGAATATACACAGTGCCATTCTCAAGAGAAGAAGCCAGGAAAGGCCCCAGATTTGGGAAGAGAATAAGTGACATCGAAGCATTTACCTTGGAAAAAAGAATTAAACTCTTGAGGCAACACAGCTGGTGCAAACTTGTATTTGTTCTTCTCTTTCATGCTGATGATCTCCCTAGGAGCGGCAAGAAATGCAAGAGAACACGAGAGAGGCTTTGTAACATGAAGCCAGCAGCTTTAACACATGGTGGTCTAAGACAACACCAGCGCAATCCGCCATGAGAAACATTACCAAGGCCATGTGCTGGGAGGAGGAGGAGACAGGAACAGAGGAAGCTGCCTTATCCTGAGCCAGACCATTCACCCACCTGGCTCAGTACTGTCTACACTGACTGGCAGCAGCTCTCCAGGATTTCAGGCAGGGAGTCTCTCCCAATCCTATCTGGAGATGCTGGGGATTGAACCTGTGACCTTCTCCGTGTAAAACAGTTTACTACTGAGCTATGGTCCTTCCCCAGTTATAAGCACAATTCCAATTGTTCCCTGTATCTGAAGTCACATCGCACAAGAATGGAGTTTGGCAGCTGGCACTAGATTCAAGCCTAAGAAACACAGCAGTCACTAAGCCTCTCACCCCCAAGCAAATGTCTTACTGATTTTCTAAGTACAGTTGATTAATTAAAAGTACACTGAAATCATTTTAATACTGAGTTTAGATGTCCAACCTGAGGCCCTTGCTTCAACAATCCCGTGTGACATTCTCTGTTTACACAAGAGCACAGGCATTTAAGATCTCAAGAGTGCCTCCAAACAGCGAACACTTAAATGCATTTCTATTGCTTTGTGGCAAGAACGCAGCAAAACATAACAATATAATTAGTCAAGAAGATCAACACGAGGACCATTTCCATCAGGAAGCAGAATCGACTTGGCAGCTGAGCAGCACCAGGCACCCATGTGCTCCTCGACAACCACAACAGATTTGCAAGGTACAGCCCACTGAACTATGGCCAGATCCCAGTTTAATGACCGGTCTGCCCTTCTACACCAAGGGACACACACTCACCCGCTCAGCTGTCTCCTCCACGTCTGGTAGGGATCAAAGAGGCACTCATAGAGGTGCAGTGCATAAAGAGTTATGTTCTCCAGCTGACTCCTGTCATGCAAGTGCTGCCCCTGGGTGTTCTTGAGCTGTCAAGGACGCAAGCAACCCAGTCAATCTGCTGATTGCAGTTTTTCTTTGTTTCTTTTTAAAAAAAGCTTTTTCTCTAACCAAAGAGCTAGTTGAAATATATTCACATCATTAAGTGAGCTTTTGAAGATAGGAAAAGCTGGGATAGGCCACTGTCACTCATTTAATTCATCAGATAATGAGGACCCTCCAGAGTCAAAAAAAGAAAGGGGTGAGGGGGAGGAGAGAGTAGGAGTTTGACTTGAGGGTGGCTCCAAAGAAAAATCTTTAGAAGGTCACCTCTGGGGACTGTTTTGTGTACTGTAACAATGGTCACAAAGGAACAAAAAGAAAATGAGTGTTGAAAGGGATTAACCACTTATTTATTTTATTTGTTAAATTTATATTCCCCCTTTCTCCTAGAAGGAGCCCAGGGCTGCAAACAAAACACTAAAAGTACTCTAACATCTTAAAACAAAACATCTTGGGGAAAAACCTTTAAAAACCTTTTAAAAAGCAATTCCAGCACAGAAGCAGACTGGGATAAGGTCTCTACTTTTAAATGCTTGTTGAAAGAGGCCCCATCATGCTTCTAGTCCATATTGTTTCTGCTCATACTTGTTCAAAGGAGGTGGGAAGGGACTGGAGAGAGAAGGGTGGACTAAGATGCTAACAGTAAGTGATTGAATGTTCCGGCTGTATATACTGATTCTCATCCCAAGTCCCATGAAAACTCCTGTCTCTTCCCCATTATCAAATCCACCAAGTTTCCCCTTAAGAACTCTAAGCTAAGCAAGTGAATTAAGTCGCGCAGCCTTCAGCCACTTGCTATTTCTTGGTTCCTTAGGAATCTGAAGCAGCCAGACCTGGCTAACATACAGCACCAGGAATTCAAGCTTACCTTGTCTGAATATGCAGCCAGCAAACTGATCACTTCATGAACAAAAACTGGGGGCTGGTCGGTTTGGACGTTTTCCAGATTCCTGCAAAGAAGCAATAACGGATGAGAAAGAATCAAGCATTCAAGCAATCATTTGGGGAGGGCACAAAGTCCTTTGTTGTCTGCAACAGAGAGACCCAGAGCAGGTAAATTTCTTTACAGGAATGCTAATGTACTGCAAAAGAGAGAGATAATGGTAATGTTCATTATGTATGAATGAGAGCCAGTGTGATATAGTGGTTAGAGTGTTGGACTACGATCTGGGAGACCAGGGTTCGAATCCTCACATAGCCATGAAGCTCACTGGGTGACCTTGGGCCAGTCACTGCCTCTCAGCCTCAGAGGAAGGCAATGGGAAACCCCCTCTGAATACCGTTTACCATGAAAACCGTATTCATAAGGACGCCATAAGTCGGGATCAACTTGAAGGCCATCCATTTCCATTATATATGAAGCACCTCAACGCTAGGCAGTAAGAAGAGAGTGTGTGGGAAAGGTAAAGAGGGAGGGCTGCTGTCCTGAAATACTTCAGATGCAGAAATTTGCATAAATGAATTTGTAAACATGAATGTACAGCATTATGAATTCCTGGAAGGCTTTAGGCGACAGTCAATTTTCTAGCCCTCAAGGTCTGGAGAAACTGTAGGTGCTCTTTTTGCAAACTACATGCTAAGTGTCCAGTATTCCAGAGGGCAGGGCTGCCCATCTCTTCTTCCATCACATCCCCTCGACCAGCACAATGCCCTCCGATATCTGACAAAGGAAAAACTACTGTAATAGGCTCGTGTGATGCCTACAAAATGGGCAAGTAATTTTCTCTATGGGATCATGTCGCTGATCAAAGGGTTATAATTTCTGAGTGTGCATATTAATATCAACACACAAACACACACAGAAAGGCAAACAGGTACAGCTAGCAAGATGCCGAAATTAGGTACTAGGTTCCACGCCCACTAGCAGTCTGTAGACAAAGAGAAAATTACTTGAGTCGCTTTCACTTAAACTGCCCTCTTCAAAATGGTTAGGACAGACTGCAGAATAACTGGTCCCTCCAGCCAAAAAAATTAAATAATTCAGATTTGAATATTTAAACTGAACACGGAGACAAATATAGACAAAATCCCCTGAGGAAATCCCCACAATGCCAGTCCAAAAAATTCCCACCAACTTAATGTCAAACCACCCACCTTGCACACACCTGCTTGTCATACAGGGGACTCCCCAGTGTCTAGATTCAATTCTCTGTCCCCCACTCCACATTTTACCCAAGGACAGCTGAGTCCTCTTGGGGTTGCAACCTTTTTCCGCACAGGGCTCCAGTGCCTTTCAGAGCAGCATAAGCAGCAGCAATTCCGCGGTGACCAGGACTGGAGATAAGAAAAGCTTTTTCAAAGGAGCTCTTTTGAGAAAGAGGGTCAATCCTGAGTGTTATGGCCTGACCCTAAATAGTAAGGGGGGGGGGAGAATCCACTTCCATTCAGCTTTAGTCCTCATACTACTTGTCCTCTCCAACTCAATCCTTTAACTCCTGGAGAGAGCAAACTCCCTTAAGAAGACCACTGCTGGATCAGGGCAGCAGTCCATCTAGTCCAACACCCTGTTCTCACAGCGGCCAACCAGATGCCCACAGAAAGCCCACAAGCAGGACCTGAACACAAGAACACTCTCCCTGTCTGTGGCTTCCTGCAGTTGGTGTTCAGGAGCATACTGCCTCCAACTGTGGAGGTAGAACACAGCCTTATCCTCCATGAATCTGTCTAATCCTCTTTTGAAGCCATCCAAGTTGTGGCCATCACTGCCTCCTGTGGGACCACATTCCAGTTTAACTCTGCGCTGGGTGAAGTACTTTCTTTTGTCCATCCTGAATCCTCCAACATTCAGCTTCATTGGACGTCCCTAGGTTTATGAGAGAGGGAGAAATACTTTTCTCTATCCATTTTCCCATCTACTGAATATATGTACACTGAGTTTATAGAAAACACTGGGATACTAAGCCACACAGCTCTCCCCTGTTCAGATCTTGTAAGTTCAGGTCTGTGGCTTCCTTTATGGAATCAATCCACCTCTTGTTTGGCCTTCCTCTTTTTCTACTCCCTTCTGTTTTCCCCAGCATTATTGTCTTTTCTAGTGAATTACCCAAAACACCCATGTTTTCCAATAATTCCACCGTGGGTTTCAGAACAAAGTGTGCCAACTGAACAAGATTGTGCACCTGTTCCCTTTTCTCTTCTCTCCCCCCCTCCCCAGCAAAAAAACCCCCATGTGTTTAAATCTCAGTTTTGTGTATTTTAAGAGCAAGCTTGTTAGGTGAATGCATTTTGTTGGACACAAAAGAAAACACAGCCCTGGCCTAGTCTGGAAGAAGTCCATGAATCAAGTTCACACGTGCATTCCCATCCAGAAAGAGTGCGGGGAGGGGGAGGCACCATCTTTTGCTGGAAACCCTGAGTGAACGCCATTATTCTGAACAAGTAAATCTCAGCTCCTGGATCAAATCCACATTGCCTCTTACATGGCCCAACTCCAGAGAGTTGACCATGTCGACAAAGTGGCTTGTTTTGGTGGTGGCGGAGAGATGCCTGAATGAGAAGACTCCCCAAAGAGGCAAGTGGGGAGCCACCGAGCCAGCCTCCTCCACACTTCATCACCGGCCTACTTCAAAAGCATTCCTGGCCACACCATCAATAAGGGCAGCTTTTGCAAAGCCTTCCCTTCCCCCCCCCTCCATGATCAGAGAAATTCATTTCAGGTCGCTGGCCCCAGGGTACGCAACTGTGCAAGAGAAGCAATTATCAGCTAGGTCTTATCTCTGGCTCGCAGACTGCAGGCCTCACAGGAAGAAAAAGAGAGAGAGAGAACAAGGTTTTCCATCATGCCAGACCAAGAATAACCCACACAGCTTTGGGGGTTTTTTTTAAAGAAAAAGGCCCCAGGGAGAACAGCAGCCCCAGGGAGAACAGCAGCCCCAGTGCTTCGCCATCAACGGGTGGAGCAGGAAGCAACGCTGGCCAGAACAGAGGAAGGAAAGGGAGCCTTGATAGCTTATTATTGGCAAGGCAAGAGTGTGCCAAGGCTCCAGAAGTCGCCGGAGACCAAAGGTGACAAAAGGCCAGAAACGACCAATTAGGGGCCAGAGAGCTCAGTGTAATCATTCAGTTTCACGCTCTCCCTTCCCCAAGAAGTGGGAAGCAGAGGGCATACAGGGTCAGCTTCCTTTGGAAGAGAGCACACATGTAGAAATGGACAACATCTTTGTAACCGGTCCACAGGGTCATTCGAGCAAGCACAGAAACAGGCAGATCCACAGCAACATGACTCCAATAAGCCAAAGCCCAGAACGATCCAATCCCCCACGTCCCCAAACACATACTCACAACACTCTACTGATTTAGGGGAGGGAAATAGCTCAGTGGTACACCTGCTTTGTATGCAGATGGTCTCAGATTCAATCCTTGTTATATCCAGTTAAAAGGAGGCCAGGTAGCTGGTGATGGGGACAGAGCTATAATTCCCAGAGTTCCCTGGAGAGAAGAATTGATTGTTAAACCACACTAGGAGTGATAGCTCCGCGTGGGAGGGTCTCCGAACCATTCTCAGCACTATGGTTCCAGAATGCTTCAGGGAAAACCATGACTGTTTAAAGTGGTACAATACTGCTTTAAATGTATAGTGCAGATGGGGCCTCATAGCAAGCCTCAAGAGAAACAGAGTGGACTAGTAACACTACTCAGTGGTAGCACCCTGGCTGTGGAACAGCCTTCCCAGGGAGGCTCGCCTGATTCCATCGTTGTGGTCTTTTGGGCCTTTCTGTTCATCCAGGCCTTTTAAATAGCTGAGGTCATCTGGGCCTCTCAGATTTTAAGTCTGGTGCGTGGCACGGGGAGTTTTCTTTTTTGCATTTATGTAGCTTTTCGTTTTATGGTTATATCTTATTTTGTATGCATTTTTTTTTAAAAAAAATTTGTAAGCCACACAGAGAATGTTAATTTATTAAGTTTATATCCTGTCCTTCCACCCAGAAGGAGCCCAGCCAGACCTTGATGTTATGGGACTGCCGCAAATACCCTAAATGAATGAATTAATAAATCAAAATAGAGATCACCCAATTTCCCACACTCAAACCCAACACGCCGGGGCTACCAACCCACGATGGCACATCTCACACACGCAGCCTCCAAAGGATTAAATTCTCTATCTTATCCTTTGTAGAGACCCTCAGCTACTCCCATCAGCTACTGCTTCATTTGGCAAAGTGTGAGGTTTCATGCGTTAGAATCCAGAGGGGTCAAACAACATCGTTCTAGCTGGATGCGGCAGGAAGGGCAAACAGCTGTTCTCCTTGCACACCCTTAGAACAGTTTTGCCCACAGGTAGCCCTTACACCCACAACCCAAAACAAAACCAGAGGAAGGCAGCTGGAGTTAGGCTTGGCGAAGGAACCTGTGTTATAAATCAGTCAACTATTTCTTTTACAGCAGGAGGAACGTTTCCAGTAATGAAATACTGCAGCGAAGCAATAAACTTAAAACACCACAAACAAGCTGTGTTGCTTAAAAAATGTGCTTGCATAAAACCTATTTGCAGAGTCAGGAATCATTAGCAAATAAAGCAAGCTTTGTTTATCCTAATCTTTACTTTGCATATTTTAACGTGGTCAACATAAAAAGACCCAATTCTTTTCTGGTGTTTTTTTTTTTTTTTGTACCAGTGGAGAAAAGAGTGTTGGCCTTGGACAGGAGAGGCTGGGGTCAAATCCCCAATCTGCTCTGAATTTTATGGCTCGCTCTTGGGACAATGCTGGGAAGGTATGATCTGTCCAATACCTGTTAAATTGGGGATTATTTGAATGAATAACCAGATCCTGCAGAGAAGAGCCACAAAGTCCTAGCCTGTTTGCTTCTGTCTCTAACCGTCTGTGATAGTACAGTAGCCTTCACCAACCTGCTGCCCCGCAAAGGTTTGGGGGGTACAACTCTCATCATCCCCAGCCAGCACAGTGAGTTGCAGCCCAAAGCATCTGGACGGCACCAGGTTAGCAAAGCCTGTTGCAGAGCAACCTTTCATAGCTTAAAACCAGGATGAAAAGCCAGGATCTCCATTTGTCACAGTGGCTTCCTTCTCACTGTTTATCCAGTGGGGATGGAGCACCTACAATAAATGGATCCTGCCCCCTAAGAAGTTGATTCACTTTCTTTCCCCAGTGACTAAAATGGGGGGGGGAATATTTTTTTTAAAAAGGTGAACTCTCCCTTGAAGAATGAGGCTGGGCTCCGCTTCTTCCTGTCTTTAAAACTACAGCATGCTATGCCGTCTAAAGAGTTCTGGGCAGAGGATATCAGACCTCTCCAGCCTGTCAACATCAAATTTCAGGTTCGTTACTTCTGCAAGCTGTCCCTAAAACTAGAAGTTGGAAACTAAAACTCTGGCTCCTAGGGGCTGGAACCACGTAGGTGCAAAAGCAATGCCCACGCCTGCTGCCACCATCATGCCACATGTAACACATCAAAACCTTGAGCTAGTGGCAAGAAATAGGTGGTGGGGGTGGAAGAGACCGGGCAGCAAGCTCCCAACTTCAAATTCAAGAGGCCGTAGTTGAAACCGCCCCACAGCCTCACCTGGACTACAACTCCCATCAGCCCCAGAAAGCACAGCTTCCTTTTCACCCACAGTTAGCTGGCTGGGGCTTATGGGAGTTGTAGTCCAGAACATCTGGCGGGTGCCAGGTTGACGAAGGCCGGCCAAAGGTGATTTTCAGACGTGAAAGCTTTGTGTTGTTGGGCCTGCATTGCCTGTTTTGCACATGACCGCCCTCCTCTGATGCAGCAAGTGAACAATGTCAGCGCCACGGTCCCAAGACCTGCATGATTCTGGATGGGAGATTTGCCATCGCTTTATCCCATTGCTGAAATCCTAGCTTTCACGGAGCTAGGAGACGGAAGTGCAAGGGCTGAGGTTGGGTTAAATGGAAGGGTCCCTCCCGACCACCTTAACTTATCAGGAGGCCGAGTGCCTACAAGTGGCTCTTTCAACGACCTACATGTACAAAACTCGCATGAAAAACCTGGGCCGCTTGTTAAGGCCTCTGTTGGAAGCCAGGCTCTATTCCCAAAGAACAGGAAAGATGTCCGCCTCTCGCAAGACCGACGGTCTCTCAGGCTTTGCGGGCGAGGAGAGAGGAGATAGGGCAAGAGCCGGGAGAGGATATTTTTAAAGGGCTTAAGAACACAGAAGTGCTGGAAATGGTGGCAGACTCGTTTCCATGGAAACAAATAGTGGAGGGAGATCCCACTGCTAGGTTTTGATACTGTAGCAGAACGACGAAGGAGACCGTTGGGGTGAGTGGGCTTGGGGTAGGGTGGGGGCCAACAGCCTCCCCCAGCCCCCAATTCTGGGGTCCCTGGGAAGGGGCAAGAGGAACACCATGGCCTGAAGAACAAGGAGAGATTGTTTCAGCATCTCTCTTTCGTACTTGGTTTGCCAGGTCAGAAGTAGTGGTTTCTGAAAAAGTCAAATTGTGTCTTGTGGAACTGCCATATTCTGGAGTAAGCAGGATGGGGAGCAACAACATTTATCTCAAAATGGTGGCTCTTGGGTGCCTAACAGGCCTGACAAACAGTTATCAGGGATCAGGAGGCAGATTACCACCAAAGGGTGCCCTGTTGTAGCATCCTAGAATTTCTTGTGGACAGCAAACCGTCATAGACTAAAATGTTCTGCACATTGTAATAATAATAATAATAATAATAATAAACTTTATTTCTACCCCGCCCTTTTTCCAATAGGACTCAGAGCGGCTTACAACTAAAAACAACACCATTAAAACATACAGAGTATATTATTAAAAAAGAATTAAACTATGAGAAAAATTAAAACCATAAAATATAGGTTAAAAACAGCGGACAATTTAAAATAATAAAATCATATAATGTAATCACCAAACCTATGACACTTAATCCTGGTCGTTCTCTATCCCAAATGCCCGTTGAAATAAAACAGTCTTTACTTGTCGCCGGAAAGACGGCAAGGAGGGAGCTGATTGCACCTCACTCGGAAGGGAGTTCCACAGCCTAGGGGCGGCCACCGAAAAGGCCCTATTTCGTGTCCGCGTCATATGTGCTTGCGAAGGTGTGGGGAACACAAGAAGCGCCTCACCTTAAGATCTCAAATCCCGGACAGGTTCATGTAGGGAGATAAGATCTATCAAATAGTCTGGACCTGAGCTGTATAGGGCTTTGTAGGTCAAAACCAGCACTTTGAATTGTGACCGGAAACAAATTGGCAGCCAGTGGAACTGTTGTAACAGGGGAGTTG
The DNA here is from genome assembly GCF_030035675.1 of Rhineura floridana. Taxonomy (NCBI): domain Eukaryota; kingdom Metazoa; phylum Chordata; class Lepidosauria; order Squamata; family Rhineuridae; genus Rhineura; species Rhineura floridana. Next base: position 87,307,801 of record NC_084489.1, on the reverse strand, counting down.
TATGGTCCCTGTAACCATCCCCGGTTAGCACTCTGGCTGCAGCTCTTTGTACCAATTTAAGTTTCCGAACAGTCTTCAAAGGCAGCCCCATGTAGAGCGCGTTACAGTAGTCTAAGCGGGATGTAACCAAGGCATGCATCACCCTAGTCAGATCAGGTAGCTCCAGGAACGGGCGCAGCTGGCGCACCAGTTTTAATTGAGCACATGCGCTCCTGGATACAGCAGCAATCTGGGCCTCCAAATTCAAAGCTGAGTCCAGGAGTACACCCAAACTGTGAACCTGAGACTTCAGGGGGAGTGCGACCCCATCCAGCACCGGTTGAATCCCTATTCCCTGATCTGCCCTCCGACTGACCAGGAGTACCTCTGTTTTGTCAGGATTTAATCTCAACTTGTTTGCCCTCATCCAGTCCATCACTGATGCCAGACACTGGTTTAGGGCCTGTACGGCTTCCTTGGCTTCAGGTGGAAAAGAGAAATAGAGTTGAGTGTCATCAGCATACTGATGGCACCGAACCCCAAAACCCCGGACAACCTCTCCCAACATAAGCCTCCCAAGTTGCAGAATGTAAGTTGCTCCCATACTTAAAGGCCTCAAATTAGTTTGTTGCAGACTCCAAGCAATGTATCTCCTATAAGCAACTACTGTTGTCAAGGGCTTCCCTTCTGCCTCTCCTAATATGTCAATTTTTCCCCCAAAAGAAAAGAACACTCCTATAAAACTAAACTTAGAATTTCAGAAGATGATTCACTGCTGCCACCCCTTAAAAAAACCCCATAATGCCTAAAATAGGTTTCAAATCGAGAGGAGAGAATAAGATCAGGTTGTAACCCTTGTATATGGAAACACTGGGGGGAGGGAAGAATAGCATTGCCCTAAAAATTTATATCCATGGCTTCTTGGTACACAGTCACACTGTGCCATAAAAATTAAAATTCACGAGCAAGCTCACCAGGATTTACCTTGCAAGCACCATAAATCTTCATAAATAAGTTTATATCCACCAATATATTTACTCATACTATTCTGTGACACATTACCCTTTCTCATTTTATGAAATATTTATGCATGTATATAGTTAAATTTATCCTTCTAATAATTCAAATTTGGGAAAGACTTCACAAAAGTTGAAACCAAAGAGAATCGCCAATTTAATACATGGCAAAACTCAAATACAATACTGAAGGGTCTCCACATAACGAATTCCCTCTCATTCTCATTCTTCTACTAGCTGGCAATATTTTAACATCTTGCGCCTCCTAGCAACGCCTGATCTCTTTTCTGCATTTCTAGTGCTACATCAAAATTTTACATTGTAAAGTTAGCATACCTTGCCCTATTTCCTGGGCTCGGTGAGGTAACAGTTTATTTATGTATTTATATTATAACTTATTTTTATTAATTTAACTACGACTACTACTACTACTACTACTAGAATTATAGTAGTTGGAAGGGGTCTATAAGGCCATCAAGTCCAACCCCCTGCTCAATGCAGGAATCCAAATCAAAGCATTCCCGACAGATGGCTGTCCAGCTGCCTCTTGAAGGCCTCCAGTGTCGGAGAGCCCACCACCTCTCTAGGTCATTGGTCCCATTGTCATATGGCTCTAGCAGTTAAGAAGTTTTTCCTGATGTTCAGTCGAAATCTGGCTTCCTGCAACTTGAGCCCCTTATTCCGTGTCCTGCACTCTGGGACGATCGAGAAGAGATCCCGGCCCTCCTCTATGTGACAACCTTTCATGTATTTGAAGAGAATAATAATAGTAATGGCAGCCTCTAGACAGTTTCCAACGTGCTTAAGATTTGCATCTGGGCAAGGCTCCCAAGACCTCCTCTATCATTCAAGTATCTCTTAGAACTCACTTGTTACGGAAAAAAAAAAAAGGTATGCATCTGGAGAGATTTAATTGCTTCCTTACCCATATTTTCAGATTTCAAACTGGGTGAAAATAAGATCAGAGACTATGTTCTCACTGTATCTCATCTAGTAAAAATAGACAGCTAAAACACGGTTACCAATGTGGATTGGATTTTGCATTTCAAAACAAAAACTGATTCCACCACATCAGTTTCATGTGTTGAGTAAACTGAACTTGACCCACACAGGAGAATGTTGGTGTTTTAACACCTCATAGTAAATAAGGGCTGGCTCTCATCCCTAGGACACATTCACACAGAAGATTATTGGGTAAAACTGCGGCTGCAAAAGCCACCTAACAGTGACTGCGCCACAAGCAGAAGATGAGAAGCAGCGCTAGCCAGAGTCCAAAAAGAGCAACAAGAATACCTGCAAATAATGATGAAGAACTTGACAAGCAACAGAGCCTGGTTGAGGCCTGCCTCAGGCACCTCATGACGAGATATCTGGTTAACACAATATGTCAGCTGCTGGGTAAGCACATGGAGGACGTCAGAGGGAAGCAGCGGAATCTCGGAGATAGAGTCCTCTGGCCTAGGAGCAGAGACAAAGAAATCAAATAAGTTTGCAAACTCTCCTCCACGTAAACCAACCTCTGAGAACAGTGCTAGTGTAAAACTGGCTGAGGCCGATGAGATGCATTGGGTGGCCTTGAGCTCTCAGCCTAATATTCTCAACAGGGTTGTTGTGAAGCTAAAATGAGAAAAACCTGCACTCCCCGGCAAAAGATTACTCAGAATGTGATCATAGAATCATAGAATAGTAGAGTTGGAAGGGGCCTATAAGGCCATCAAATCCACCCACCTGCTCAATGCTTACCAGACAAATCCTAATTTAGAGTATCTGGGCACCACAGTTGAAAAAGAACTAATAGGACAGGGATGGGAAAACTTTTGCACCCAGAGGGCCGCACTTTGGTTCGTTAATTTCAATGGGTCTTCTCTGAGTAGGACTTAGAGACAACCCAGAGATTGGGAGCAACCCATAGTTGACAATTCTGTGAAGATACTTGAGCGATGTCCTAAATAACTTGGCCAGTTGAGAGCACATGGTGTCGTTCGTCTTTTGGTTGGTCATTGAGTATACAACAGTACCCAACTGTTCCTGAGCTGGCCCAGTTCTAAACCAATTTTGGCCATGTGAAGCAAGCATCACCCATCTTTTACTGATAAGGAGCTGCAGTTGGTCAAAGAGCACCTAAAAATAGCCAGAAGACTTCTGTCTGGGAACACATGTTGCCAGTAGCACACCATCTCTGGTCATGTGCCAGGAATCCTAAATACTGGGACATTCAAATGAAATGGCCCAGGATGAGTCCGTGAGAAATGTCTACAACTCAAAGACTACCACCATGCCACCCAACACAATTTATCCCCAGACATATACTGCATATATATCATATATTTAAAGTACATTCCCCCTGCAAGAATCCTGGGAACTGTAGTTTGTTAAGGCTGCTGGGAATTGTAGCTTTGTGAAGGGTAAATTACAGTTCCCAGCATTCTTTCAGAGGAGAAAATGTGCTTTAAATGTATGGTGTATATGGAGCCACACATGTAGGGCATCTTAAGACTGCAAGAAGCCCTTTCGTTCTAAATTGCCTCCTCTGTTCTGTTTTAGAGAGACTGCAAGACTGAATACGTTCGAGACCAAGAAGTTTGCCCTACTCACAGGAAAAGGAGCAGTAGGTGTCAACTGTAGGAGAGGAGACTGAAGGAGAGGAGACTGAAGGGTAGACCTTTGTATTGTGGAAGACATGGAATGTATCAAGCGTGGTTAGAAGCAGTGTGGTGGGGGGGGGGATAGAGTGCCAGCAGAGGATCAAGGAGACCCAGATTCAAACCCCCACTCAGCCATAAAGCCCAATGGGTGACTTCTCAGCTAGTCTCTCTGCCTCTTTCTCAGCCTAGACTTCCTCACAGAGTTGTTGTGAGGATAAAATTGCGTGTAGAGCTAGGTAAGTGGTAGGGGGAGGGTTAATGTGATGCACACAGGCATTGAAGTCCCCTCCATCTAACCGCTCAAGGTTCTGTTTACCTTCCAGTTCAACATCAGGGATTTCTCCATGTACCGCCTCTGCATTTCAACTTTCATTAGAACTAGAAACTTGTCTGCTTTTTAAAGAGTGCCTGTAGTTTTCAGAGAACCAGTGTGGGGTAGTGGTTAGAGTGTTGGACTACGACCTGGGATACCAGGGTTCGAATCCCCACACAGCCATGAAGCTCACCGGGTGACCCTGGGCCTTTCACTGCCTCTCAGCCTCTGAGGAAGACAATGGGAAACCCCCTCTGAATACCGCTTACCATGAAAACCCTGTTCACAGGGTTGCCATAAGTCGGAATCGACTTGAAGGCAGTCAATTTTTCCATAGTTTTCAGATTTGCAATCCAACCTCATAAAAGCTTCTGGAGGCAACCGCAAACACTCTCTTGAGCAAACTTGCAACCACCTCTCTAGCAAAGATATCTTGGTGTTTTTGAGGGAGGGGGAGGCGGCATACATCATTTCAGGAAGAGAAACTTTGCGTTGTATATCAAATCACATAACCAGAGGTGGAAGAATCTAACTTTACTGATCCAAGCTTCCTGCACAAAGGCCAAACCACTGTCCACCAATGCCTCACAGATTCTGCAAAAGAGAGAGTGGATGCATCGCTGGAATAAAGCACTTGTAATACGTACAGAGCCAAACACGACAAGACAAGGTGAAAAGATACATAATTCTCTCACAGAGAGAGAGAGAGACAGAGACAAAAGGGGCAGGAAACTGCACCACAGATGGATCAGCTCAAGCAGTTCTTGCATCAGGCACTTGTGTGTGGCAACACAATAGCAGTGTGGAAACCAGGAGTGCCTCTGTGTTAATCACAGGCTGAAGGAGCAGAGGAATGAAGGGAGGCTAGAGGAGGAGATGGCTGAGGTGGAGGCCTCAAGGCAAGTTATTTCCACAAATTGCTCTTGGGTGGTTTTCAAGTTACACACACCTCCGGGTATTTCTTATCATGCAGAAAATAAATCCTTAAGTAGATCCTGTGAGCTAAGGCAGGAATTGCAATCATGCAAGCACCTATGGAGGGTTGTGTTAGCAGCTCAAGCTGTGACCAGCCCATCTGTTGGGCAAAATGGTATAATAAATAAATAAATATCCAGGCAAGCAAAAGAGATTATTTACGTTCAAGGACACATCTGAGCCAGATTAAAATTCACTTCTGAAAGGGACAGAGCATGGGCAATGGGGGGGGGGAGTGTGGCCAGGACAGAGTCTCAGTGGCTGGACGGAGAGGTGGCAGGGGGAGGGTTAGTGGGCATTTGTCCCCCTAGGTCTGAGGTTTCTTACCCCTGTGTTTTATCATCTTTATTATCCAATTTTTCATTTAGCCACCTCCCATCTCACCCTCAAGCTGCCCCTTAAGGCAGAGCTGGCCACCAAGCACCCACATGCCCGTTTGTATCGCTGTTCTTCTGAAGCATTTCTGTTTACCTTCTTGGTTCCATTGAATGCACAGCAATGATCTTCTCAAAACTTGCAACAAATGCTTCCAGCCATTGTTGCAGGTAGGCCAAGTCTTTCTGGAAAAGAAAGAAAAGAAGCGATTAAAAAGTGTAATCCCTTTTCTCACAGATTGAGAAGTAGTCCAAAATTCAAGCTCTCCCTGAACTGTATGTTACAGCCCACAAGAAGGCGATCTGGCTAAGAGGACCACTACTTGCTTGCAGCCAAAGATCCTAAAGCTACAGGGCCACTCCAAACTCTCCTTTCTTCCCTCAACCCCAGAGCCAGTTCTACCCTTCTTACTGTATACATGACCAAGCCAAGACAGTCAGCATTTTCTGCAAACATTTTGCAATTTTTTTGTTAATTCCTTGTTAAAAAATAACCCCACTTACTCATTTAAAATTGTCCTTTCTGTCTGTCTTCTGCTGTCAGTGAACATCACTGTGAGCTAAATCTGATTAGCAGCATCAGTCAACGCACGTGGATTTACTGATGTCTTGAAACATCAATGAGATGTTGAGTCATAACATCATCCAATTCACTACCTGATCTCTGACTTAGTGGGATCCCCCTTGCGGCTAATTCAGGAAGAAGAAAGCAACAGAAGGCAGGCAAACAATTGCACCAAGCTATATTTACATATGAAGAGTTTTATCTGTTGTATTTCTACTCTGCCTTTCCCCCCAAAGGAAGCCCGAGGGAGCGTAAATGGAGTCCAATGTAACAAAAAAATTTACACAAGCATATATAAAAACTGTAATAAAACAATAATACATCCCAGCAAGCACAGATAAAAAGAGACCTGGCTTCGATTTCCGACCAATGCAACTGAACATTGGGAAAGGGCTGTAGCTCAGTGGTAGAGCATCTCTTTAGCACACGGGAAGGTCCCGGACTAGCCCCTGACATCTTCAGGTAGGACTGGGAAGGACACACTGCCTGAAACCTGGGAGAGCTACTGCCAATCAGTGCAGACAGTGCTGACCATTCTGTGAAAGGCAGCTTCCTAAGTTCCTAAGATGTGAATATTTGTACAATTTTAAGCACTTTTTTTTTGAGGGGGTATTTGTAATCTGCTTAATTGAAAGTTTTGATTGGAAAATGAAAAAATGGACTGCCTTCAAGTCGATCCTGACTTATGGCGACCCTATGAATGGTAAGCTGCTGCAGGCTACAGAGTCAGAATTTCAGTAACACCCCTTGTTTCTCCTGCCATCTTCTTTCTTCTTCTGTGTCTGCTGCTTCCTTAGACGTTCCCCTGCTGCTCCTGCCTCTGACCCTTTTCTCCTTAGAAACTCTACACACAAAAAAGGCCAAATCAAATGGAAATGGAAATGGACTGCCTTCAAGTCGATCCCGACTTACGGCTACCCTATGAATAGGGATTTCATGGTAAGCGGTACTCAGAGGGGGTTTACCATTGCCTCCCTCTGAGGCCAGTCTTCCCCAGCTGGCTAGGGCCTGCTCAGCTTGCCACAGCTGCACAAGCCAGCCCCTTCCTTGTCTGCAACTGCCAGATGCGGGGCAACTGGGCTCCTTGGGACTCTGCAGCTTGCCCATGGCTGCACAGGTGGCAGGGCACGTAACCCCTGAGCCACTCCCTTTAGCTGGCCCTTGACACCCAGGAAACACAAGCGGGGATTGGAACTCACAGACTCTGGACTCCCAGCCAGGCTCTCCTCCCCACTGTGGGAAGCTTCTAAATGGTCAACACAGCCCTAGTTCTTCCCGCTAGTGGTTTTGACCTTCCTGTCTGATGGCCTTCCTATTTGAAAGCAAGAGCTGAGCCATGTAAGTGAATATTCTCTACACCACAACATCTTGCCTACTGTCCCAAGATAAGTGTCTCCAAGCCTCAAGAAACAGCCAAATTCAAGTACTGCAATACAAGTCAATATGAGGAAGGGATTCTCAGTTTTGCTTTACTGCCAGCTAAGCAACCCTCTAAACACACTTTTAAACAACCCTACAGTATTTATATCAACAGAACCACTGAATCCAATCTAGATCCATTACAATCTCTACACAGCCGGCCGTTCCTACATCTCAGAGGCAGAGATCGTATACGGAATGATATAAGAATGGGTTGAGAGTCTTCAGACAGCCCAAACAAGCTTTGCCGCATGCTGTGAACAAACGCAAAGGTCACCTAAGGAAGTTTGATCCAATTATACATTCTGCCCTATTTCCAGAGGTCCAGAATGGTGATATCATGGCAAGCACATCCGTAATCATATGGGGAAATTGCTGGGCTACGAAGCAGCACTTTCCAGAGAGATTTAAGGGGGTTCAAGTGAACTACAAACTGAACACAAATCAGCGATGTGTTACTGTGACAAAGAGGCAACTTCTAGTTTAGATACGCACATGACCCCCAGCCGATCCTATCCTTGTGATGAGACTGGGAGCAGGTCTCAGGATCATGTATACCTTCATTCGACGCATGGCGATCTCCCATACCAACCATTACATTCTTTGAAAGACTGCTGAGCGTGTTGAAGGTGCACAAGGTGAAGACCTTTACCTGGCCTCACCATAACATCCTGCTCCAACTGTTTTAATTGCTCTTTTAACTGTATGAATTGTTATGCTTTTTAATGAACTTGCTTTATCGCATATTTTAAATATGGGTGTTTTTAATGTTTTGATGGAATTGTTTTATTGTGTATTTTAATTATGTATGGGTTTTATAACATTCTGTGCTTGCAAACTGATTAGAAGCCATTCTGGCATGTAAGTGACGTGTGTGTGTGTGAATGTATACAAACACACACTCGAGTTATAGGTAGGTGAGGACCAAACGGATGGTTCTCACCTACCATAAGTTGGACTTTATTCCAATTTACCTGCACTTATCAGGATTTATCTCATATTTACCAATAGTCATAAGACTTCATTTATTTATTTATTTATTATTTAATTTGTATCCCGCCGTTCCTCCCAGCAGGAGCCCAGGGCAGCAAACAAAGCGCTAAAAACACTTTAAAACATTATAAAAACAGATCTTTAATACATTAAAACAAAACAGCGTTAAAAACATTAAAAAAACAACTTTTAAAAAGGGTTAAAAACATTATTAAAAACATATTAAGCAATTCTAACTAACACAGACGTAGACTGGCATAGGTCTCAACCTAACAGGCTTGTTGAAACAGGAAAGTCTTCAAAAGGCGCCGAAAAGATAGCAGAGATGGCTCCTGTCTAATACAGGCATATCCTGCTTAAAGTCGCTTCACTTAAAGTCGCCTCGCTATAACTTACATGCGCCATACTCCCCCATACCCCACTTTAACGTACGCACTTCGCAATAACAGACACTTAATGGCATGACGCCGCTGCCATCTAGTGGCGATTGCGTGCAGCACATGCAAAGATAATTGCTTCACTTTAAGTACATTTTCACTTTACATACACGCTCCGGTCCCATTGCGTATGTTAAAGCGGGGTATGCCTGTACTCATATTTGAAGTCTGTTGCTCAACTCCAGGTGCTACTGTTTTCCTGGAGAATGTTGACAAGCTGGAAAAAGATTCAGAGGAGAGCCATCAGGATGAATAAAAAGATCTAGAGACAGCAAAGCCTAGACAGGTATTTTTATCCTAGAGCAGAGGTAGGCGCTCTGTTTTTAGCTATGATCCCCGATATCCACAGATGTGTTTTAATAAATTTATAAAGCATGAGTTCACACTCAGGATCTCTTAATAGTTGAAAGGCATAACTGATTTGTGCTAAGAGACACCGAGGATGCAGTTTGCCCAAAGGTTGTTGAAAATCCATTGGGTCAAGTGAGGACATCTTCAGCAAGCCTCCAGTTTGCTCTATCTGAGCAAAGAGAGGGGGTGGAGTTCCGTCACGGAGCACCTGATTTATAAGCAAAAAAGTCCCTGGTTCAATCCCAGGCATCTCCAGATGGAGACGAAAAAGACTTCTGTCTGTAACCCTGGAGATGCCCTTCCACTCAGTGTAGACAGAACCAGGAGAGATGGACCAATGATCCGATTCAGTATTAAAAGGCTGCTTTCTATGTAAAGCATGTGGCGGCAACTTTGCTCCAGTGAGAACAATGATCTGGACATCTTTCTTCTATGGCTTCCAACCTGGTTTTGGCACTGACCCCCTTGGTGGAGCAACCTTCACCATAAGATCGATGGGGGATACATTCTTACTGGTTCTCCTACACCTCTCAACAACTTTTGGTAACATGACCATGGGATGGGACTGGGTGGGGGCTACTACCTTGAAATTGTTCAGTCTTCCAGGAGAGTACATCTCAGGAGGCAGCACTGGGAGACCTGCTGTTCCTCCTTGTGCCTTTTCGGGTACCCCCAGGGTTCTCTTATCTCCATGTTTAATGTTCACATGAAACTGACAGGCAAAGCTGTCCAGAGATTCGAGATGCAGCAGCAGCAGCACCATGCTGATGACACTCAACTCTTATCACTCCTTCCCATTAATCCCTAGGGAGGTAATGGAAATCCTGAACTGACGCTTGGAGTTGTTGATGGTCTGGGCAAGGGAAAGTAAGCATTTAATCCAAGGAAGACAAAACCACTGTTGGCTGGGAATACATGCAGCCCAAGAATATACAAACTTTACAGATTTTCCCTCTGCGTCCCCCTTTTGCTCATGTCTTTTAGACTGTAAGGCTGTGGGCAGGGACTGTTTTGTTTTAACTGATTGTTTGTAAACTGCTCTAGGAGCCTTTTGGCTGAAGAGTGGGATAAAAATGCTCTAAAACAAATGAACATGCCTGTGTTGGATGGGGGTGCATTCCCTCCGAGGATTCATTTTTTACAGCATCGGGGTGCTCTTGGACCCAGCATTGCACCCGGATACTGATGTGGCAACAGGAGCCAAGATTAAATTTTATCAGTTTAGGCTGATTTGTCAGCTGCACCCTTTCCTGGGAAGAAATGACCTTGCCACTGTGATTCGTACCCTAATCACAACCAGATTAGACTACAGCAACTCACTCTATGTGGCTGGGTTTTTTAAAAAGTGCCCAGAAACTTTGACAGGTTCATTTGCTAGTGTATTGATGGTAAGAAAACTGTCTTGAACATACTTTGCCAGTTCTGCAACAACTTCCCTGGCTTCTACAGCTAGTGTCCAGACCCAGTTTCAATAGCCAGGGAAGGCTAACCTGGCACGCTCCAGGTGCTGCTGGACACCAGCTCTCATCAGCCCCAGCCAGCAAGGTCACTGGTCAGGCATGATGGGAGGTGGAATCCAACACTGTCTAGAGCAGCCTTTCCCAACCAATGTGCCTCCAGATGCTGTTGGACCACAACTCCCATCAGCCTCAGCCAGCATTGCCAATGGCCAGGAAAGATGGGAATTGTGGTCCAACAACATCTGGAGGCACACTGGTTGGGAAAGGCTGGTCTAGAGCACTGCTCTTCAATCTTAGGTTCCCAGATGTTGTTGGACAACAGTTCCCATCATTCCCAGACAGCATGGTCAATGGCCGGGAATGATGGCAGTTGTAATCCATCAACATCTGGGGACCCAAGGTTGAAGAATACTGATCTAGAGGGTCGCAGGTTCTCCACTCCTGCCTTAAAGACTGCTTGCTTACACATTAACCAATCCACATGTGAAGAGCCAACACTGTTCCATATACTTCCACTGCCCAACATATGGGGGGGGTAGTGACCCATGACAGGGTCTTCTCTGCAGTGGCACCAAAGTTCTTGAACTCTCTTCTCTGGGGATGCCCATCTCGTTCATTCCTTGGGGACCTTAAGATGGCAGGCCAAGGCAGCCCTTTTCTGGAGAGCCTTTGGGGTACTGCTCTTTTAGTGCTGCTATGTGTAATTAAATGTTGTGGTAGCTTTGGGTTTTATCGTTTGACACAAAGTGCTGTGACAATGAATTGATTATGTTTTCATAAGCCTCTGCAGGTGGGTTTTATATACAGAGATGGCCAGGCATGGGATGCTCTCCAAAGGAAGACCCATCTGGTGTCAGCCTTGTCATCATTTCAGGGCCAGGCAAAGACTTTTTTTTGTTTTCCTGAGGCATTTGGGCACCACCACAGATACAATATTGTAGAGTTAAATACTTTTTTTTTGGCTCTAGGGATAATTTTAGTTCTGAGAAACTCTGGCTCTTCCTGAACTGTGCTTCAGGTGCAGTGATAGCCAAGTTTTAACTTACCACAGGATGCACGCAATTGTTTGGTGAGCTGATCATCAGATGCCTAGAAAAGTAAAGAGAACTGCACCATTCAGCTCCAATCCAACCAGTCACCTGCGAGGGCAGGAGGCAATCCATTTCTCTTTACCACTTAGCAGGATGGTGGCAAACACAGGCACACCTTGGTAAGTTATTGGATGGAAAATGGTGAAATCGGCATTGGCTGGTACTAACATCTGATATGTGCTAATCTGGAATACTATAGTTCTGCAAGTTGCATTAGACCTGCTGTTGTCAACCTGGTGCCCTCCAGATGTTTTAGACTACAACTCCCATCAGCTTCACCAAGCACACCTGTGCTAGCTGGGGCTGGTGAAAGTTGTAGTCCAAAACATCTGGAGGGCACCAGGTTGGAAAAGGCTCCATTAGACCTCAAAACTGCCGCAGGATCCAATTGCGTTTCCTGCAGCAAAACAGATCAAGTGTGGAAACAAAACATTATGGGATGATTCCAAGTATGTTTTACTCAGAGCATACCCAATGAAATTAATGCACCCAAGTTAATCATTTCCATCCATTCACTCATTCAGAGTCTACTCTGAGTATAATTAACACTGGATACAACATATCAATGATATTCTTAAAGCACTTCTAGACTATTGCTATTTTCAGGTAGGATTCAATCACATACTAGCAAATTCAGGTTGTATATTTAAAGCTGATTGGAAGATTTTGCACAACAATTACTTAATCAAAATATTGGACTTTTGTGGTAAGGAAAATCATGGGGCCATGCAGTGGAAAGTGTGAGAGAACACTTACTTTGATGCAACCCAGTCTAGCCTGCAAACAAATCAGAGTGAATGCTCATTAAATAGCCAATGTTGCCCAATCTCCCTGAAATCAAATCAGAATGAATTCTCAACAAACAAGTTATCTCACAGCACCCTTATAACATGCTCGTGAGGGATGGACAGAACTTTTTAAAAAACCAAACACATATAAGCATCCAAACCCAGAAAACACAATTTAAACCTGTTTTAGCTTCCACTGGCTTACAGATGGAAAAACCTAGGTCAATCCTCCTTTGATTTAACTTGGCACTCCTTTATTGAATACACTTTGGAAGACACGTTTGTGCATCAATGGAACCCTGGAGGATACGGAGACACTTATCAACGTTGTAATGGCCTAGCAGAAAGCAAACAGAATTTTATTCACAATCATTGACTGCACATCAGTTTAGTCAGAGGTTGAGTGTCTGAGAGATTTTATTTCCTTTGTTAGCCTTTGATTGCGTCTTTGTTTATTGTTGTTGAATAACTGTATTGCTTCTTAATTATACTGGTGTCTGATGTAAATGAGAAAATTCATGTCATATAAAGATACCTGTGCAGAAATAGAATAAAAAATTTATAAAAAAAAAACCTAGGTTAATCCACGCCATACATTTAAAGCACATGGTTTTCCCTAAAGATTCCTGGGAACTGTAGTTTACCCCTCACAGTGGTACCATTCTCAGCACCCTTATCAAACTAGACTTCCCAGGATTCTTTGGGGGAAGCCATGTGCTTTAAATGTATGCTGTGGATGTGACCCCAGTAAAAAGAGCCCACGTACACAGGTCTTTGAAACACTGGGAAACTCAAGCCATCCTGGTTCCCAAACTTATGTGTGTGGATGAGAGCTTGGAAAAGTTACTTTTTTGAACTACAACTCCCATCAGAAAAAGAAAGGCTCAGTAGCCCAGTAGCAACAATGGAAGTTGCTTTTAAATTTCAGGGGGCAAAATACATATGATGGGTGAAATCTAATGCTGCTATCTTAATCACTGCCCATTTCTTTGAGGTTTTGATCCAGTGGAGGTATCTGCTAATGAAAGAGGGGAGACCATTTTTCCCAATTCTTGGAGTAGAAGTTGTTTAGGGCAGGACTTCAAGAGGTATCCCGTATTGTTTTACTGTTTGATTACATTATTCTTAAATTGGTTTTAGATATTTTTAGGTGATGTTTAATTGTTTTAATGCTGTAATGAGTTTAATTCTATTTTAAATGTAGATCTTTATATGTCCAAATTATATGTACCCATTTTTAGTTGTAAGCCGCCCTGAGTTCCAGTTTTGGTAAAAGGGCGGGGTATAAATAAAGATAATAATAATAATAATAAAGGTAACTTTGCCAAGCTCTGGTGTGGATGCTTAAGAATATAGGAGATTCCCACAGCAACCTTGGCACACGTAACTGCCCTCTATTCTGTGGCTGGAGCAGGTGACCTTTAGGTTGGCTTCCAGAGTTAACATTAGTTATGTTAACAAGAGTTAACATTCAATGGTAATCTTTGTTGGCAAACACTAAGTGGACAGGGCCATAACACACAGCCAGACCCCTTCTCTATTTACAGCAAAAATCCAGACACGAGATAAGGATACAAATCACGCCTGGAGATGGTTGCCTCCATCTCCCTCCCGCTCTCCCTCACCCCTTCCACGATACCCCTAACCTGCTGTTTTGGAGAAGATGACAATGGAAGGTCTGGCCCAATACGGTATTCTGCCACCGGCTTTGCAGAGAGTCTCTTTTAAATGAAAAACTTACTTATTTTATTTGAATATTTCTAAGCCACACTTTCATAACAAATATATCATGGTGGTGGCCAGCATAAAGAGAACATACCAACAGCAATAAAGACTGGCGGGACAGGGAATCATCTTCTAAAGGCATTCTAGCCACACTAAAGGCTCAGTCCCTGGTAAAGGCTGACAGAACCTCAGGGGCCATGTGGGGAACCCATCTCCATGATCACAGTGGTGCATAAGGAATTCAAGCGGTCCTTACAGCACTTTGGGCCTAAATTGTTTAGGGCTTTGGGGATTAAACACAAGAACTCTGAACCCAGCCTAGTAGCAAACGGACAATCAGTGCAGCTCTGTCAGCAATTTCTATCTAAGCCTGCCAGAAATCAAGGTCAAGGGAAGTGGGCAGTTTCTAAAAAGCTAGCTTGTGAGTAACTCTACCCTTGAGGGAGGGTCACCTCTGTTTCAAGGAGGATTAAAGCCCCTCCCCTGGCCTAGTTAGGACAAGGATGCTCAATTTGATAAAGGCCAGCAACCTGAAAACAAATCTGGGGCCCCCTCCGGGCACTGCAGTGGCCGTCCAGTTGCCAGCCGGGAGACAAAAGAGGAATGTAGAGAGAAGCAGAACTTCTCCAGAGGTGACTTCAGGGGGACAAGGTAAAAGGTGTTGACCTTCCAAGCACCACTCCTCTCAGAGTCCCTTCAAGAAAACGAGCTGCTTGCGGAATCACAACCAGATGCAGGTCAGAGGCCTTGCATTGAAGGAGCTCAAATTTATTTATTTATAAAATTTCTACACTGCTTAATATAAAAAGAAATCTCTGAGCAGATTACATAAGACAGTGAACCTTCACCTTGCTAGCCAGCCGCCAGTGTTGGGATCCTCACCCACTGTTAGCAGCGTTATCATCCTCACCATTATTATCTGTAGTACGTAAAATGCGACACGTTAACATAATAAGTTACAACGGCCCTGCAAAGTAGGCCAGTATTATCAACCCTTTCCATTGTAGATAGGTGTACAAGGCTGAGATAACTGTAGTTTTGCTTAAGGGGTGTTTAGTGGGTTTGTGGGCAGAGGCAGGATCCAAACCAGGGAATTCCTGGGTCACAGCTACACCATGCTAGCTCTTAGTAAGCCCACCAGCTCACTGGCAGGGCCAGGAAGGGCTGTAAGCTCAGTGGTGGAGCACCTACTTTGCATGCAGAGAATCCTGGGTTCAATCCCCAGCATCTCCAGGTCGGGCTGGAAATGACCCATCACAAACCCTAGAAAGCCACTGCCAGTCAATAGACAGTACTGAGCTACATGGGCCAATGGGTCTGACTCCAATTTGCATATGGAATGGTGAAGACATTAAAAAAAATTATTACTCTAGCAACCTTCTTGTTTTACTGGGTAGGATTAGGGGTGGGGAACCTCTCTACCCGCAGGCCAATCTTGGCCCCCACAGGGGTTCCACTTTGGCTCACAAAACGACACCCACCTGTCCATCAGCTGACATCACTCCAATGGCAAGGGGGCAGGAGTTCAATTCTGTGTTGGCTGAGATACCAGACTGCAGATTGCAGCCAAGGCAGCAGGGCTTAACCCCTGCTCACCAGCTGATGAGCAGAGAGGGGTTAAATCCTGCTGAGTTCAGCAGGATTCAGTGCAAATCATGAAGGGGTTTGCTCGAGTGTCAGACTAGGACCTGGGAGATCAGGGTTCAAATCCCCTCTCAGCCATAAAGCTCACTGGGTGACCTTGGGCCAGTAGTGGTCTCTCTGAGTCTAACCTACCTCACAGGGTTGTTGCGAGGATAAAATGGGGAGGGGAGGAAACCATGTACGCCACCTTGAACTCCTTGGAGGAATGGCTGGAGATAAACATGAATAAGTAAATAAAATGGAAACTCCTCTTAAACAGAGGGGAAAGCCTTCATTTTAAGTCCCAACTTCAGTACTTCAAAGCGCCAAGTCACTTCACGTTAGATGACTGGCAGGTGGGTGGCCCCGCCCATCTATCACATTTAGCCTGCAAAGCCGATCCTGATGAGGATCTGGCCCATGCAGTCAAAAAGGTCCCCTCTCCAGTAAATAATGCTTTTTTAGCAGTTTATTATTTATTTACTTATTATACTTGTATACCGCCCCATAGCCGACGCTCTCTGGGCGGTTTACAGTTGAGCCTGCCTCTGTTTTTACCATAGATTAAGGGTGGGTACACTTTTTTTGGCCCGAGGGCCACATCCACCCCTTGCTAACCCTGCAGGGGCCATATGTCAACAATGGGTGTGGCCACTCCACACTCTCACACATGCACGCATACACACAGGCAGTTCAACTGAGGAGGGGGGTTGTTGCCCCTCCATGCTCATTAGATGATCGATTTGATGATGGGGGGGAATGTATTCCCATTAGAGTTCTGAGGTTTAAACCTCTCTACCCACCCCCAGCACTGTGTCTATTTTTAAAAAATGGGGGGTGCCCTACCACATTCAAATGGGGGGCGGTGTCAAGCAATTTGCTTCGAGGGCCATGTCAGGGCCCCCAATCAGGGGATTAAACCACCAACTACGGCCAGGAGGTTAAGTGTTACTTTATTATTATGAAATTGTTGTTTCACTGCTGTAAACACTACAAGCATTAATAAATATTCCTCTTCTCCCAGGCATTTTAGTAAGTGTTTTTAAATGGTTTTTTGTGTTTTAAAATTTGTATATCTGCTTTTATTGTTTTTAATTGCTGTAAACCGCCCAGAGAGCTTCGGCTATGGGGCGGTATATAAATGTAAGAAATAAATATATACCAATTTAAAAAAAGGTGCCAGTCACACGCTTTCAGCTGAATTCACCTCGTAGAGTTGTTGTGAGGGTAAAATAGGGAAGGGCAGGGTGAAGTGTCAAAAGAACCACATGTGCTGTCTTGAAGGGGAAGCTGGAATATAAAATGAAATAAACTGGCCTTTGCCCGCTTGCTGATTACAACTCCCATATGCCCCAACCAGCACGGCCATTGTGGTCCCAAGCATCTAGAGGTCCCCAGGTTGGCAAAGGCTTAAATAAATACCTAAAAACAGTGCACTTGCCACATCTGGCTAATCACTGCACAAGCGGCTGGCTTTCTGCACAACCGGCTCACTGCAGTGCTCATACCTCCCTGGCAACTTGGATAAGAGAGAGCCACAGGACCGACAACTCAACTCAGGAACACACCCTCCTCCTCCTCACTGGCAGTGGGCTCCAAGGGCACCAAAGGCTTTCAAGGGCTAAGAGTTCACTGGGGGTACAATGCGGGGCAAGAAATGATGTCATCCTAAAGCACTTCCTGGAACCATGTTCCTTTGAAAAACCAGGGGTGGAAATCTCCTTGCAAGTCAAAAGTGCTGTTTAGATCAGGGTGTTAGCAGGGTGGCTGCTATGCCCTTTTAAAGCAAAACTAAAGCCCCGACAACAGCCTGAACTCCTGCTGCTATGGTAGAGAAAGGGAAGGGCCATAGCTCAGTGGTAGAGCACCTGCTTTCCACATGGAAGGTCCCTGGTTTAATCCTGGGCATCAGCATGCACAGGGAATGTCCTCCCATCTGAATTCCTGGGAAGCTGCTGCCAGCTGTCAGTGCAGACACTACTGAACTAGATGGACCAGTGTTTGACTCTGCTTAAGGTAGCTTCCTACATCCCTAAGCTGAAAGCCAGTGCTCTCCAGGCACACCCTTTGGCTTGGCTGCCTCCTACGTGCCCAGCCCCACTTCCTAACTGTGCTGCTGAGATCCAGAGAGGAGTCCGACTAGAAGGCAGCATCTCGACAAGCCCTGTAGCAGCTGCTCAGTAGTGACCCCTGCAGGTGGAGGAGGGGAAAAGAAAGAGCAACCTCCACCACCATCAGTCTCAATGAAAGTTCCCAAACTTTTTTCCCCACGGACCACTTGAAAATTGCCGACAGTCTTAGCGGACCACTTCATGATTTTTCTCCCTGTCGTGGCAACTGCAATGTGTTGTGCTAGATGCTGTATAATATTTAACTGCAGCTCCATTGCTTCTTATATAATATTTCTTATATTTCATTGCATTAGAGTTTGAACTCCACAGAATTCAAACTGTAATTCAATAAAATAAAATAAAAGAAGCAATAAAAGCGCTATTAAAAATCATACACAATCTACAATATATGAATACTGAATGTGATGGATGTGCCGTCTCCCGTCTTCAACCACAAATCCATAGACACGTCACTGACCACCTGAATGAAGCTCGCAGACCACTGGCAGTCCGTGAACCACAATTTGGGAATCCCTGCCATTGGGCATGTCCAGAAGACCATAGGCTCCTGTGCCCACCATTCATGATGGGTGGCTGTACTGCACAAGTATATCACAGTTTATCAAAATCAAGTTATTTCTCGGCACATATCCTCCAGCCATGAAATCCTTGGCACCAATAAAAGTTGCCAGGAGAACTGGATGCTTAGTTCGAAAGCTGCATCCTCCACCAACTTTCCCTTCGAGTGTCACTTTCTCAATCTACTGCTTCTTCCTCTGCATCTTTCTTTCAGTCTCCTTACCTTTAGGCTTCCATATTACCAGGGCCTCATCTCAGTGCAAAATTGTCCACAGGGAGGTTATAATCCCAGCCAAACCAACCGTGTCACCTTCCCTGACATAAACAGGGCCGCAAGCATTCAGACAGCTTTCAGAGAGGAATGTGCATATGCCAGCTCAGCCAGCATCAGAGGCTTCACACACACAAGTGCAATGCAATAGACTAGAGATTGCCCATCACCAGACAAGTTTCCTAGAACAAGCAAGACCCAGTTTTAGGGGAGGGCCCATTCATAGCTCAGTGGCAGATCACACGCTTTGTATGCAGAAAGTCCCTGAAGAGATGGAGAGTCGGAGTAAGCAGTATTGGACTACATAAGCCAACGACTTGGCCAAGTATGAAAACATCTGCAAGACCTCTAGGGGAAGGAAACTTCACCGTCAACCAGTTATACTTCTCATCCATCGTATCTAAAGAGCATCTTGAAAACTGGATGCGAGACACCACGGAAGGAAGCAGGCTAAGCCTTTAATAGGAGCCAGGACTCAACCCCAGGAACACATGGACTTTAGATGCGCACCCCTGAACATGTACAAAGTGCCTTTCACCTGTATAGCTCTCTAAAGCAGCAATTACACAATTTAGGAATGCAGTGCCCTTAAATGGAGCACACAGGATGGTTTCAGCTGGACCACTTCTAATACACCGCTTAGGAACTGTAAATTAAGCAATACATATACACCTTAAATAAATACATACTCAGAAATACAAAAACCATCCAAGACACAAAGGGGCTATTTCGCTGGCATGGCTCCTTCCTTGCGGCTTGCAACATGCCAACGCTCATTGAGTCTACACATATATACCTCCCAGCCCAGCCAAACTGCATGGAAAAGAGTGCTGAGCGGGGTGGCAGGTAGACAGGCAGCTTCAGCAGATGCTACTGAAAAGGAAAATTTGGCAAAGGGTTACCTGGCAGGGTATGGCATGGCACTTCGGCAAGCCACTTACATACTCCATTGTCAATCGGTGGAGGGGGGAGGGGGCTAAGAGAATAGGAACAGCTGGTCCATGCAGGCAACGGGGGTCCGGATGGAGCTCTCCGGGAGGGAAGCGTCCACCACAAATCGGCAGAGGAGGTCAGGTGGCAAAGGAGGTGGTTCTTGCGAGAACTCAGGGCAAGCAACAAAACAAGAAAGTGACTTTCACAGAGCAATGCCTTCTTGTGCAAAAGACAGCCCCAGGAAACGCCAAGTCACTATAACCGACAAGACTTCCTTTCTGCGCTGCAACTGAACCACCGCAAAAGAACACACTGTCTCAACCAGACACTTGTGCCTGACAAAAAGAAAGAACAAGTCTAGCCAAATAAAAAGTAGCCCTAGCTCACAATTACTGGTAGCCAAACAGATGCACGTGCACACACGCTCATGCACACAAGCTTACCCTTCGGGTTCGTTCATACATCACTTGATTACAAATGGGAGCAATCCCACAGCTTTTGCTTGTCTTTTAAACATGGAGTCCAGCTTTCACTGGTTCTGGAGACTGAGCCAGTTTGAGAATTTGATTCACTGGGTCTACTGAACATTTAGAAGTTATTTTGGTAGGTAAGTACATAAACTAAGTCATCAAGTGAGAGTACAGAGTCAGTTTGCTCATTGCACTGGGCAGCTCTGGGCTTTTGTAGGGCCCCATGAAAGGGACCATTAAATGGCCTGCCTTCAAGTCGATTCCGACTTATGACGCCCCTATGAAGAGGGTTTTCATGGTAAGTGGTATTCAGAGAGGGTTTACCGTTGCCTCCCTCTGAGGCTGGGAGGCAGTGACTGGCCCAAGGTCACCCAGGGAGCTTCATGGCTGTGTGGGGATTCGAACCCTGGTCTCGCCGGTCGTAGGCAGTGGCAAAGGTAGTCTTGCAGAAAATGGTTTTAGGTGAGGGTCTCTAGGAACCCCTGACCCAGCAAGGTCAGTGAAGTGACATCACAACCAGCTTGTGGGCATTACATCAGCATCTCAGGCACACTTGCTGATTTGATATATTAGAAGATTGATATCGAGATCAATCTGGATAAACTCTGTGGATTCAATTTTCATTTCACCATTCTGAATAGACAGGGCTGGAAACACTCCTGCTTGGACAGCCGCTGCCAGTTAGTGTAGTTAACACTGAGCCAGATGGACCTCTGGTCTAACTCGCTATAAGACAGCTGCCTATGTGACAATGAAAGCCTAGCCTAGCCCCTCCTTCCTTTCATTGCACTGGGGCCTTTTCAGAACACAACCACTTGCCTTCCTCAGTTGGGATCATCTACCTCTGGATTCTTTGACCAACACCTCTCGTACTTGAACCATGACTTGCCTCTGGCCCCCTCGGACAGCCAGTAGCCATACAGATCCCAAAACTTGGGGCTCTCATAATGAGTCAGGAAAGCTTCAGACTTGCAGGAAAGGAGGGAGCAGTGGCCAGAGAATAGGCAGGCTTCAGTGCCCTCTATAGCCCAATGCTCCTTTCCCCATGGCTAGCAAAAGCTAAAGGTGGCAAACACAAGCAAATATGCAGAAGTGTTTTCATCTGCAAGATGTACACAGGACTATTTGCACAACTTGGCTTTTCTTGGTGCAAGATTTGTGCTGCATGGGCAGGTAAATTTTAGTCGGTTAGTTTTACCCCTGTTTAAGCACAGGGTGCACGCAGGTCCTGTTTCGGTTTAAGAGTGCAGCTTCCAGGCAATGCATAAGAACCTAAGAACTGGCTTGCAGGATCAGATCAATGCCCATCTCCTCTACCATTCTCATCTCCTGCAGAGACTGGCTAGATGGCTCTCAAAAGCAGACCATAAAGACAATGCTCTCCCTCTGTTCGCCCCCACCATCTGGGGCTCAGAGGTACCCTGGGCTAAATTCAAGGTGTTACTATTAGGTCATATAATCCTCAATAGCTTGGGACCAGTTTACATGAAGGATTGCCTTTCTCCTTACACACCCACCACTCTGATCAGTGGAACTGGCATTTTAACAAGTGCCATATAACATTCGTTCTATGCTGCAATGAATCAGTCTTTTAGGAGGACAGTACCTACACTCTGTAATTCCCTGCCTATTAATATTAAACAAGCACCTTTGCTGGACAGCTTTTTTGTTTAGACAAGCTTGTCCAGACGTATAATTTTATCATGTATATTTATTTTTTTAAACTGTAGATTCTATACATTATTTTGGATAATTTTATTATGCTTGTGTGTGTTATATGCCTTTAAGTTGATTACGACTTATGGCGACCCTATGAATCAGCGACCTCCAATAGCATCTGTTATAAATCACCCTGTTCAGATTTTGGAAGTTCAGGTCTGTGGCTTCCTTTATGGAATCCATCTCTTGTTTGGCCTTCCTCTTTTTCTACTCCCTTCTGTTTTTCCCAGCATGATTGGCTTTTCTAGTGAATCATGTCTTCTCATGATGCGTCCAAAGTAGGATAACCTCAGTTTCATCATTTTAGCTTCTAGTGATAATTCTGGTTTAATTTGTTCTAACACCCAATTATTTCTCTTTTTCGCATAAGCGGCTTAAAGGGTTTTTATAATTAAGCCGTATATACATATTATTAAATAAAGTAAAAGTAATTGCAAAGGTGCCACAGCTAGCATGGCTCAAGAGAGCTGTTGACAGGGCTATTATTGTCTCGTCATATATTCAGGCTTCTCATTTTTTAGGGTTAACTGTTGGCATGTGTCCTTGGGTAACAGTTTGGCTACTACTTGCAGGAGCGGCTTGCTGACAGTTGCAGAGAAAGGAGGAAGGGAAAAAAGCTACCAGCGAAAACCCATCAAAGGAGAGAACTTAGAGAGGCCACAGAGACAATGGAAACCCTCCCCCGGAGTTTTGCAATCCTCCTTCAGCCGTTCCCTTCTCCCCCAACTCCCTCCCCTCCCGCAAGAGATTGGGCAAGCGGTGATTAAACAAGCCAGCTTGCAGAGAAAGGAGGGGCCAGCCAGGTCACAGCTTGCCTGCACCTTGCAACTTTGCAAAAGCAGATAAACATATGCACATTTTAAAAAAAACACCACTGCCACCTGCTTAGGAGTGTCAATGGGGATGATGAAGAATAAGGTGCAGTGTGGGCCTTCGGAAATTTTTGGTGCATGGGTGACAAAGACACGAGCACCACACATCCCTTTCATTGAGTGAACGGCCTCCCAAAGGGAACAGCATCCCAGCCATCGCAAGAGGTTTCTTGTATAAGCATGCGCTTCACAGATGTTCTCCTGCAACTACAAAATGCCAGTTCATGTTCTCATCCACGTGATCATCCCCATGCCATAAGGATGGACTGCTCACAGTGGCCTCCATGAGCCAGCCCCAAGACAAATTCCAAAGGGGAGCCTTATAAACTCTCCAGGAGCAAAAATGGAGTCACATGGCACACATTTACTGTAGCACAAGCTCTTGTGAGCAGCTGGAGAAAAGATGGATAGGTTTCCTGGTTATTTCAAATATTTATAGGCTGCTCTTCTGCAGTGCCGTCAGATTTCGGAAAGCCTTAAAGACCTGGCTTTTTCAGCAGGCCTTCGGGGTATCCGGGGAGGGTTAATCGATATAATTGTAATGCCTCCTACCCAGTTTTAATATTGTTGTTGTAGATCTATTGTTTTTATTGTATTACTGTATTTTATTAATTGTATTTTAATAATTTTGTAAGTCGCCTAGAGTGGCCATTGGCCAGATAGGCGACAAAGAAATTAAATTTATTATTATTATTATTATTATTAACAGCCTACAAATTATAAAATCACCATTTTGTTTATAAAAAATGATAAAGCAAAATAAGAAATAGCAGAGCAATAAAACACAATATCTGGAAAGGAAAGAAAACAAGGCTGGCACCAAGCACACCTCTTGGGGGAGGGAATTCCAAAGCCAGGGAACCACAACAGAGAAGACGCTGTCTCCCATTATCACCCATCTCAGAGCCAGAGCAGGTCCTCAGGCAATGATCTTAACATCTAGGCAAGATCATTCAGGGACAGGCGGTCCTTTAAGTAACCTGATCCCAAGACATTTTAAGACTCCATCGGTCAAAGCCACCACTTTGTGTTGGGGCCAGAAATGGCCTGTAACCCAGCATAAACGTTTCTGAACTGGCATGGCGTTTTCAATACACCCAGTCCCCTGTTAAATTATTGTACAGCTCTATTTCATGCTAGCAATAATTTCTGCAGACAGTTACCCAAGGCTACCGGATGTGCAGTACCCTGAAACAAAGGAGGTGTTGCCAGCACTGGGACAACTCTGACCAGACTAGGAATGTACAATTCCCATCAGCCCCAGATGCACAGCTATGCTGGCTGCCGCCAGTAGAAGTTGCAGTCAAAAACATCTGGAGGGCACCAGGTTGGCAAAAGGCAGACTATATAAACACACACACACACACACACACACACACACACGAATTTAATGCTTCTCTGAATCTGTTCATCATTTATTAATTTCACCTTGCAAACAGTCCACAGCTGCCACCACTGTCACACACACATTCTTAAAAGGATATAAAATTGCTAGGTGCTGTACAAAACCCAAATGTTAAAAACAAAAAACACCCGTCCCTCCCCGTAGGTAAAAGAAATTATGAAGGAGAAGAAAGAGAAGAGAGGTCACTCAAGATCTAGGCATCAGCTTCTTGCTGTCTGTTCCATCCAGGTGACAAAGTGGGTTTTGGAGATCCTTCACGCCCCCCCCCAAGAAAACCAGTAAGCTTCAGTGGGCAAAGCTAAGGTTAGGACCAAAGAACGGTGGCACATTTCAGACTCTCCGGAATAAGAAAGTCCCCTGTGTGTGTCAAACTAGGATCTGAAAGACCAGCAATTCTTTCAACGAAAACACGCTCCTCATTACTTCCTCTGCTCCCTCCAGTGCCCTCCGTCCAAAACAAAGTCGCAGGTTCCTGCTTTCCGTAGCTCTTAACATGCCTCAGTGGCTGGCTTCAGATTACACCCCGTGTGTGTGTGTCGTCTGCCGTGTTGGCCCTACAGAGCGGAAGGACGGCGATCAGAACAGGTGAAACGATACCTTGCACTGCAAATCTCACCCAGATTGTGGTTAAGGGTTTAATTCCCTTTTATTGAGTAACTACTGTTCATCTTAACCCAGCCAGCAGCTGTCAAACTGTGGGGTGGGCTGCCCTTGCAGGGGTGCATGTGTGCGCACACAGTAACGCTTGGAAGAGGCTTTGTTCCAGGGTAGGATGGGATCCCGAGGCACATGTGGTAGGCTCCCCCTCATGCTCTCTAGCACACAGTCCTCCCTGATTCACATTCACTGGATGTGTGCATCAGGTATGTGTGGGGGTGGGTGGGTCACTCCCCTGTCATCCCAAGTGAGATGTGTCTGTCTGGTTCCATTTCTCTCTGTGTGTGGTTTTAGGAGGGGTTCATAAGTATATTTTTTCAATTCTACTTTCTACTTATGCCGAGAGCCAGTGTGGCGTAGTGGTTAGTGTTGGACTACACCCTGGGAGACCAGGGTTCGAATCCCCACACAGCCACGAAGCTAACTGCCTCTCAGCCTCAGAGGGAGGCAATGGGAAACTTCCTCTGAATACCGCTTACCATGAAAACCTTATTCACAGGGTCGCCATAAGTCGGGATCGACTTGAAGGCAGTCCAATTCATTTTTTTCCCCTGCTTATGCCAGGGTTGGATTAGTAACCTGAGCCAAAAGGTTTTCACACCAGAAGCAGACTGCATGCACACTCAGCTGCCTGCAAAGATCTCTAGGCGCTCCGCATTGGAACCAGATCGCTCAAGGAGAGAATTTTAGAAGGGAGTCCGAGTTAAAAAAATATGAGAGTTGCTGCCCTAGCCACAGACACACATGCAAACACCACCATTAACTACGGGGCACAAAAGAATGGTTTTAAGGTAGGAAGAGACTGATTAAACAAAATCTAAAATGCAGTGAGAAACCTTTTTCAGCCCAAGTGCCCCATTCCTTCATAAACAACCTTCCTGAGGCCACATTCCAGTAGTGAGCGGGCCAGAGGGAAAAGGAGATGAAGCAATGGACGCGACTCCTCCCTTTGTACAGCCGACTCAATTTCAGCCACAGAAAAGTCACCAGGGGATTGTATACACACAGAGTGAGACCTCTTCACCAAGGCAGGCAGGAGGCATCACAGCTCAAGGATGCATTTCAGTCAGGCAAAAGCATGAGAGAAGGGAATGAAGTGTGAGAATTATGGCCTGAGGGCCAGATAGAAAGGCCTGAAGGGCTGCATTTGGCCCCCGGGCCAGGGGTCTCCACCCTTAAGAAAGCATTCCCAGCTTTAAGAACAGCTCAACAAATCATTCAGGGAAAAACCATAACCAAAACAATGCTAAAAATGGTCACATCTGCTTGCCTGTTGCTTAACACTGACTATTGTGCACTCACTTCTTCATATTTCCATGCTCATTTTCAAAAGTGGCTGTACCAGTGACTTTCAGTCTGGAATATGCCACTTGCAAATGCAACAGGGGCAGCTCATACGTACAACGTCTGGGGTTGTTGTTTTTATCCACATGGACGCACACACAGGCACACAAATTGCAGAGAGACAGAGTTATCGGCAATGATGGTAACTGCACTTTTCTAGATTTAAAAACCATGGCAATCCCTGTGGCCATCTCCATGTGCTTTCTGGTTCGTGCAAAGGTTTTGCCATAGGAACATAATGAGCACCGCCATTCAGTAGACTAATTTATCTAAACAAGAATGAGTGCATTGCTCTCCTGCATCGCTTGCACTGCCAACCGCATGGAAATCGATATGAAAACTGACACTCCTAAACTCCTGAAGAACTTCTCGCCTCAGAACACAAGGCCATGCCTGCTGGATCAAACCAAAGGCCCATCTAGTTCAGCGACAATGGCCAAACAGATGCCTATGGGAAGCCCACAAACAGGGCATGAGGAAGGCAATACCTCTCTCCCACTACCCTAGGAACAAAACTGGCCCTGCCATTAGGGTGCAGGAGCCAGGGCAGTGGCAGTCCCCTCCCCGAGTCCCCCAACCTGGCCTGCTCTGCACCTCCTAAGCTAGCCTGCTGCCCTCAGGTATGATGGAGGACGCTGTCTCATTGTTGAAATAAGTTTCAAGTGTCAGTCCAGTTGGATTCTGCATGTGGAACGGGGGCACCATCTTGACTTTCACATGGCAAAAAAGTCTTGGCAAGCCCTGGTCTCCGACAGCCATTGACCGCCTTGACCTTCGTCAATGTGTCTAACCTCGTTTCAGAGTTGGCAGCCATTGCTACTCCTTGTGGGAGCAAATTCCATAGTTTTAACTAGGCACTGCCTGAAGAACTCCTGCCTTTTGTCTGACCTGAATCTTGCACCATTCTGCTTCATCGGATGACCCCGCTGAGTTCTAGTATTCTGAGAAAGAGAGACAAACGTTCTGCTACACACAGAGAGACCAGACTGCTATGGGGTAAATTTCTTTTGATGCCAACACTAGACTTTCCTAAGAGTTTTACTAGCTCCCGTTCCATCATCTTGGGATGGGGAAGAACCCCAGGCCTGGGGACCATATATGGTCCTTCAGGTCTCTATACGTGGCCCTGGGAACTTTCCCCAGGTCACAGCCCTTGCTGGGCCTGCTTTGTGCCCTGAGGGAGTTTGCTTGGCTGGAATGTGTCTTTCTTACCCCTTATATACCCAGTTGATCACTGCACTCTGCAGGTAAGGGCCTCCTGCAGATACCATCTCATTTGGAGGTCTGTTCCGCACAACACAGGAAGTGGACCTATAGTGTCATGGCACCTACCCTTTGGAATTCCCTCCCCCTAAATATTAGACAGGCATCATCTCTGTTATTTTTTTTGGCACCTACTGAAAACCTTCCTCTTTCAACAAGCCTTTTAAGTAGAGACCTTATCCCTGTCTGCGTTGGAATTATAAAGATGTTTTTTAAAAAGATGCTTTGTTTTAATATATTTTCAAGAAAGGGCAGGATACAAATTTAATAAACAAACAAACAAACAAACTCTGATACTACCTTCTGCTTGTCTGGATGAAAAGACAAGAGTCGGGTGTATAGAAACTAGCCTACTATACAACGGTAAAATTTACATTTTTTGCTCTGCTCACTTTTGCCTCTGGCTTCGACCGCTAATGGCATGTGGCCCTGGAAGGCAGTCCAGAAGGGGATGCTGAAAAACGTTATCCATCCCTGTAAGAGCTACGGTAAGCAGCAGGTATGCAGCAACATGCTTGGGGAAAAGTCAATTTATACTTCATACTAGGTGCAACAACTGGGGGAGGCGGAGAGGGAAAAGAAACAGGTCAGTATTGGGAGAATACCAATCCCCATCCATCACTCACATGTCAAAGACTTCAACTCATACCACCCCCTTGTCTGACTGGAACCAGAGAGAACTGGGTTGAAACCTTAACTGGTCTTAGGCCAATCGCCATCTCTCAGCTGTGGGTCAGTCACTACAGCTCCATTCCCAGTACTGAAATGATAAGTCTGTGTCTGGCCTGGACCATTTCAGACCTCAGGGAGGAGCTTCCATGACTAAATTTTCCTCCATTAAAAAAAAAGTCCCTGCACATAGAAATCCAGCATGCTAGGGAAAAGAGCTTTAGCGTAGACTTCTCAAAACGGAGACTGTCTGTTGGCAGAGGTGTATTTATTTATATATGTTTTATTGAAGGAGTAATTCAGTTCTGTGAAACTCCACCTGCAGTCTGGGACAGCCCAGAGACAGAGGTTCATCACTGGCTGGTCACCATCCACTGAGCTGAAGGTGCTTCCCATAGCTGTTGTGAGGACAAACACAAACCACCTCAGATATACCCCCCTGATATCACCCTGGACTTGTCCCGGCCTTCCACCAAGGATAAATTACTGTCTACATCAGCCTTCATCAATCTGGTGGCCTCCAGGTGATACTGGACCGCAACTTCCATCATCACTGGCCATACTGGTTGAGTGGTTGTCCAACACATCTGGAGACAGCCAGGTCGGCAAGGCTGACATAGACATCACTGAGCTAGATGGATCATTGGCCTGATTCCACATAAGGCAACTGGTGGCATAAAAGGCCATAAAACATTTAAAATATTTCTATACCACCCTCTGCCAACCACTCATGCAATTAAAATGCCACCACGGTAAAAGCACACACAAAAAGAAAACCTGACAGATTAAAATATTGTTGATGGCTCTGCTCTTGAAAATGTCTACAACTTAAAAGCCCGAGAGAACGTTCACCGAGTGCCTAAAAGACAACAATGTTGGTGCCAGGAGAGTCTCCCTAGGGAGAGTATTGCATATATGGGATGCCACAAGAAAAAAAAAAGCTCTCCTTCTGGTTGTCCCCCAACACTTCATTGAGTTTAACAAAAAGGCAAATTGTTGTTATAATTTTCTATGGGGTCCCCAATTGAAAATCCCATCCTACTGAGGACGTCTCTCTCAAGGACATCCATTAAAGTCAGCAAGCCCAGTCTCTATTCAGCTCAGTGGTGGGGAACCTGCGGCCCTCCAGATGTTGCTGGACTGTCTCCCATCAGCCCCTACCAGCATGCGCAATGGGAGGGATGATGGGAGCTGTAGTCCAGCAACATCTGGAAGGCCACAGATTCTCCATTCCTAGTTTAATGGTCCAGCAACAGTCAACAAAACACCAAAACCTGTACGCTAAGATGGAGGCCTTGCCACTCAGCCAACTCAGCAGCAGAACCTTCCCATCAATCCCGATTTATTTCTAAAACTGAAACGAAAACAAAACAGAAATAATGGGAAACGGGGGAGGGGGATACAGGAAATAGAGGGGAAACAAAGGTATATACAGAGGAATAAAAAGGGGTGGGTGGGAAGTAATATATTAAATATGGTATACCAAAGCCCTCATACTGTAAATTAAAACCGCTGTCCTCAGAATCATTCTCAGAGGGGGTCCTTCAAGAAGATTGGACAAGTTTCTTTCATATTTCAGGAGCACTGACTGGTTTAGCCACTGCTCTGGCTCCAATTGGTTTGTGGACAGCCCAGTCCTCTGATTGGTCTCCCCACTTTGATCCCAGTTCCTCTCCTTATAGCTCCTATTCTCTTTTGCCTGCTTCTGTCACAAGTTTTCCTTTCAGATGTAGACCCTGGCGTACACATCCATAGTAACCGCCTCAGTCTGTCAAACTGATATCAGACGAGTCTACAACGCAGCCTAGCTGTCAAACAGATTCCTCACCTCTAGCGGGATAATCAATCTGGTCAGGCTCCCAACGGCATCCTCGGCCTAGCCCAAAACACCACTTTACTGTCGTGACCTCACTTCCTATTTGGGTCTCTCACACCACTGCTCCCACCCATAAAAAGGCCAAACCGTCAGGGGAAAAAATCGACCTAGCCAGTTCAGTCGTTTCTTACCGCGCACCCAGCATCAACGCTGCCAAAATCCATTCTCTCATCCTAGCCTTCCTGGCCGCAGCTGCTCAAAAAGGCCACCTTTGCCGGCTCTGGCTCAGCTCAGCTCTTCCTCTGAGGAGACAGGGTGTGGTTTACTGCTATGCTGTGAACGGGTCGAGCGTGTGCAGCCATCAGAGAGACATGCTCAGGCACAGCCACATGGCCAGGCCCCAATTACACCTGTAGGATTTTTGGAGGGTTGCCTAAACTGAGTCTTACATGCACCCTATTTGAGCTCTTTTAAAGCTCTTGGGGAGGGGGGGGTTAGAGATTAAACACATACAATATACAAAAAAAATGCCTTCCTTTAGCTTTCAGGCAAGCTCTCCTGTTCTAACAAGTTGTAGCGCGGAAGGGGCAAGACAGATCCCCCCCCATCTTGACACACACACTCTTGCATTTCCTGCTCTCGGAGTGCCGCAACAGCTGATCTACATAATCATTTCCCTTCCCAAACCAAGGCCCAGCCCAGCTCGTAAAGCCTGTTTGGTCACACCTAGGCTGGGCAGATTTATTAAACAGATTTAATATTTCAGTTCTTGAGAGACAGCGTAAAGATCAGCTCCAGGAGAGGCCACATTCAGGAAAGACACACCTCTCTACTCCTGGCCTTTTGACACTTGAGACATATATTTTAGGACCCACACTATTTTGTGATTTTAGGTTAATTGCTTTTAACGCTGTATTTTAAAATTGCTGTAACCCGCCCTGAGACCTTTGGGTGACGGGCAGTAATGTATGTTAATAATAATATGTTAAAAGTGGGGGAACCACACAGCACCTGAGCTGAATGAACGTCTCCACATTTTCCACTCTGACTAAATTTTCATCCTTCTGCCCCATTAACTCCAGGGTTTGTGTGTGCATTACACATACAATTACATGGAACCACAAAAATCAGCATGGGGCACAGAACGAATATCCTAAGAATTAGCACCAACTGGAAGGCTTTTTCCTAATGCTAATTGCTTGCATGGGGTGTGTGTGCGTTTGTATGATTTATACTAGGAACACAGTTGGGGAGAGAAAGCTTAAATCTCTCCACACAGTGGGGTGCCAAGAACGATCACCCCTGCTATGCCTGGTATTTAATTTTTTTCAAAACCCACAACACAATTGCTAATCAAAGGTCAAGGTTCTGGTTTTGGTGTACAAAGCCCTATACAGCTCGGGACCAGGATACCTGAAAGACCGTCTTACCCCTTATATACCCAGCCGATCACTGTGCTCTGCAGGTGAGGGCCTCCTGCAGAAACCATCTCATCAGGAGGTTTGTTCTGTACAATATAGGAAACGGACCTTTAGTGTGGTGGCACCAACCCTGTGGAATTCCCTCCCCTTAAATATTAGACAGGCGCCATCTCTGTTATCTTTTTGGCGCCTACTGAAGACCTTCCTCTTTCAATAGGCCTTTAAAATAAAAACCTTATCCCAGTCTGCGTCTGTGTTGCGACTGATTTTTAAGATTTTTTTTAAAAAAATGTTTTTAAGAATGTTTTGTTTTTATGTTTTTTTAAGATGCTTTGTTTTAAGATGTTTTAAAGCTCTTTGCTTTTAAGATTTTTAAAGTACTTTTAGTGTTTTTGTCTGCCACCCTGGGCTCCTTCTAGGAATATAAATTTTATAAACAATCAAACAAATGATCAAATCGTTAACATAATACGTAGCTGTCAAAGCACTAGCTAAAATCAAGGTGGGGAAACCTGTGGCCTTCCAGATGCTGCTGGACTGCAATTCCCATCATCCCTGACCACTGGCCACACTGACTGATTGGGGCAGATGGGAGTTGTAGTTTGACAATACGTGGAAGCCACAAGTATTAGAGAGGTGCCTGAGTGTGCATGCGTGTATGTGCATAGAAACTTCTAGACTTCATGTACAGTAGGGCCCCACTTTACGGTGCTTTGCTAATGCAGCGGTCTCAATTAGACGCAATTAGACTAAAGCCCCACTCATATGGCACTTGTTCTGCTTTTACGGCGGTTTTCAGGCATCGCATGCCATTCTATTCAATGAGTTTTGCTTTTCAGCAGTTTTCGCTTTTCGGTGGGGGTCTGGAACGTAACCCGCCGTGTGAGTGGGGCCCTACTGTAGCTGGAATTTAGCTAACTACAAAGGCAGGAATTGCATCCATCATTCCACCCACTTTTTCCTCTGGGCCCAGCTACCACTGGCACGCGGCCCCTGGAAGGTGGCCCACGAGGATAAAAAAGGTCCCCCTCCTCTGGTGTAGCACTTTGCATGAACTCAGAAAGAAGCAATCCAGCAGGTGGCAGTTTAAAAGTCAAAATCTGGTCATCAAAAAATCATCCAAAATAGTACAACGCTTCAATGCGACTGCTCCTCCAAGACAGGTGCATGTCTGCCTCTCGCTGAGGGAACTTCATTCAAATGGCCACCTCTCCATCAGGTACCCAATTAAAAAAAAATCCACAGATGCCATCCTTAAGTAGGATTAGAGAAATCCATGGCAGATATTTTATTTATTTATTTATTTAAAATATTTATACCCCGCCCTATTTCCAAGGAACTCAGGGCGGCTTACAAATAAAAAACATAATCAATTAAAAACAAGTAATATACAGTTTAAAACAATTAAAAATAGATTAAATCAGTAAAAGTTAAAAAATGACAATATTAGTTAAAAGCCCGTCTGAATAAAATAGTCTTCACCTGGGCACGAAAGGATGAAAGTGAGGCAGCCAGTCGAACCTCACTAGGGAGGGAATTCCACAATCTAGGGGCAGCCACTGAAAAGGCCCTATTCTGTGTTTTTACAAAGCAAGCTTGTGAGAAAGATGGAATAGTGAGCAGGGCCTCACCAGATGATCTCAAAGCTCGGACAGGGTCATAGAGGGAGACACGATCTAACAGATAGCCTGGACCTAAGCCGTATAGGGCTTTATAGGTTAAAATGGCTACTAACATTGATGGCTATGTTCTATGTCCACTGTTGGAGGCAGTGTGCTTCTGAATACCACTTGCTGTGAATCACAAGTGAGGAGAGTGCTGCTGTTGCGCTCAATTCTTTTTTTGTGGGCTTCCCATTGGGGCACCTGGATGCTGGACTCTATGGGTCACTGGCCTGATCCGGCAAGCTCTTCTTATGTTCTCACGTACCTCATATATTGGCATCACTATACATCAGTGATTCTCAAACGGTGCGCCGCGGCACACTGGTGCGCCGCAAGAGGAGGCTAGGTGTGCCGCAAATATTATGAAAGTATATTTTAAAAATGAGAAGAAACCCATTTATATAGAGATTTATTGCATCCATGATCAATTAATATCTAGGCTAGGCCCTAAAATATATTAACATATTTTTAATATTGTACACGAAGTGAGCCAGAAACTTTTTATATATTTTACAGTGCCGCGAACCAAAAAAGTTTGAGAACCACTGCTATACATGATACTGAGGACGTGGAGATGAGAAAATATTTCTTCCTCACACATGCACGCACTCAGGGCCACCTGATTAAACTGATTTAGCAAAAGATTCAGGACAGGACAGAGAAAAAGATTTCTCCACACAACGCATAGTGGTCACTTATTAGCAGTGGACATTGTATCAGCCTGAAGTAGGAGCAGGGCCGCTCCTCAGGCTCTGCTGAGAGAGATGCTTCCATTTGCTCTTCCTCTCACACCCACCATCCATCCATGGCGGTTTCATCAGGCTTCCTGATACTGTTCCCATCCCAGCTGCTTTTAACAATGTCCTTGCACATAGCAAGCTAGCATGCCAGAGGAAAAACTTGATCTTGAAGCCTCCAGAAAAAGCATCATTTCTTGAACAGAACCATGACAGTATTTATTTATTTATTTATTATTTTATTTATACCCCGCCCTTCCTTCCAGCAGGAGCCCAAGGCGGCAAACAGAAACACTAAAAACACTCTAAAACATCATAAAAAGACCTTAAAATACATTAAAACAAAATGTTAAAAACATTTTTTAAAAAGCGTTAAAAACATATTAAGAGGCATATTAAAAGCAATTCTAACACAGACGCAGGCTGGAATAGGTCTCAACTTAAAAGGCTTGTTGGAAGAGGAAAGTCTTCAAAAGTCGCTGAAAAGATAGCAGAGATGGCGCCTGCCTAATATTTAAGGGGAGGGAATTCCACAGGGTAGGTAGCAAGTTCTGCGTCTCTATCAGATCCAAGACATTAATTCGTACTGATGGAAGCAATTGACTAGCTAATATCTTCACTGTATGACTGGCTGATTTAAAGGTGAAATGAACATACTGGCACCCGTCCAAAAAGGGAGCCTTCAGCCTGAGGGGGAAGAACAATTTAATCGATTTCCTCTCCCCAAGAGATGAAGCCATTTTATATTATTTATTTATTTATTTATTATTTAATTACACTTTTAAACCGCCCTATAGCAACAAGCTCTCAGGGCGGCGTACAACAAATTAAAACCACATTTAAAATCCGAGTAAGTGTGGTTAACACTATACAAAGTTAAAATACAATAACAATAAAATTTACAGATTGCAGTTAGATTTAAAATTGAAATTAAAATTAAGCTTAAAATGCCTGGGCAAAGAGGTAGGTTTTCACCTGGCGCCGAAAAGATATCAAAGAAGGCGCCAGGCGTATTTCGTCTGGGAGGGCATTCCATAGTTCGGGGGCCACTACTGAAAAGGCCCTAGATCTAGTTGCTGTTCTCCGGGCCTCCCTATGAGTTGGGACCCGGAGAAGGGCCTTGGATGTCGAGCGCAGTGAACAGGTAGGTATATCCAAGAAGCCACAGCTGAGAGATAACCCAGTGTCTCGCCTCTGAGGAACAACCAGGCCTCTTCCTCAGCAGGGAAGGCAGGTATCTTCTCAATCTCACAAACAGATTAAATTGCTCTTCCCCCTCAGGAGGAGAATCTGGGAAGCAGCAGGCGCGACGAAAGCACGCTTCACGACAACAACAAAAATCAATTTCCCCCTGAGGCAAACAAACGAGAGGAGAGCTCCAGTTGGTAAGAGCAACGCAAGGGACGTGGCTTCTTCAAAACCTCGCTGCCAGCTCCTTTGCCTTTGATTTGCACCAAGGAAGCACAGCAAGACAAGAGCCAAAGAGAGACACGCTCCACTTTCGTCCTGCTCTTTGCTTCAACTGACTCCATTGAACCAGACACACTAGTCATCCTCCAAAGACTGGAGGGTGCTGCTCCTTCATCTCCCCCCCCCACCAGAAATAAATGCCCTCGATAGGAGAGACAATACGTTTGGATCTTTAGCTAGTTTGGCTGAAATATCAGATGGAGGAGCAAGATGAAATTGTCAGGAAGGAAGACCCAGTCCAAAAGACAAATCTGGTCAGATAAGACAAGCAGTTTGCCCTACACACAGTCAACGCAATAGTTCATCTAGCACAGAGCTGCCTATTCTGACCAGTGCCAGTGGGCGGCCAAATCGGGGCCCAGCCGAGGGCCCCTCCTTAGGGTGGGAGGGCAGCGCTCCCATTCTGCAATCTGTGGCACTGTCAGCTCACGACCCTGCTGAGGAACACAGAGAAGGAGCTCCCAGGAAACCCCCGCAATACAGTCAGCGCAGGCTTCAATAAGCACACATGCCCTACCTACCTCTCCCGTCCCTGTGAACGATGTG
Source organism: Rhineura floridana (assembly GCF_030035675.1). Classification (NCBI taxonomy): domain Eukaryota; kingdom Metazoa; phylum Chordata; class Lepidosauria; order Squamata; family Rhineuridae; genus Rhineura; species Rhineura floridana. The sequence continues at coordinate 87,272,100 of NC_084489.1, read as the reverse complement.
CGCACATGCCTACCATCATCCAAGATGGCAGCAGAGGGTTCCCTAAGGGACTGAAGCCCCCACCGCCTTGGTTGATGGCAGGCATGTGCACACAGTGTGCACATCATTCACAGGGATGGGAGAGGTAGTTGGGATGCGCGGGCGGGCATATTAGCCCTGCGCCACCTGTAGGGGATGTTGGCTACGGCGCTGCAAGCCTGGGACAGGATGGTGCCCAAGGGCCTAGTCATGCCTGGCACCGGTCCCGATTCTGACTGCCAACATGGCTAACAATAAGGAAGCTGCCTTATACTGAGTTAGGCCATTAGTCCATTTACCTCAGTACTGTCTACACTGACTGGCAGCAGCTCTCCAGGGTTTCAGGCAAGGGACTCTCCCAGGCCTATCTGGAGATGCTGGGGATTGGACCTGGGACCTTCTCTGTGCATAGCAGATGCTTGCCTACTGAGCTATGGCCCTTCAATGGGTTACCCAGGCATGCTTACCAAAAGAGTTTAACTGGACGTGCCAGGAATTGACCTGGGACACTCTGTGCAGGCAGCAGGAGTGGCACGGCTGAGGAACTTGGGAGGGGACAGGGCGGGAGGGCTTCTGGTTCCCTTACTATTAGGCACGTTGAGGCGCAGGCTGCTGGGTGGGTGTTGGAGGACAGAGTTGTTTGCAGCACGTGGCCTGCCCTGCACTCCCAAAGCCAGCCTGCTGCCCTCAGCTGCAGTGTGGGATAATTTCCCACTGTCAAGTTCAGGTTCAACTGCTCTTGTAGTCAGCTTCTGAACAAGGATTTGGGAGGGGGGGTCTTTTGTCCTTTACCTCAGACTGCAAAAAGTCTTTGGCCACTCCCGGGTTTCCAACGGAAACACAGCCGCTTGGGGAGGACAGAAGCCCAGCACCCACCTGTGGACCCTAACGTAAGATCAAATTTCTCAAGGCCCTCTCTCCACACTCGGGAGTGTTTGCGGAGGGGCAAGGGTCCTGGACATTTGAAAATGCATAGAAATGCAAATATTCTTTTTAGTCTGAAGTTGTTGTCTGTATCAATTTTGTACTGGTGAAATCCTTGACATTTGCAGATATTCATATACTTTTAAATTACATTCCTGTAGTATAGGGATTAACAGCAGAACAACCAAAGTGCATTTTGGGAGCCCTTATGGTTGCTAGGAGATTTATACTTTGAGCCTAGAAGGATAATTATGCACCATCTATTACACAATGTTCTAAGAACCTCACTGCCCTTGCTACATTTGAACGTATTTCTAATAAACGACAGTTTCGTGTGGACGTTTGGAGGGCTTATATTGATTTACGTGATGAAATTAAGATGGATGTGTTGATGGTTACAGTATTCTTAATGTGAGCTGATGGGCTTTTCCCCTTTCACTTCCCCCCCCCCGTTTTTCTTTTTCTTTGCTAAATTTGTTATAATAATAATAATAATAATAATAATAAATATGCATAAAAACAGCATCTGTAGTGACTGCAAATCTACAATGGGGAAGCTACAACTTTCTGAAATTCTCAGGATCTACACAACCCGTAAAAATGAGATGCACCTGGAAATCACTAGGGGGATCATCCACCCTGCTCTTCTGTCATCTCCTGCTTTTATGCTCTACAACCTCCTGCAATTTGCCCTCACTGTGAATAGTTACCCTCCATAAACAAACAAGGACATTTCCTTTACATCTTGTGAACATAAACTGCTCTGCCCAGCAACTATGAATCCTTTCTTCTGAACCTACACAGAGAGCAAAGTTATCCATTAAATAAGCACTGTACCGAATCACATTGTCCGAAAGCATACACCCTGATATTTTTGCCAAGGTATACAGAGGTATACTTATCTTAAACATAATGCTCAACTTTATTGTAAACTAATTTTACTGCTGTTATTGGTTTGAATAACCTGCTTCGTGTGCCTCATTATTTAGGAAATATATAAAGCACTAAATGAGAAATATTTTTTAAAAAAATCAATTTTAAAAGGTGCCCTTTTTTCTGACAAGTCAAAACATAATTTAAAAACTACTGATTTAAGTACAATCTACCCAAGGCAAACCTTTTACTGCACCTCTCTCAAAATGTGGTAGGCCAACAGAGACCAGATAAAACTGCTTCAGGGGCCAGGACATGCCTTTATGCATCACCTCTTGCCAGGATTGAGATAGAAACAGCCTTGTTGTCAACCTGACACACCCACACCCAGATACTTTACTCCTCTAGTGACTTGCAAAAGGAGGGTAGATGGCTACAGTGAAGGTGGCATAAATCTGTCTGAACCTGACCGACGTGTGAGGTCACATTATCGCACTTAGCACTTGGCAGGGGTGGTGGCAAAGAAAGCCTACTTCTCCCCTGAAGAGCTTTTCTAGCTTGTGGGTACTCCTGGGTCCAACATTGTAACTTGAGGCCCAGGCGGCCTCAGTGGCTAGGAGTGCCTATTTCCAGCTACGGCTGCTTTGCCAGTTTCCGTCCCTTTTGGCCAGAGATGACTTGGCCACAGTATTCCTTGCTCTAGTACAGGGCTGTGGAGTTGGAGTTGGAAGCAATTTTGGGTGGAGTTGGTAGAAATGTACCGACTCCGGCTTCAAAATAAAAACTTTCATAGGAATTTAGGAAAGTTTTCTTGTTCAGAAATTTTATTCAAATAAATATATTTTATGTTCTATCAATCTAGCCTGATGATTCACATGGTGGTGATGAAATGCCTTGTGCTACCATTTTACTACAGTAAATTTGTTATTACTAGTTAATATACATTTGCCATTTATGAAGGAGTCGGAGTTGGAGTCAGAGTCGAAGGTTTGGCATACTGACTCCACAGCCCTGCTCTAGTAACTTCCACACTGGATTATTGCAATGCACTCTCTGTGGGCTGCCCTTGGAGACGACTCAGAAATTTCAACTGGTCCAAAATGCAGTGGCCAGATTACTTGCTGGGGTTGCTTTTCAAACTCATATAACCCCTGTTCTAAAACAGCTGCACAGGTTGCCAGTTCAATGCCCAATTCAAGGTGCTCACATCAGTGTTTAAAGCCCTGAACGACTCAGGACCAAATATCTGAGAGACCGTCTCCTTCCCTACAGACCCTCTCGGGTGCAGAGATCAACAGAGAGGGACTTCTTGGTAGTTCCACCACTCTCCGACGTTTGGCAGAGGTAGTTGTGGTGGTAGTCCCTACCTTGTGGAGATGCACCCGGCACCTTCATTGTACAGTTTTCAGAGAATGCTAAAGACACACCTGTTCACCTTGGCCTTTGGCACCTGAGATGTATCTTTTCAGAACCCACCCTATTCATGTGAATGTAATTAAACTGCTGTTGTAACCCACCCCTGGACCTGCTGGATAAGGTGGGTAATAATAATAACGATGATGATGTTTTAGATGATAACTCCCATCAGTTATAACTTCCCATAACTGCTGGGGAAGGCTACACTAAATAGCCATTTTTCTGTTGAATGAAAGCGTTATTAATTAAAAAAAGAATCCTAAGATGGAACAGCCCAGGTTTTCTGCGTTATGTTGTCAGCGCTGGTTTTGTGATCATGTACAAAAAGATATGCAAGAAGACAAAGCTGTGGGGAGACCCTCTACCCTCCCGGGAGCAACTGACAACCACAGATTGCTGAGAGAAACACCAGAAGTTCCAGAAAGAGAAAGAAAAAGCAAAGCACCAAGCTGGTCCCACGGCTCTCAGCCTGCCCTCGTTCAATATTGACTCTGGGATGAAGGCGCCTGGAGCTGCCCAGCACTCCCCATTCCAGAAGACGGAGGGAGGGGGGGCGGCAGCAGCTGCCCGGCAATGGCCCCCTCATGTTTGCTTTCTTCTGTGGCAGCTGTTCAGGTTGCCAAGGTAACCGGGGCCCACAGATAGCCTCCAAAATGCTCATTTGTACCTGAGCAGGCCTGGAAGATAAAGAGAAAATGTGTGGAGGCGACTGATTTGTACCTGCTGTGTGAAGGAGCTGAAGGTTCAGGATCCCTGAATGAATGTTTTTTAAATTAGTAGTAGTAGTAGTAGTAGTAGTAGTAGTAGTAGTAGTAGTAGTAGTAGTAGTAGTAGTAACAATACTGATGATTTGTCAGGTAGATTTTATCAGTCCCCTAATCGATTTCTAGAAGGAAGACAAACAAAAGAACAACTGTGTGACAGGCAAACACTCTACAGGTGCAGCCTTCTATATTTTTATAAGTTGCCCTGAGTCTTTCTCTGAGGAAGGTGTTGAAGAAATATTACCATCATCATCATCATCATATATTTATACACCAGTTAATTTTTAAGACAAGCAGTATACAAAATAACAAATACCACACGTATATATAACAATGGAACTAAGCAACTACAATATAAAACAAATACAAGGCATGCAATGAAACAAAATCCCCCCAGACAAAAACACAGTATAACAACATGCTACTACTAAATAAATACACACATAATTTCATCATAGGGACATGCCCTGCTATCCAGCTCATCATATAGCTGTAAATGGTACAACAGCACTGCCAGCTGATTAATTCTACACTACATACCAACATTTTGTCACACTGCAAAGTGACCAACGTAACAAGCCTGTACGCTGTACATGGATACAAGTAAGGCAGCTCTCAATGGCTAAATATGGGGAGGGGATTTGTTAAACCTCCCACCTCAAGGGTGTCCCCAAATTTCATCCTCCTGTTTGAAGTGGAGATAGGCACGAATGGCATAGATAAAATATAGTTGGAGACACAGGCATGGTATAACTGGCCATCCCTCTCTGGTCAGATTTCCTGCACGGGGCGGGCAGGGAGGTGGCACAATAAAGCTCTGTGGGTCAGAGACCTGCAACATACAACATCCTCCCTCTGTGCACAGGGCAGAAGTGTACTAATGGGCATTTTTCGGGGGTGGTGGTTAAAGTTCAGAAAAAGTTTTCAATTCTCTATACAAAACAGCAGTAGAGAACTGCATTTCATCATCGCTTATCCAATTTTGTTACTGCTATAACTATTATGTTGATTATCTTATCATTACTATAAAGATTTTTCTCTCTGTTCGCTATGATATCAAACCCCATCATGAATTTGAGTAGAGATATTCTGTCTCCTTTTTGTCTTTTTCACTTTTTTCTATTCCTCTCCACGTTGTTCTTTCTTATCTTATCTCTGTATATTGTAATAACGAAATTACCAACTGAGAGAGAGAGAGAGAGAGAGAGAGAGAGAGAGAGAGAGAGAGGCTGACTAATGCGCATTTTTCAAATCCTATAAGAGGCCCAGCCAGCATGGCCAATGGTCAGGGATGGTGGGAGTTGTAATCCAACACCATCTGTAGGGCACCAGGCTAGAGAATGCTGCACCAGACTGTGGTTGAGGATTTGGGGTGTTGGTTTTTATACAGACATACAAAATGCCCATTAGTACATTTCTGCCCTGAGCTTGAAGGGAGGGCAGTCTACCTTACAAACCAAAAGCAAAGATGAGCATTCTGCAAAGTTTTTTTTTTTTTTTAATTCAGAATTGCACTTTATCCTCACTACATCCCTGCAAAGTATGTTAGGCTGGGAGAGAACAGCTTGCATAAAGCTACCTAATGAGCTGGGTCATTAGGTAATTCTACTCAGAGTAAACCCACTGAAATTAATAGATGTAAGTTGGTGATGTCCATTAAGTTCAACCCACATCACTTTTGTTCCTACCAATGAAATGTGTTAGGCTGGCGAGCCTTCCTCTCAGCCTCAGAGGGAGGCAATGGGAAACCCCCTCTGAATACCGCTTACCATGAAAACCCTATTAGTAGGGTTGCCATAAGTCAGGATCGACTTGAAGGCCATTTCCATCATAAAAACTTTACTGACTATTGCCTTTGCTTAAGAGAATTTTAATGATCTAATTCAGTACCTTTCATGCCTCTGTTTATCTGTGTCCATGCAGTGCTTCATACTCTGCCTGCTGTTCCATTATTTTATTTCTCTGTATGTCGCTTCATGAGGGCTTGGACTTAGAAAGTGACTAATAAATTGCTGGAATAAATAAAGTATCTAACACTCTAAAGCAAAGCAAAACTGAAATTTAAAAGCACCCTTTTTATTTTCTAAACAAAAAGATGTGTTAGCAGTTGTTATTTCTGCATTCTTCATCAAAACTAACCGTAACAAACATTGCAAAACACCCAAACAGCTGAAAGCAGCAGGGTGCCAAATCTCTAGACCTCCACTTGCATGTTTAAAACATGCTCCTAGAAGAGCAGCCTCCTGAGCGCCTTAAAGCAGGTGTCACCAACCTTTTGGGGGCCCGTGGGCACATTTGTAGACCAGAGCCACTGTCATGAGCACCGCACACACACCGCAACTAAACACGTGCTGCAACTGTTATATTGCCTACACCCCAACGCTTCTTTCAAGCCTAATGTCAGTGCGAGGAGGGGAGCCTGCAGGCATTGGGGAAGAGCCACGTTGGAGCAGTAAGACGGAACAGCACAAGAAAAAAATGAAATGCACAGAGGAAAAAGGGGGCAAAAGGAGTGAAATGTTGGTTTCTTACAGTGATACTGGGGATAGCACTGACAAGAGCAAAAGGCAGGCCTGAGGCCTGACTACACAGACCTGACCTGGAAACTGACCCGGAAACTGACCCTCGCTTCTTGGCTCAAATCCATACCACCTCCCAGAAGAAGGGGACAAGGAGTGGTATTCAATGCTACTCCTATTTCAGAGTAGACCCACCAAAGCTAATAGGCATGACTAACTGAGGTCCATCCATTTCAATGGTTCTACTCCAAGCAGGACTTAGTTAAGTAGAACCCAGAGAGTGGTGGCGCTTACCCAGGCGGACAGGTGAACAGGCCCAGAAAAGCAGCAGGCCAGGAGGCTTCAGGGACTAGCAATGAGCTCACCCTCGTGGGGTATGGGCCCTTGGCAAGCGCAATACTGACCCCTGATGCCAGCCGGGGAGGGACAGGGCTTTGCAACTTCCTAGATTGGTTGTCCTAGGGGGGACAAGATGGCACCTTCCAGCCATATCATACCACTTTAAGCAGTCATGCCTTCCCCTAAGAATACTGGGAACTGTAGTTTGTTAAGGGTGTGGCTGAGAGTTGTTAGGAGACTCCTGTTCCTCTCACAGAGCTTCCTTGGGAAGAATTTATTTATTTATTACATTTGTATACCGCCCCATAGCCGAAGCTCTCTGGGCGGTTTACAACAATTAAAAACATTAAAAACAAATATACAAATTTAAAAACACTTAAAAAGAAACAAATTAAAAACGTATGCTAAAATGCCTGGGAGAAGAGGAAAGTCTTGACCTGGTGCCGGAAAGATAACAGTGTTGGCGCCAGGCACTCCTCGTCAGACAGATCATTCCATAATTTGTAGCTCTGTGAGGGAACTGACTGTCTCCAAATGACTCTCAGCAACCCTGGGCAACCAGATGCCTCTTTGGAAGTCCACAAGTAAGTCATGGATGCTATAGATAGGTATTCGGACACATGCTTCCTCTGAACCTGGACCTGGTGTACAGCGATCATGACTAATGGCCATTGACCTCAGGCAACTGAGTATTGAAGTGGCAAGACAGACAAAAGTACTTGTTCACACAGCACAGTTAAATTACAGAATTCGCTCCTACAAGGGATTGTGACGGCCACCAACTTGGATGGCTTTAATAGAGGATTAGACAAATGTATGGGGGCTAAAGCTATCAAAGGCTACTAGCCACAATAGCTATGCTGGACAAGATGGGCCATTCGCCTGATCCAGTGGGCCTCTTCTTACGTTCTTAACTTGGTCTATTGTCCCTGCAGCACCTAGCAGAGACTTAATCAGTCTTCAATCTCCCCAGACTGAAGTTTAAATGCAGACATTATGACTACAACATCCTGCCACTTTTATTTTATTTTTTGCTTTTGTTGAATATTGACCTCTGTAGGATTCTGACGTTTCCTCACTATTTTGTGATGTTTTGGTTGGTCCTCATAAAGGTATTGCCCAACTGTAGATTATGATGTTTTTCTTGTGGACCGACACAGCTGTCTTTGCAACATCTCTTTCCCTTTAGAAATGTATCTTAATTCAAGATATCTTGTCACCAGCACAGCATAAGATATGAGGAGCTCTGGTGGATCAGATTCAACTAATCTAGCATTCTGTCTCTAACAGTGGTCACCAAAACACCTCTGCAAGCTGACACACAAGAGAAGAGAGGTGATGATCTTCCCATCGTCTCCATTCCTAGCATCTGGCCTGGTATTCAAAGGCAGACTGCCTCTGAACATAGAGGTTCCATTTATCAGTGATGGCTAACAGCTTTTGATAGGCTCCTCCTCCCCTGTGAATTTGTCCAATCCCCCTTTAAAGTCATCTAAACCAGTACCCATCACCAAATTATGAGATAGTGAATTCTATGACTGTCCTATTCAGCAGGATTTGAACCATGAGCCTCCCTGGATTTGGGCCCTGATTACCCTGGGGATGAGCCAATTTAGTGACATGATTGTCTCAGATTGCAGATTCAGAGACATCCTACCTTTATTATCAACCGCATCTTGTGGCAGCAAGTTCCATAATTTAATTATATTCAAAAGTGCTTCCTTTTGTCAGGTCTGAGCCTACAGCCTACTGGCTTCCTTCCGGGGCAACTTTAGTTTTTTAAAAAATGAAGAAGGCCAAGAAGGAGGGTAAGATGCCCAATCACTTGACAAGAATCCCAGCTGAAGCAGCTAGGAACACTTACAGCTAAGCAAGGTGGAAAAGCATAGCTGTTGACAAACCACTTGGAAACACCCCCCCCCAAGCATGCCCATGATTTGACCCGAGGCATTTGATGCAACAGCCTGTGGGTTTCTGCATATGATGCTGCCACTGAACTTCACATTTCTTAGGGGTAAGAAGAGGCTAAGAGCCAGATGTTGGCTTGCAAACACATTAGGAGGAAGAAGGGGAAGCGTACCTTTTTCCACAAGGCAGGATGCTTTCACAGCTGTTCAAGCTGGTGGCACTTCAATACAACCAAGGAAAATGAAGCACATTTTGAAAAGGTTGGGCGACAAATTGCCCCGAGGCATCAGCTTCGATTAGATGCAAACTCTTACACAGAAGGGGCGGCAATTCATCCGAGAAAGCACGACATTGGCACAAGCCGTCAGCCTCGGCTTTGCAAAAACGAAGCAATGCTACAAACGGAGGGTCACCACTCTGTGGCAAAGGAGATGCATTTCACTCAGAAGGTCCAGGGTTCAGATCGCAGAATCTCTAGCTAAAGATCAGAGGTGGAAAAACCTAGTTTGAAACCCCGAAGAGCCACTGCCAATCAGAGCCAGTGATAGACTAGCTGGACCAATGGTCTGACCTGGGACAATGCTGTTTCCCACTTTTGTAAAGTGGGGCAAGAATTTCCTCCTGGCACAGAATTCAGCATCCTGAGACCTTTGGCTTCTTTAGTTTTTTTTTAAAGGAAGTTTCTATCTCTTATAAGACATGGGAAACGCCTGTCAAGAGGGCAGGGCAGGACATTCAGCAGGATATCTATTATCTAGTGACTATGAAATCGCTTCAAGATATTTTATGGAAAGCGATTCAAACTTTAAAGACTCTTGACAGGCGTTTCCCATGTCTTATAATAATAAGAGCTAGAAACTTCCTTAAAGAAAAAAAAACTAAAGAAGCCAAAGGTCTCAGGATGCTGAATTCTGTGCCAGGAGGAAATTCTTGCCCCACTTTACAAAACTGGGACTTGCAGGGTGGTTATTCCAGAAATAACTGACAGCCGAAGGTTTGGCTGCTGTCTTCAAATAACTTCAGACCCCCATCCTGCACCAATTAGGCCCGCCCTGCTTGGCCCCTCTTGCCCAATATCCTCTGTTCTCAAATTGGACAGTGGCACAAAATGCCTCCTGCCCCCGAAACCCATGGGAGGCTTCCCCAAGAAAGTCTTCCCCATAAGAATGTAAGAACATAAGAACAGCCTGCTGGATCAGGCCAGTGGCCCATCTAGTCCAGCATCCTGTTCTCACAGTGGCCTACCAGGTGCCTGGGGGAAGCCCGCAAGCAGGACCCGAGTGCAAGAACACTCTCCCCTCCTGAGGCTTCCGGCAACTGGTTTTCAGAAGCATGCTGCCTCTGACTAGGGTGGCACAGCACAGCCATCATGGCTAGTAGCCATTGATAGCCCCGTCCTCCATGAATTTGTCTAATCTTCTTTTAAAGCCATCCAAGCTGGTGGCCATTACTGCATCTTGTGGGAGCAAATTCCATAGTTTAACTATGCGCTGAGTAAAGAAGTACTTCCTTTTGTCTGTCCTGAATCTTCCAACATTCAGCTTCTTTGAATGTCCACGAGTTCTAGTATTATGTGAGAGGGAGAAGAACTTTTCTCTATCCACTTTCTCAATGCCATGCATAATTTTATACACTTCTATCATGTCTCCTCTGACCCGCCTTTTCTCTAAACTAAAAAGCCCCAAATGCTGCAACCTTTCCTCGTAAGGGAGTCGCTCCATCCCCTTGATCATTCTGGTTGCCCTCTTCTGAACCTTTTCCAACTCTATAATATCCTTTCTGAGATGAGGCGACCAGAACTGTACACAGTATTCCAAATGTGGCCGCACCATAGATTTATACAACGGCATTATGATATCGGCTGTTTTATTTTCAATACCTTTCCTAATTATTGCTAGCATGGAATTTGCCTTTTTCACAGCTGCCGCACACTGGGTCGACATTTTCATCGTGCTGTCCACCACAACCCCGAGGTCTCTCTCCTGGTCGGTCACCGCCAGTTCAGACCCCATGAGCGTATATGTGAAATTCAGATTTTTTGCTCCAATATGCGTAATTTTACACTTGTTTATATTGAATTGCATTTGCCATTTTTCCGCCCATTCACTCAGCTTGGAGAGATCTTTTTGGAGCTCTTCGCAATCCCTTTTTGTTTTAACAACCCTGAACAATTTAGTGTCGTCAGCAAACTTGGCCACTTCACTGCTCACTCCTAATTCTAGGTCATTAATGAACAAGTTGAAAAGTACAGGTCCCAATACCGATCCTTGAGGGACTCCACTTTCTACAGCCCTCCATTGGGAGAACTGTCTGTTGATTCCTACTCTCTGCTTTCTGCTTCTTAACCAATTCCTTATCCACAAGAGGACCTCTCCTCTTATTCCATGACTGCTAAGCTTCCTCAGAAGCCTTTGGTGAGGTACCTTGTCAAACGCTTTTTGAAAGTCTAAGTACACTATGTCCACTGGATCACCTCTATCTATATGCTTGTTGACACTCTCCAAGAATTCTAATAGGTTACTGGGACAGGACTTTCCCTTGCAGAAGCCATGCTGGCTCTGCTTCAGCAAGGCTTGTTCTTCTATGTGCTTAGTTAATCTAGCTTTAATAATACTTGCTACCAGTTTTCCAGGGACAGAAGTTAAGCTAACTGGTCTGTAATTTCCGGGATCCCCTCTGGATCCCTTTTTGAAGATTGGCGTTACATTTGCCACTTTCCAGTCCTCAGGCACGGAGGAGGACCCGAGGGACAAGTTACATATTTTAGTTAGCAGATCAGCAATTTCACCTTTGAGTTCTTTGAGAACTCTTGGGTGGATGCCATCCGGGCCCGGTGATTTGTCAGTTTTTATATTGTCCATTAAGCTTAGAACTTCCTCTCTCGTTACCACTATTTGTCTTAGTTCCTCAGAATCCCTTCCTGCAAATGTTAGTTCAGGTTCAGGGATCTGCCCTATATCTTCCACTGTGAAGACAGATGCAAAGAATTCATTTAGCTTCTCTGCAATCTCCTTATCGTTCTTTAGTACACCTTTGACTCCCTTATCATCCAAGGGTCCAATTGTCTCCCTAGATGGTCTCCTGCTTTAAATGTATTTATAGAATTTTTTGTTGTTGGTTTTTATGTTCTTAGCAATGTGCTCCTCAAATTCTTTTTTAGCATCCCTTATTGTCTTCTTGCATTTCTTTTGCCAGAGTTTGTGTTCTTTTTTATTTTCTTCATTTGGACAAGACTTCCATTTTCTGAGGGAAGACTTTTTGCCTCTAAGAGCTTCCTTGACTTTGCTCGTTAACCATGCTGGCATCTTCTTGGCCCTGGCGGTACCTTTTCTGATCTGCGGTATGCACTCCAGTTGAGCTTCTAATATAGTGTTTTTAAACAACTTCCAAGCATTTTTGAGTGATGTGACCCTCTGGACTTTGTTTTTCAGCTTTCTTTTTACCAATCCCCTCATTTTTGTGAAGTTTCCTCTTTTGAAGTCAAATGTGACTGTGTTGGATTTTCGTGGCAATTGGCCAGTTACATGTATGTTTAATTTAATAGCACTGTGGTCACTGCTCCCAATCGGTTCAACAACACTTACATCTCGCACCAGGTCCCGGTCCCCACTGAGGATTAAGTCCAGGGTTGCCGTCCCTCTGGGCCCGTCCTTCCATCAATCATCTGACAAGACTACTCCCAAGCCAATAACCGACTCTGTTACCTTTTTCTCAGTCACCTCTCAGCCACCCAGCACCACACACACATCTTTTTCCTTAAGCTGCAGCAGGCAGCAAGGCAAGGCTTAAGGGCCCAGCATCTCTGAGACTGTGTCAGTTGCCTTAACTTGCCACCTGGTTTTAAGAAACTGACCCAAGGACAAAAGTTTCCCAGAGAACATGCACTGTACCTCTTCCTCCCCTCAAATTGTCGCCTGGCTTGAAGTTATGGCACCTGGTCTCAGAGGAGGAATAACCCTGGGCCAACAACATTCAGAAAGTTTGCAACTCTATGTACAGCCAGCGTGATCTTGACGCCGGTACCGGAACAGTTGGAGGGTCTGTGTCCACTGCCCTCTTTCCTGTCTAAACGTGTTTTGTTGTCGGTGCAGATTTTCCAGCTCGCATCAAGCCAGCAACCTCCCCACACGGTCACTATGTGCAACCCTATCAGCGCAAAGAAACACATTAAACAGAAATCTTTCCTTTCCTGCCTGCTGTTTGCCAGTCAGCAGCTGATTTATTACCTCTCCTCCGCCTCTCTAATTCTGGGGTGGTAAAGTTCAAATTGATCAAACTGACAAGCTGTGGTGGGGGTGCAAAACGAGCTATATTTTTCCTCTGACTCACCAGCTCACTTATGTGCTGGGAATGTACTTTTACAGACTGCATTAAGCTAAACCAAAGCTGTTTGCCATAACAAATACATGCATTGTTTTGTCCCTCGAAAAAGTGCTTCTCCTTTGGAAGACTCATCAAGAATGCAGATCAATGGGCAACAGTACTTGTGACATCTTAAGCTAATAACTCCCTCCCCATCAAACCATATCATAGAATAGTAGAAGGGGACTATAAGGCCATCAAGTCCAACCCCCTGCTTAATCCAGGAATCCAAATCAAAGCATTCCCGACAGATGGCTGTCCAGCAATATATCATTCCAAGTGTCTCTATTTACCAAGGACTTGAGTATGAAATGGATGTGTTGACCACAAGATGACTTGCCTGTCTGGTGCAAACTTGGCAGAAAGCATGTGTTGCCTACATAGAAATCCAGGATTTCCAAGACCACATTCGCAGAAATGATAGCCATCTCCCACACTGGGACATCTGGGCTGGTGGATAGTGGTGCTGGCAGCAATCACGGTTTCTTGGGATATTTTGAATTGGAAAATTTTCCAGATTTCCCGAAGTGCATTTGGCTAGTTTGAATGAGAAAATTGTCTGGAAAGTGTGACTATGTAGACCTATAGAAAAATTCAGAGTTTTCTGTTAGTCACCAAAGAATCCAACTTCTTGTAAATACCTCATGATGAGAAGTTTTAATCTTTTTAATCAGTAGCTGTTTTGTTTTAAATATGTTTTAATTACTTATTTTAATGGTTTTATTGATAATTTAATTTTTTGTAGACTGTTTAGAGATCTTTGCATTCAAGTGGCATAAAAATTTTGTTAAATAAAAAAATAAAAAATTCAGTTTGTACTGGAAAATTTTCTGATGCCCTTCAGAGTGATCTAATTTAGCTTGTTTATTTTACTTGTGTTTAGAAAACACAATGGAAAAATTTTGTAAAATCTTGCCTAATAGTTTATTTGCAACTGGCATCCAACCATTGTACCAAATTAACTTAAGGAACGGAAGATTTTCTGCGCCAAAGTGAAGCATGGAAAATGTTCTGCTTTGAATATTTTTTTACCCTGGTCATTGGGTGTTGAGGGGATGGGTTTAGATTGTTTAGGCATCAGGGAACATTTTGGTTCAAAATGACACTGTGTGTAAGCGACAGGCTCCACAGGAACCAAAACAGAACTGGACTGCGAGCACTTAATATCAAAAGGGTTGCAGAGCAGCTTTTAAGAAGTAACCCCTGGGGGAAAGCAGGGAATAACTGGTGAGTGTCCGGGTTGGGATGAAACATCTGTAGGAGGTGAGGCTGCAACTGTTCCAGGCCATCCAAATGAGGATGGGCATAGAACTTGAGAACGAGCTTAGAGCAGGACATGCCCGCTGCAATATCTAACACTTTCATACTGGAAGAAGTCTACCCTGTCCCCTATCGTACAGTGAACAGAGGACACAACTCAACTGGCAACATATAAGATGGTACCAGTATATAAAAACAAGAAAGATGGGAAGTTCCTGACATATGCACTCTTTATACAGATCTACTTGCTTGAATGTCCGAGCACTGGGTTGGTCTGGACCACCACCTCTTCTCCCTTTTACATGCACACACAGAACGTGTTGTCGTGTTTTATTATGATTTTGTATTGCTTGGCTGTATTTTTTTCTTTACAGAAAATTCAATACAAAACTATTAATAAAATAAAAAGGCCAAAGGGGAAGGTGCATATCCCAGAAACATTTGGAAACATACACAACCTATAAGAGGAGACAGGAATAGCTTGGCAAATAGGGGTGGGGGAGGGCTTTTCCCAGGCATGAGAGGCAGCATGGACTACTGAGGACCACACATGAAGCAAAGGGAGCAAAGAGGAATGGTAAGGGGAAACAGAGGAGCAAGGACAAGCTGAGGATGCATGTTTAGGAGGTGGGAAGATGCACTCTCATCCATTGCCAAAGCATACCTGCATTGCAGAACACCTCAGCAAAAATGGTGTGCTAGGCTGTAGCAGAAAGGTAACAGCATGCTTGGCTGCGGTAGATCCAGAAACTTGTTTTTGCAAAATTTTGGTGACAAACAAAAAAAAGGTGCATGCACACAGCTGAATTTTGAGTTTCCAGAATTATAAAATTCTGGTTAAGAAACAAACACAAAAATATGCATGCCCAAGTAAATAGGAATCTACACACACGTTTGGTGGACATGGGGGTGAATGATGTGGAAACGCTGCTTTGAGAGGAAGGGATTCCTGCACAGCAATGCACACTTGTCCAGTCAAACCTCAGCCATTGTCATGGAATGGATAAAGCGATTTAGATTGAAAGGAGTGGCAGTTCTACAGTGTGTATGACTTAAATATTAAACAGGAGCCATCTCTGCTACCTTTTCGGCACCTACCTTCCTCTTTCAACAAGCCTTTTAAGTAGATACCTTATCCCAGCCTGAATCTGTGTTGGAATTGCTTTTTCAGATGTTTTTAAAGGTTTTTTAAAAAAATGTTTTGTTTTAATTTTGTTTTTAATTTTGTTTTTAATATATTTCAGTCTGTTTTTAAGATGTTTTAAGAGTGTTTTTAGTGGTTCGTTTGCCACTCTGGGTTCCTTCTGGGTGGAAGGGCGGGATATAAATTATATACATGAATATAAATAAACGTGCACAAACGGGCATTGGGAAAAACACAACTCCATGCAAAGAGTGCATGCATTAAACTGCTCATGCGTGTACAGCCTTGGAATAAAGAGAGCTTTAAAGGGACTAGAAACCTCTTTCTTTTCTTAGGGTTGGGAACACCATGGGGGGGGAGGGAGTTAGACCTGTGATTAGGATCAGGATGGCGAGATGGGATCTGAGGATTAGGAGCAGAAAGGTGAAAGTATGAGGCTGGCAGCCAGAGGCTTACATCAAGTACTAGAAAGACCGGACTGATTTGGGAACTCGCAAGAGGGGTCCCTCCCTGCCCTTCCTTTATTTATTTAATTTATTATTTGATTTAGATCCCGCCCTTCCTCCCAGCAGGAGCCCATTTTTGCACTATGGATCCATAAAGCCTAGTTTCTTCCGGCCACAACTGAAGATTCATACCAAAAGACATATTTATAGGACCTTTCCTGCTCAGCTGACCCAGTGGTGTCACCTCCTTTAGGATATTGCATAGGAGTGAAATGAAGATTGACCATTAATAAGCACCGTGCACTCTTGCCCCTAGGAAGGTAGGTTGGGGGTCTGGAAGAAACAAAGGTCACCAATGGGTTTAGACTATATGCAATGACTACAATTTAGCAGTTGCAGCCCTGTAGTTATCACAACAGAGATAGGGAAACACTAGAGCGACATTCTTAATGGTGAACAAAACAAGAGCCCTATTGGGTCACACCAAAGGCTCATTCAGTTCACCATCCTATTCTCAAAGTGGCCAACTAGATAGCCATGGCAAGCCCACAAGCAGGATATGAGTGAAACAGTCCTCTCCTCAGCACATTTCAGGACAGACAAATAGAAGTACTGCTTTATACAACATATAGATAAAGCGATGGAATTTGCTACTACAAATACTGACAGCCATCAACTTGGGCGGCTTTAAAAAGGGATTGGGCAAATTCATGGGGGACAAGGCTGATCCAGCAGGGTTCCTTTTACTTTTTTAAGCAGCCACCTCTCCAGTAGGGAAGACCCAAAAATGTCTTCAAAACAAATCACAAAGGTTCTTCTCCATAAATCGGTGTATCACTCTAACCTTTTCATTTTTCTGGCTAGAACTGCTTCCCTAAGTGTCAATTGGCTAAACACACTGAAAAGGTGACAGCATGCTAGTTTTCACAACGGGCAGAATACAGCCTGCAAATTTTGCCCCTTACCTCGGGTTCTACATGGGCTGAGCAGCCTACCCCAACCTGCTCTTCTCGAGATGTTTTAAACTAACACCCACCCAATCGTTGCTGACCTTTGACCATGCTGAGTAGGGCTGACAGTAATTGTAGTTCATGACATCTAGAGGACATCATTTTGGGAAAAGCTTGTCTAAAGAGCATTGTTTTTTAAAAGAAAGAAAAATATGAAAGCTGAGAATCTGGGCAAACTAATGGTGCAAACAGACACCCAGTGGCATTACTAGAATCTGGGCAAAAAACTGCCAACTGGTCAATGGGGTAACCCTAGCTAAAGCCCAACTTGTTGGCCTTTACAAATGCTGCTCTGTCAGATCAGACACCATTAATACACTTCAAAGCCTACCTTCAGTGTCTTAAGGACTAGAAACTCAACGTTTTTTTAAGAAGCCAAGATTCTCAATATGGTGAATTCTATGCCAAATACCATTTCCACATTTTTGTAGTACAGTGATAAAATGTATGCCAACTATACCTACATCAACCATGGCACCAATTTTCTCACAAAGTAGTTGCTATTGTGTACTTGGTCTCTGGGAACTCTCTCCCTCTGTCTCTCTCTCTGTCTCTCGACCTCACAATAACAACAGGAAAATATGTTAAAACATCCACTAAAAGTTTTAACAAGGGAGACCTGGATTAATTTTTTTTGTGGCCACAAATTCAACACCACTTCCATTCCCTGTGTCTCCTATTTACAGACTTTTTATAGACCCCCAACAACAGACTGCATTATGAATTCTTTAACCCGCATAACCAAGTTTTGCAATGGGGTACAGGAAAAGCACTGGGGGGGGGAGGACAACAGCCCTCCATTATACAAGCTTGTCAAATGTGATGACTCTATCCTGGGGGCAGAAATTAGGGGTTTCTTCTTCTCTATACCAAAACTGCAGAGCCCTGCTTAGATGAAACAAGAGGGTTTTCTGTTTAGCTAAAGCAAGTTTAAAAAAAATACTGATGGGGGCGGCTTCTGTGCTGCATGTGTTTATAACCACACAATGGAAACTGTACTGAACTGGAGAGAGCAAAACATAAAAATAAAATTCCAGAGTTATCGCCCACTGCTACAAATATAAGGTAAAAACAACAGCCACAATTTTGCCACCCATACAGTTTAAGCTCAGGGATAGGCAGACTTCAGGCTTGCAGGATCCACTTTGGCATGGTTTTTTTTGGGGTGGGGGTGTTGTTTTTAACAAGAAGCCAGACACTCGGGACAAAATAGCAGCTTATAAGGAGGTGAAATTAAGGCTGTGAACACACTAGTTGTACACCAAAGCATTTGCACTACACACCTGGAGGGGGAACGGATTAATCTGCTGATCAGCTCTGTAATCTCTGAAACTGATTTTTTTTTTATAAAAAAAAATGCAGCCAAGCTGATCACACCAGGTTTTACAGTAAAAAAGGGGTGGGGTCTGACTAGCGTCACCCATTTTCAGCAGAGAGAGGTGGAGGTGCACTGGAACTGGAAGAACATTGATAAGTTTCTCCAGACATCCTTTTTATTGTGCATGCACAATGACTTGTGCTCATGATGCTTTTAAACCACTCAGACGTCTTTACATTCAACTGGTATATAAATTTTGTTAAAAAAATAAATACTGTTTGAGCCTGCAAACATTTTGGGGTAGACTGCTTGGTTTTCAATCTGTTCATGGCCCACAATTGCCTCCTCAACTCCCATAAGTTTTTACCACAAATGTTTCGGGGTGTGTGTGTGTCCTCTTTTGTTATGCTATAGTGCAAGAGCACGCCTCCAGATGGCAATAATGCAGTAACAATTGGGGAAGCATCACAAAACAACTAATAAAGCGGAAAGTCCTTTTCACACAGCACGTAATTGAACTATGGAACTCACTCCCACAAGAGGCAGTGATGGCCCCCAACTTGGATGGATTTAAAAGAGGATTAGACAAATTCATGAAGGATAAGGCTATCAGTAGCTACTAGCCCCGATAACTATATTGTACCTTCACAGTTGGAGGCCGTATGCTTCCGAACACGAGTTGCCGGACACCACAGATCACGGGGGGGGGGAGTGTTCGTGTGTTCAAGAATAGGTCCCACTTGCAGGTTTCTCACAGGCATCTGGTTGGCCACTATGAGAACAGGATGCTGGATTAGATGGGCCACAGACCTGATCCAGCAGGAAGTGGGCCTGCTCCCTGCAGGAGTTAAAATGCGTTAAACCAGTCTTACCATAAGCCTGCACAACTTGGTAGTCCATAAACAAGATCCACTAGCCCACCTGTTCACTCAAAAATCAACTCTAGCCAAGCCTGCCTGCCTGGAGGCCTTATTAACCATCATCAACCTGCTTTCCAGAAGAGCTTGCCAGCTAAGCTTTAACCTTTGTAGGAAAAGAGCCGTTTCTTGCAAAGGGAGTTTTAAGCAGGCGCTGCAACTAATTGCCTGAGATAATGAGATGCTTTGGAAGAGAAAGTTAACGGAGAATGACTCCTAGTGATTGGCCTGGTTCACACACCCACGGTAAGGTTTGGTCTTGGTTATCTCTGGCTCAATGTTCATAGTTTGTTTCAAACAAATCATGGTCTGGGTTTGGATATCAAATAAGTAGCTTGCCTGAGCCATTGCAGGCACTTTGGGAGGGGGGGCAGCAAAGCCATGTGGTGGCCCCCGCACCAGGTGTGTTGGACTATGATCTCGGAGACCAGGGTTTGAATCCCCACTCAGTCATGAAGCTCACCGGGTGACCTTGGGTCAGTCACTATCTCTCAGCCTAACCTACCTCACAGGGTTGTTGCGAGGATAAAATAGAGAGGGGAGAACCACGTACACCACTTTGTGCTCCTTGGAGAAAAGATGGGATATAAAAAATATAGTAATAATAAACAAACCAACCAACCATGGGTGTCTTAACTGTGGTTTTCTTGTGATACGCAAATGAGACTATTAAGGAGATCAAAAGTATGATAAAGGTGGCTAATTCCAACTCTTTCCAAAATCTTCCTAGAACTTCCCATTTATAAAGCTATCCAAAAAGGGGATGAACTCTTTCTTTCAAGAACAATTGATTAAACCAGCATTTGCCAACCCGGTGCCCTCCATATTTCTGAGGAACTACATCTCCCATCAGCCCATCGGCTACATCTGTAGGGTACCATGTTAGCAAAGGCCGCGTTAAACATTCCAGTTGTGGGTAGATAAAATGGCTGATGGGAGGATGCTCCTTCCCAATGAAAAGGGCCTACGTACAGTGTGCGAGGCCAGAAGAACTTTGTATTTCCATCATCCTTTGGTATAGCACAGTAGGGAGGAGAGCGTGGCTGGGAGTCCAGAGTCTGTGAGTTCAGATCCCCACTCATGTGTCTCCTGGGTGTCAAGGGCCTGCTAAAGATCACCCCCACAGGGAGTGGCTCAGGGGTTATGTGCCCTGCCACCTGTGCAGCCGTGGGCAAGCTGCATAGTCCCAAGGAGCCCAGTTGCCCCCCATCTGTCAGTTGTGGACAAGGAAAGGTCAAGCTGAGCAGGCCCTAGCCATCTGGGGAGGACTAGCCTCAGAGGGAGGCAATGGTAAACCCCCTCTTCGACTTGAAGGCAGTCCATTTCCATTTTTTTTAAGACATCAGGAATTCAGAAAACCCCAGAGTTCCCCACTTTTCTCGGCCTACAGAGACGTCTGGAAGACAGAGTCATCAGCTGCATTTATAAGGACCTCTCTGTAGACTTAATAGATCATCACTCTTCCTTCACCTGTCTCTTATAACAGCCTTGCCATGTGGCAACTGAAAACCCTACATTAGTCAAGCTCTAGTGATTGGGAAACTGTCTTCCTGTCCCTCTTCAGGGCTGCTCAGTGCCGAGTCCAATATGAAACAAAATGCTTTCTAATTGGTTCAGAAGCACATGGGCAGTGAAGTCAGGGCACAAGTTTAAGATTTTCCATAAAAGGCCATGCCTTTGGCTATCATTTGTCTTCAGTGCTGCATACCTGAGCAAAGTGAGACTAAATTTAGGAGGCATGTGTTTATGACCAAAAGAGCCTGTGTTTCTGTGGAAGAGAAACAGACTTTGGATTCAAATACACATTGGAGGACAGTCTGTGCGCCTCGTGTAACAGGAACGCTGCTGGACCCAACCAAAGGTCCATCTGATCAAGCATCTTGTTTCCTACAGTGGCTGACCAGATGACCCCAGAAAAAGCCCAGAAACAGGGCACCATGAGCAACAGCCCTCCCCTGCTGTTGCTCTCCAGTAATTAAATATTCAGAGGCACACTATCTGTGGACCTGGAAGTAGCACAGAGCCACCACGACTAGCACCCATTCATAACCTTATCCCTCTTCCTGCATTTGCCTGATTACCTTTAAAGACATCCCAGTCAGCGGCTATCACCACATCTTGTGGCAGCCAATTCCAAAAAAATTATGATTCATTGTGCAAAAGAGTTTCCTTTTGTACATCCGAAACCCACTGCCAATAAATATTTCATTGTACAACCCCAAGTTCCAACATCATGAGCGAGGGTGAAGATTTTAAGATGAGTTGATGAGTACCTACCCTGAATATCAATAGTTATGACACCGCGTGGAGCTATGTGAATAAATTCCAGCTTTACATGTGGTTATTACTGAAACACGCCCCTATCTGGACAGGGATAACCTCGCTTCAGTTGTCCATGCTCTGGTAACCTTCAAGTTAGATTACAGATTATATTATAGAGTTGGAAAAGGTTCAGAAGAGGGCAACCAGAATGATCAAGGGGATGGAGCGACTCCCTTACGAGGAAAGGTTGCAGCATTTGGGGCTTTTTAGTTTAGAGAAAAGGCGGGTCAGAGGAGACATGATAGAAGTGTATAAAATTATGCATGGCATTGAGAAAGTGGATAGAGAAAAGTTCTTCTCCCTCTCACATAATACTAGAACTCGTGGACATTCAAAGAAGCTGAATGTTGGAAGATTCAGGACAGACAAAAGGAAGTACTTCTTTACTCAGCGCATAGTTAAACTATGGAATTTGCTCCCACAAGATGCAGTAATGGCCACCAGCTTGGATGACTTTAAAAGAAGATTAGACAAATTCATGGAGGACAGGGCTATCAATGGCTACTAGCCGTGATGGCTGTGCTCTGCCACCCTAGTCAGAGGCAGCATGCTTCTGAAAACCAGTTGCCGGAAGCCTCAGGAGGGGAGAGTGTTCTTGCACTCGGGTCCTGCTTGCGGGCTTCCCCCAGGCACCTGGGTGGCCACTGTGAGAACAGGATGCTGGACTAGATGGGCCACTGGCCTGATCCAGCAGGCTCTTCTTATGTTCTTATGTTCCAGAGCTTGGAAAAGTTACTTTTTTGAACTATCAGCCCCAGCCAGCATGGCCACTGGATTGGGCTGTTGGGAGTTGTAGTTCAAAAAAGTAACTTTTCCAAGCTCTGTTATGTTCTTATGTACTGCAATGCGCTCTAAGTGGGGCTGCCTTTGAAGACAGTTCAGAAACTGTAGCTTGTGCAAAATGGAGCGGCCAGATTGGTAACAGGGACCAGATGGTTCGAACATATAAAACCGATTCTGGCCCGCTTGCATTGGCTGCCTGTATGTTTCCGAACTCGATTCAAGATGCTGGTTTTAACCTACAAAGCCTTACACAGCTTGGCCTCTCCCGACACAAACCCATCCGTACACTATGCTCAACATCCAAGGCCCTCCTCCGGGTGCCTACTCCGAGGGAAGCTGGGAGCCTGGCAACAAGGGAGAGGGCCTTCTCAGTGGTGGCCCCCAAATTATGGAATTATCTCCCTGACAAGGTGCACCTGGCACCAACACTGTTACCTTTATGGCACCAGGTAAAGACTTTCCTCTTCTCCCAGGCGTTTTAGCATGTGTGTTTAAATTTGTAGATTTGTTTTTAATGTTTTAACTGCCCAGAGAGCTTTGGCTATGGGGCAGTATACAAATGTAATAAATAAATAAACAAATAAACAGAACAATATAAAAGAAACCCTGCTGGATCAGGTCAAAGGCCTCTCTAACTCAGCATTCTCTTCCCACAGAAGCCAACCAGATGCCCATTATGGAAAGCCTACAAGCAGGACCTGCACGGAGGAGCACTCTCCCCTCTTGCAGTTTCAAGCAACTGGAATTCAGAGGCGCACTGCCTCCAACAGTGGAGGTACAGTATAGCCGTCGTGGCTAGTAGCCACGGAAAGCCATATCCTCCACGACTGCATCTAATCCTTTTTAAAAGCCATTTAAATTGGTGGCCATCTAGGTTATTCAAGGGTAATCAGTGCAGTGACGTGGTTTGGCAGGCTGTGTGAAGTGTGCAATGTGTTGAAAAATTCAACAGGTGCAGGTCCTGTCCACCAACACCATGTAGACGCTGTGCACAGAGCCACAATTTAATCATCACTCCATAATGCACACAATCCAGCTGTGACGCAAGAGCTTGGCTGTTATGTCTTAGAGAGGCAGCAAACAGATGCAAAAGACAAACATAACAAGCCCGCCCTTCGCTAACAACACGAGAATCATTCTGCTAGATAAGACAGAAGAACCATCTCTCACAACGATCAGACAGTTGCCTTTGGGAAGTCTGCAAGGAGGCCCAACAGCCCTCGCTTGTGCTGTTCCCCCAGTTAAGTTGCACTCTATGGGACAAACTACCTGTGACACAACTAGCAATTGTTCTTTTTCCTCTCCCCTCCTCATCCCTTTTTTCCTTTTATATAGTCTCTTTTAGCATGTAAGCCTGCAGGGCAGGAGCAGTCTTGTTTTTACTGATCAAAGACTAGAGAAGTTGAAGCATTTTGATGAAAAACAGGGGGAGAAATTGCAGAGTTCACTTTACTTGTCTCCTGTCTGGAACAGAAATCATTTCAGTAAACGCAATCGGCATTAGCTGTTGTTGTCGCTTTCAGGCTGCAAACAAATCAAATAATTGATTATGTTCTCCCCACTTTTATTCACATTGAGTTTCCTTTGTACTAAAATGAACAGGGAGGAATAACATAATGAAGACGTAACTTACATAAATTATGTAAATTTCACCACAGCCCATAACAAGGCGAATAGTAAACACTAACTGAAAGCCACTTGTGTTTTTTTAATGACTCTAGTCATTCCTGTCCAAAACAGCAAACTGCGGACAAAGGCTGAGAACCAGTTTTATCCATCCTCATTTATTTAAAAACATGTTACTTTGGGCATCCAAAATCATTATTAAGACTGTTTAGATACTGTTCTTCATATTCATATATCTATCTATTTATCTCCCGGTATATCTCAGCCCTTATTACTAAACTGACAAGCCACTTCCTGATCTCCCTTACCTAGACAGAAACAGCACATTATTGTTGGTTATGAATTGTTTTTAATTTCTGTGTCTGTGTTGGTTTCCGCTGTCTTGGTTTGTCTGTGATTGGTTTTCATCATTTAAATTTTGTATTGTAGTTTGCATTTTTAATGATCTGTAAAACACCCAGAAAACTCAGTTATATGTGCATTATATAAATGCAATAAATGTAAATAAATAAAAGCAGCTATTACTTTATGTGAAAAAATACCTACACTACTTTTCCCCTGTTAATTCATCAAACTGCATAGGGCTTGGACAAATCACTCTTGGCCTCAGGTTTCTCATCTGTAAAATGGGAAGATTTAGCAGATGCCTAAGAGGATGAATTGAAAAGGGACCGTGCTAAAAGCACGCTAGACAACAAAATGGTATCTTGCACTGTAATATTAACACAAAAGCTTTACAAGACCGGGCTTTGGGTGTTAAAGACATTTTCATCTTAATCTTGCAGAGGGGACATCTTTTTGTGTTTAGAGAATACTTTAGAGAGTACTTTGATTTTAAGATGCTATGCAGTGGTGGGTGGCTTCATGTCAGTGGGGCAGTGGAATCTGCTCCAGGATTTAGTCTGAACTTTCAAGGCAATATCCAAGATGCTTGAAAGTTTGGACTAAAATCCGGAGCGGATTCCACTGCCCCACTGACATGGAGCCACCAGCTGCCACTGATGCTGTGGCCTGTTTTGAAAAGAAATATCAGGAAGAAATCATGACGATAAAGAGGAAGTGACAGGAAGGACAGCAGTGCGAGACAGCTACCTGTCAAGTCAGGTGTGGAAAAATTATAAATCAACCTGCAATTATAAAGCCACGAGAGTGGCTGTATACTATAGCCAGCGTGGATTTTTCACATTCTGCAATGTTAAATTGAAAATAACCCCATGCCGTTCTGATGCTTCCCATAAGCTCATTTCAAAACAAAACCTTACAAAACCTATAGTCCTGAACTCAGAAACACTTGCTTAACAACCCTCTCAATTTTCATGGTGATAAACAAAACAGTCAGAAATAATTGAGAGTTCAAAGTCTAAAGAGAGAGAGGAAAAACCCAGAGCCCTTTTGAACTTTTCTCTCTCAGAGTTCTCATAATCTGTTGAAATTCATTAAAAATCAGCCATGTTCACAGAGGACCTGTAGTCCTGTTACTGACCTTGCCCCATACTCTGGCCTTCATCTTCTGCCGTTTAAAAGTTAAAAAAATGCCTGACTGTTTTTTAATTAATTTAATTTTGCATTGACCTGAATGATAATGTCGGGCATGCTCAGTAAGAACCAACTGTCAGTGTTCTAAAAGCCAGGCTCACAGCTGCTGGGCTTGCCTAATCAGGGGGCCACACCCACACCAGACTAATTTCATGTGAGACCGTCATGGCTTCCCTCAGAGAATCCTGGGAAGTGTAGTTTGTGAAGGGTGCTGAGAGGAGACTGCTATTCTCCTGACGGAGGTCCAGTGGCCAGACTGGTTCAACAGTCAGCCACTCTGACTGAATCTGTGAGGGGAACAGGGAATCTCCTAGCAACTCTCAGCACCCTTCACTAACTACACTTCCCAGGATTCTTTGGGAGAAGCTATGACTGTCTAAAGTGAAATAAAAGTCTGGTGTGGATATGGCCAGGGACAGCTCAGAGGCACATGTTACCAAATTCTTCGAAGCTCCACAGGAAGTGGATTGGACTGTGTAGGACCAGCCGAAATTGTGTTTCCATTTTGACAAATTTGTAGGGCAGTCCAATATCTCAGAGAGGAGGTCAGGTCTCCAGTCCTCCTGGGGCATTCACTATAGCAGCCCAATTTCCCTGCTTTTTAAAGTTTGATAGAAATAACTCTGGGCTATAGGTACATTCTTAAACCACAAGGATTTGCCTATTAGTGAATGTATCAATTAAAGGTGAGAAAGGTTCCAGATTCTGTTCTTGAGAGATGGTCAAGTTACTATGATTCAGAGAGCATCCCACACGCTTACAGAAGTCACACACTTTCTGTCTGAGCCACTTACTACAGGTATGAGTAAACCCCAGCAAATCCCACACTGGAAAACCTAGTTAAAAGGGAAACAGTCTGTTCACTTCTTCAATTTACAGAACACAGTGGCAGTGACCTTTGCACATAGCACACTTCTGCGTTCAGTATTATTATTATTATTTTGAGGTAAACTATTGCACAAGTGCTGCACCTTCACCTTCACCTTGTAAAACAACCAGCCAGGAAGTCTTTGCCATGCAGGAGACGAAGCCGTGACAACTCAAGCCAGAATTTCCAACAAGATCAGAAGGGTCCAGTACGATTCCTACAGTATGATACCTACTATTGGAAGCTTGTAATTGCTGTTTTCTTTCCCCCCCCTTTTTAATAACGTTATTTCTTATTTAATTTTGAGAATTGTATTATTTTATTGATGCATTATGTTCTATTGATGTATTGCTATATTCGTGTTTTTTGTAAGCCGCCTTGAGGGCCTTTTGGCCATAAGGCGGGGTATAAATTTAATAAATAAATAAATAATAATTTATCCACCAAATCAAATCAGCCAGGAACAATGGACAACTGTTTGCCTGTCCAACAAGTGGGATGGTCCCAACTCTCTCTGGATCTTTTTTTTTTTTTTGCCACAAGGCTGACAGGTGAACTAATAGTCACCACATCATCCCAGGCAATCAGGGATCACACTGTAAATGTGGCGATATTACAGAGCCAAAACAATCCAGTTTTGGCTATTAGCCTTCCACTTACCCTCACTTGGAATGGGGGGCGGGGAGAGAACAAGTCTCTGTTGCCAAGGTAACGGAACCAACAGTCCCTGTTTTGCCAAGCTGCTGGCTTCATTGCCTGCCAATACCATGTGGCAAGACTTGTAATCCTAATCCAGCTCAAGATGCTCAACTAGTTGTGGCAAAATGTGGATACAGATGCACATTCAGATGCATAAGCCCTTTCTGCTAGTCAACTAAGTGTGACAAGATTGGGGCGAGACGGCCTTTGCTCAGTTGCCTCAGCAACAGAAACAGGTTAATTTTCCAACACCACCATGCAAGAAAACGTTTTGGACCTTTTTGAAACAGAGACTGGTAGCCCCAATGTTAGTGGGGCAGTGAATCCACTCCAGGTTTTAATCTGAACTGTCAAGGAGCTAAAAACACCTTGGACAGCTCCTTGAAAGTTTGAACTAAAACCTGAAGTGGATTTCACCACTGACATCGGAGCCACTGGCCTCCACTGCCATTTTGCAAAGGGTTACAAAAAGTCACCTAATAGGGAGGGGGGTACTTTCACAGAGGCAAAGAGTTTATGAAAAGCGCTCCTCCATTTTCATTCTAACATTCTTGCTCCATCTATTAAAAAAAATATCCATAATAGGCTAACACCTCTATCAGGCCTATCAAAAGGTCACAAAACAGTGTGCAAGCGTTCAGCTTCTCCAGAACGCTTTACCAGGCTGAATGGTAATCAAAGCTGAGAGCTGGGGAGGGAGGGAGAGAAAAACTCTGCAAGAACTAGGAATCGAGAATTTAAAAGGGTGGGAAGCACCCAGCAAGGCCTCAGGAGACCACATATCAAATTCCAACTTGGCAATGTCCGTAAACATGCAAGGTGACTTTAGACACATCACTCCCCTCTCTCAACCTTGCTCCCCATCTGTTGAAATAGGAATTATGCTCCAATCCCAAAACTGTTTGCCAAGATGAATAAGAGGTCCTTAAATATTTGGATTTGTTCTGCACACTTGATAATCCATTTAAGCCCAGATGTTGCTTTAAAAAAAAAGAATGAATGCCTAACCGCCAACGGCTCTGCATACTTTAGGGAATGTCTCCACCTGTTAAGATTCTATTTATCTTTTCAGACATGTTGAAGAAGTCCTATGACTGCTCTCACCTAAAGAAGTAGCCATGAATCATACAGAGGGTCTTTTCAGTAGCAGCACAGACACCGACATAACATTCTGGAACTCGCCAGCAGAACTTCATAATGACTTCACCAACCAATTAATACACCTATTTTACAGGTGAGGAATACCCACCAAGACTGAGAGATAAGTGATTTGCACAAGGCTAAACATGACAGATTTTTTTTATTTGTGTGATTTTTTTTTAAAGGAACAGCACTCTTACACAAGTACTCCATTTTACAGCTGTTGATTAACTGAGAGGTCACCTAGAAGTTATTTAATTGCCCAGTGGCCCTGCTTAGAAACGGGACTCTCCTGCTGCACAACAGTTTCATGAGGGGAGGAGAGAGGAAAGGCTTGCCACCATCTCTTCTCAGTCCCTGTGTTGGATAAAACGGAAAAACACAGAATCGTTGGGAGTAAAGCTGTGTGCTGATTTCTGAAACAGAGGTTTGTTTGCAATTAGATCAGCCCAGATTGCTTGGAGGAGGAGGAGGAGGAGAACTGCCTGGGCTGGCCTCAAGCTACTTGGAGATCTGGTTCAGTTCCAAGAGCAACAACAGGGCAGGTTTTGGCCTGGGATCTCATCACTCCTCCCCACTCGAGGCTTTAAACTGCCAGCAAGTGTGCCTGCAAGCGACAGGCTCCGCTCTTGCTCTCTCCCAGGAACTCTCAAACAAGTTTTCCATCTTGTTGGTCTTCAGGATACAAGACAGTGTTTTCTGCCTTCCAGAGATGAGAAAAAGCTACTCTTACAAAGATCCTCACCTGGAGAATGCTACTCAGGGTTTTGTTCTGAGGAGCGGCGCTTTCCTGAGGCAGCATGGACAATTATCGCAGCACTTTGCGGTCATGCAGTGGCTAAGAGGCAGAGCTGCAAATTAGAGGTCCCAGGTTCAAATCTCGCCTCCTCCATGAAGAGAGCAGGCAGTCTGGGACAAGCCTCTCTCTCTCAAGCTCAGTCCTCCCAACCCAACTTGCAAGACAGAGAATAATTGTGACTTACCTTACATAATTGTTGTAAGGCAGGGCAACAACCCACCCCCCAACTGCAAGCAACCAAGAATGAAGCCCCAAAACCTCAATTTAAATAAAAAAATTGGGAGGAGCAGTGGGGTTTAGTGGGCATATTTTGCAGTCACCATATTGGGGACCCCAGTTCCAAAGTTTACACCTATATAATGTCAGTGAAGCAAACTTGAAAATGCTGTACAAAAAACTAATATTATTAATCTAGGTTTTCCCAAGTGTTCTGAGAACTTGACTCTTTAGTACACAGTCAGTAAACCTCACTGCTGGCTCCAGATTTTGGGGGCTCTCTTAGGCAAGATGCCCCTTGATGCCAACTATGATTCTATGATCTGCGCCTTCCATTTAAAGCAGTGTGGTACCACTTTAAACAGTCATGGCTTCCCTCAGAGTATCCTGGAAAGCGAAGAGGCCTAAGAGCCATTGGGAGACCCTTGTTCCTCCCACAGAACTACAATTCCCAGAGTGGTTTAACAATCGATCCCTCTTCCCAGGGAACAGTCGTTATTTAAAAAATGAAACACGTTTCTTAGTATGACTAGTCAGTCCTGACGTGCCAAGGCAAACACCGAGAGATTAAATGTTGAACACCCTGAACTTTGCGAGCAAATACTCCCTTTCTGATGAGCTGTGGAATTAAGAGATTTGTGGAGGGTGAACGTTGCACCACAAGGACAGAATGCAGACAGAGTCACTGATGGTACCTCAACACCAGCCCAAGAACCACCAGCTAGAAGCTTGCCAGAAGCTTTTGTGCCTCTGGACCCCGCCCTCAGACAACTGACTACACCCAAATTCTGACAGCCGGATGAGAGCATGAGGGATCGGCCCTGCCCATTGCAAGGGCTGAAGTTGGGCTGTAGGGCCGGAAAGATATGGGAAGCAGTTCATGCAAGCTCACAGCCAGCGCTTGATTTCTAAGCCCTGGTTCCAACTTCCACTGGTGCTTAGCAATACAACACTAGACAAGGTCTCCTACTCCCTCAAATGACTTCTGCCTCTCTCTTCTCCAAAGCCCTCCTCAACCCCCCCTTTTCCATGAAAACTTTGGCCGAATCCCCTAGGGACAACCTTTTGTCTGTCAAAGGCAAGACTCCCTCAGCAAAAGTCCCTTTGGAGCCAGATGGTGGCAGTATAGCACAGTGGGGAGGAGAGCCTGGCTGGGAGTCCAGAGGCTGTGAGTTCAAATCCCAGTTCGTGTCTCCTGGGCATCAAGAGCCAGCTAAAGATCACCCCCACAGGGAGTGGTTTAGGGGTTACGTGCCCTGCCACCTGTGCAGCCGTGGGCAAGCTGCATAGTCCCAAGGAGCCCAGTTGCCCCCCAGCTGGCAGTTGCAGACAAGGAAGGGGCTGGCTTGTGCAGCTGTGGTAAGCTGAGCAGGCCCTAGCCAGCAGGGGAGGACTAGCCTCAGAGGGAGGCAATGGGAAACCCCCTCTAGTCGGGATCAACTTGAAGGCAGTCCATTTCCATTTTCAACATTGCATAGTGGTGCTCTGTCTCTCACTGAACCATCCCATCTGTCTAGGTCTCCATCAATTTTGTCTCCATCCCTTGCATTTTCTCTAACACAGACTGGAACTGATCACTTGGTGATGGCTTGCCCCCCCCCTCCATTACGCCCTCTGCTTTGACTATGCACATTACTCATTTCCCCCCTCCTCTCCCCCTCGGTTCATTATTTATTTTTATTTATTTATTGAATTTATATCCTGGCAAACAAACACTAAACACACTCTAAAACATCTTAAAAATAAAAGACTTGAAAACATATTGAAACAGAGCATCATTAAAAACATATTAAAACGAAGCATCATTAAGAATATCTTTTATTAATGCTAACGGCCAAATTAATAGAAAAACACAGAAGACAAAGATTGCAAAAGGCAGAAAACAAAAGGCCACATCTGTCACAGAATGGTGGAGTTTTATTTCCTACGCTAATGAGGCAGATAGCAATATAAAAGTTCCCAAGGTTTTTTACAATCTTGATTTTGTAACGGTGAATTTTTTTTGGTAACATATCCTTTTTTGTATCTAGATGCAGAAAAAATTGCATTTATACACACACAAACATTTTTGTGGACCCTCAATATGCAGTCAACTGAGTTTTCTGGGTGTTTTTGTACCCCACTGTTTTGGTTGCTTTGTTATATCTTAAATAATAATAATAAAAGAAAAAACCTTTTTTAAAAAAAAGCTTTAAAAACATCTAATAAGTAGTTCCAACACAGACGCAGACTCAGATAAGGTCTCTACTTAAAAGGCTTATTGAAAGAGGTTCATTGCAAGGCTTCTCTCCCCACCAAGTCACAGTGGAGTACCGTCATCTCCTTGTCTTCCCCACACCCTCACACACAAAACACAGCTGAGGAAGCCATTCCCAGAGGGGTGGTCCAGACTGCAAGAGTGGATCCACCGCACCCAGAGGACCACAAGAAATTACGGCAGAGGGTGGCATGCAGACCTGGGCCACAGGTGCCTCACCATTACCCTACTGTAACTAACCCTACGTGCATTTAACTGAACCAAGCACACACATCTCCCCAGTTCCTTTCCGCCTTCCTCTTTTGCCCCTCCCTCACGTGTCAGATTTTGGATTGGAAGCACCTCAGGGCAGGGACCTGTCTTCTGGGGGCACATTAATAGCACAGTAAATGATACCAACAGCAGAGACTCAAGGGAGGGGAAGGGCATTTGATACAGACAACAACCGGCACAGTGTACTGAAGAAACAAAATATGCCCCCCCACCACTATTCCCCCCCAAGCATCAAGGCATAGATGCGGCCACCAGGTAGACGACAGAGTGCTACCTCCGCCCTTGATGCCATGCTAAACCTGCAGATTTGGAACCTTCCCATTAACAATGACAATGCACTCCAGGGGCCCACAATCAAAGGGGGGGGAGCTGCCTCTTGGTTTGGATACTTTCTTGGAAAACGGCAGTGGATCCAGTGATTCCACCTCAACTCCTGTCTCCTTGGGCTTTTCTGCTTCACAGACCTTAAATCAATTTGATACGATGCATTTATTTAACTTCATCTGGATTTCTTGGTTTCTATACCGTTTGGACTGATTTTGTGTCTTCTGAATCAAAAAGGAATTTAAGGTAATTCATAGTAATAGTGTCACAGGAGGAGAGGCACAACTGAATAGGCCCTCTCCCTGGCCATCCCCCTCCCACCCTCCCTCAGAGGAAGGGAGGGAGTCTGGGCATGTTCTTGTCGGGAGAGGAGTTCCAGAAAATATTGGGGTTCTGAGACATAAAGAGCTGTACAGGTCAAAAACAGCACTCTGAACAGCACTGCCAGAAGAACCATGGCATGAACTTGGCTGGCTCCTTCAGACCACATGTAAACCTCGGGAACCTGCATGGCATGTCAAGCGACAAAAAAGAGGGTGCTATGAGCATGTGCAGAAGATACATGCTATAGGTATCTGCCACACATTATTTATCAGAATATTTATTTTGAAAACTTTTTACTGCCTTTTCAACAATTATATGACATACGCCATCAACATACATAAAAAAGCAACGGGAATGCCCAGGAATGGGTATAATAACTATAACAATCTAACCAACAACAAAATAAAAATAAATCAGTGCTTATCAGAGTATTTATAAGGTGCCACATCAAGGCAGTGTATAGTAAAATCATTAGGATGTCATAAAACTTTAACATCTTAAAATCATAGGACTGAATCAAATGAATTCTCTAGAAATGCTTGGCTAAAGAAAGACTTTTTCAGCAGGTGACAGCTGGGAACCTGAGGGGACTGGAGGGTTCCTGAATAAGAAGCAGCTTCTACACAAACACGAGCCTTTCTGTCTCACTCTCTCTTTTAATAATAATAATAATAATAAAAAACTAAACAGCTAAGGATGACCTTTTCTGATATTTAACATGCCACACTCTGCAGCCAGAAACTCACAATTCTAACACAATCACATCCACACCTTTTCCCCCCAAAATCGTTTTTCTCCTTGACTTGCCAACTGAAGAGTGTTAAGATTCATTGCCAGCCTTGGAAACACAAAGTTTACAGATGATTATTGTTTTACTAGCCCCTTTATTTACATTTCAGCTCCTACCAACTTTCTCCAACAACTTTGTGGCTATGCGCACAGCTTCCCCAGCACCACCCATTTCATCTTCACAACAAACCTGCGAGGAAGGACAAGCTAAGAGATAGCAATTTGCCCAAAGTTACCCAGCTTCGAAGCTGAGTGGAAATATGAACCTCTGTTTCCTTGACCTGAAACGCTAATTCACCCCAACCACTCCATCACACTAGCCTCACCTCCACATACCTATGCCAGCAATTCTTCTGCCCTCCCTCTGCAAAAAGGATCCAGTTTGGATCAAAGTTCTCTGTCTAGTTGCCTGGAGGTTCTTTGGACTTACCACAGGTGACCACGAAGGTGGCTGCTATTTAACTGGCATCTTGCCCTTCCTTCAAGGGGCTCAGATCAACACACTGCTTTAATCCTCACAACCCTGTGCAGTGATGGCCACCAGTTTGGATGGCTTTGAAAGAGGATTAGAAAGATTCAGGGAGGATAAGGCTATCCACGATGGCTGTGTTTACCTCCACAGTTGGAGGCAGGATGCTCCTGAATGTCAACTGCTGAGAGCCACATGGAGGACATTGCTCTTACGTTCAGGTCCTGTCTATGGGATTGCCACAGGCAACTGGTTGGCCACTGTGAGAACAGGATGAGAGACCTGATGGGCCACTGGGCTGATCTAGCACGGCCTTCTTATGTTCTTATAAACTTCTTGGCTATGTGGGGATGGGACATACAGGTCTCCCCGATCACAATCCAACGTGCCAACCTGGTGTTTGGAATGAAACTGCCTTCAAAAAATGCCAAGAAACAAACTACCTGACCAAAAGCATTTGCTTCCACATGAGTTCATCAAGCTTTTTTGAGCTCTGCAACCCCCCTCCCTTTGTGAACTTACTCCTACCCACACAGAAGTAAACTTGGCCTCACATCACAGCACCACACAACGCAAGCACACACACACACCCAACACAGAGTCAGCCATATGCACGCATTCTGCTTGCGCTTGCAGACACCTGTCGATCTGGGCTCCAGTCCAAAACAGCAGCGCTGAAAAGTAAAACGAGATGAGGAACAGAAACAGACCATCTCCAGCTTCCTTTACGTGAACTAGAAACATGGAAAGCTACCTTTGACCAAGCAGGACTGTTTGTACATGCAGTCCCTGCCCTCCAAAAAAGCCCTCCAGATTTTGCCGGATGCAACAAATCCCAAAGGCTAATCTTTACCAAGAGACAGCCTAGCATGTTTACAAGCCGAGACGTTAATCATTATTTAAAACGGAGTGGACAGTTGCTTATTGACCAGAAAAAAGCAACAGGACTACCTCAATTACTCTGTCGCCCCATCCCAGAGGCTGGAGCTAACTTTCACAAAGTCTCCCAACCTGCATTCAGTTTGGCATTCAAACCACAAACTATTTGCATATTACTTTCCCGCGGGGTGGGGGGAGGAGTGAGCCTGGCTCTCTCACAAGCAGCTGGGATGCTTCAACACGTAGAAAAAAACATAGACACGGGTGGTAACATGCAGCTTGCTTTCTAAGAAAATTAGAAAGGCGCTCATGTTTTCGTGCCTGCATCAGCCGCTCGCTCACAATATGAGCACGTGCAATTCCGATGAGAACTGCAAGCATCCAAGGGTGAGGCAGAGAACGGCATCTAAGCATAGGAGTGGAGAATTAAAGATGACACCAGCCTGGTCCTTAAAATCTTCACTGGTTGTGCTGCTCTAGGCATCCCTCACCCCCACCCACCAAAGTTAGGTGGGTGGGCACTAGGGTGAGGGCCTTCTCAGTGGTGCATGTCATCCCTACCCCATGCCCGGTTACGGACTCCTTTCCTCAGACAGGCTTGTCTGGCGCCTATGTTGTGGTCTTTTTGGACCTGGGTAAAGATGCTTTTATTCTGGCAGGCCTTTTAATTTCAGGGTTTCCAAACTGCGGTCCGCAAGCTTCCCTCTGCTGGCCCACGGTGTGTCTGTGGACTTGCGGCTGAAGACAGGAGACGGTACATCCATTTCATTAACTATTCACATGATTTTAATTGAATTTTTATGGCTTTCTTTTATTTCCCATATTGTATTTCACCGTATTGCAACTTGAATTCTATAAGATCCAAACTGCAATACAACAAAACAGAATGAAAGGAACGAAAATACAAGTGGGATCCACTCAGCATCTGGCACAATGCATTATAATTCCAACACTAGGCACAAAAAAACCATTTAATGGTCCACCATAACCCTCAACAATTTTCAAGTGGTCTGTTGGGGGGGGGAAGTGTGGGGAACCACTGTGTTAGTGCATTTAGATCTAGGCACATTTGGCTCTTTGCTGGTTTTTCATTTAATTTTAGGCTGGTTTGTCTTTATGCTGTACTTGACACCATGTTTCTGCTGGGTTGTGAGGTTTTAAAAGTGATCTGCATGACACTGTTTTATTGATTGCACTTGTGCATTTTATTAATTAATTTATGTAAACCACCCAGAGGACTTTGGGCAACGGGTGGTCAAAAAAGACAGAATAAAGAAATCCCCCAGATACTCAGTGGTACAGTGGTTAGTGTCGGGCTGGGCTCTCGGAGGCCAAGGTTCAAATCTCTGCTCAGCTATGAAGCTCAATGGGTGACCTTGGGCCAGTCACTGTCTCTCAGCCTAACCTACCTCACAGGGTTGTGGCGAGGACAAAATCTGGCGGGAGAGAACCATGTTTGGATGCCACCTTCAGTTCTTTGGAGGTAGAATACCAATGTAATAAGAAACAACCTCCCTCATTCCCCCAGATCTCTTCCCCCTCTGTCCTTCTTCTGATCCTCTCTCCATATCTACGTGTAGTGCATTTTTCTTTACACAAATGTAAAACCAACTTATACTTGTGGCTATAACTATCTTAGGAGACTTCGGATTAATTTGCCGATGGCAAGTCTGGCGACAGCGAAGCACTGGTGGCCAATTTGTTTCCGGTCACGATTCAAGGTGCTTACATTAGGGTTTAGGGCAGGGGGCCTAATTAAGCAGAAGTCCTGATTTGGCCCTTGAGGACATTTTCTCCAAACCACCCCCAATGCCACATGTGACATCAGGTGTGAAGCAGGTAAAGGCAGGGCTGGCATCACTTTGAAGTCCATCGGCAAGTTGATCAGCACTGACAGACATCACCTTTCAAGTCTGTTTGCAAGCCATTTGTATTGAAACGGACTTCAAAGGAGAGTTCAAGTTGTCACCTGGTGTCATAATGATGTCAAATGACTGACAGGTGGGCAGCCACACCCGCCTATTAAAGTTGGTCTGCGGGGACAAGGGGAAATGCAGTTCCCCACCCCTTGTTTAGGGTTTTAAGCAACTGAAACCCCTGATTCAAAGAGAGCTCCTCTTCCCTATAGAGCATCTCAGGTGTTAAGATCTGCAAATGGGGGGGGGACTCAAAAGTGTGGGGAATGGCGGCCTGGGAGAGGGCTTTCTCTGCTGCAGCCCCTAAACTGCAGAACTCCCTCTGTACAGAGGTTCATCTGCGCCGCACAGCTTTCACCGTTTGATGAAAACGCATCTCTTTATCCTAGCGTTTGGACAATTAAAGCTTATTTTTGTGGGACCTGAATTGATATTGTTCTGTTTGGAACAGTTTTACTTGTTTTTATCATTGTAACCATTTTATCTGTTTTTTATAACTGTGTATTATATTGTTGCCATCCATCCTGGGCCCCTATGATGAACGCCGGGCAAGAAATTATATATCTCTATCTCTATCTCTATCTCTATCTCTATCTCTATCTCTATCTCTATCTCTATCTCTATCTCTATCTCTATCTCTATCTCTATCTCTATCTCTATCTATGAACCTCCATGTTCAGGTGCAATATATCTCCGAGGATCACATGTTACTGGTTTTGTGCCTTGTATTGTGAGCTTCCATAAGATATCTAGCTGGAATCAAAAGGGTCGTTTAGATGGATTTTTGGTCTGATCAGGGAAGACAATTCTTAAGTGCACACCAGTGGGTAAGAAACACAGTCTATGTGGTTTGGATGGTGAGGTGCCACAGAACTACATATCTGCCTTAGATGCTCACACTGTCCCATTTTAAAAAAACCTACCTCCAGTTACTTTTCTCTATAACATTTGAAACTATTCTTAGCTGTTTTTATGATATGTTTGTAAACTGCCTTGAACACGGTATGTAAAAAGAGACTCAATTTAATAAATAAATAAATAAATAGTTTGATTTCTGACCCACCCTTCACCATCAGAGCCCAGGGTGTGTTACAACAATTTAAAACTCAGTATTAAAAGCTCTTAAAACAGATTACAGTCAAGGTTCTGACGGAAACAGATCAAAGTATTCTCAGAGTTCTGGAAACTCAGAGCGATTACAGAAGAAATGACTGCAAACGTGCAGCCTGAAGGAACTATCCTGCAGAACACTTTTCCACGGGATTTGGAGACAGAGCTTGCCAACCAATTTTAAAAATGTTTCTAACAATGCATATGAGCTGGCATTACCCAACCCAGCTGGATAGCCGGTGGACCCAGATTCCAGTTAGCATTATGCAAAACTGTAGGCTTTCTGAGAAGAAATTGCATAACGTAGTTGGAGACGTATTGCAATATTGGAAAACCACAGATTGAGGATGGAAGAGGTGAGACTGAACTGGCAGGGCGGGGTCGGGCTGCAAGCCCCCCGCAACTAGGTTTTGTATTTTTGTGGGCTGTGTTACCAGACATACTATTCAACGCCCTTATACAATTTTATTTATTTATTTAAACCTTTAGAAACACACACTTTCACTGCATTCCAAAGGCCTTTCTGAACAGTACAGTTTTTAAAAGTCATCTGTAAGGCAGCAGGAATCACACCTGCCTGAATTCTACCGGCAAGGGCAGGGCCTACCACGCTAAAGGCTCAGTCCCTGGTAAAGGTTGACCAAACCTCAGAGGCATGAGGGAAGACCAAAAGTGCCCAATCAGCAGATCTCAGTGATCAAGGTGGAGAATAAAGAATCAAGCAATCCTTAAGGTACATGGAGCTTTTTGTGAAAACACAAGAACCTTGAAAGTGGCCCGGTAGCAAACTGGCAACCAATGCAGCTCTAGAATAATAGAATAGTAGAGTTGGAAGGGTCCCGTAAGGCCACCTAGTCCAACCCCGCTGCTCAATGCAGGGATCCAAATCAAAGCATTCCCGACAGATGGCTGTCCAGCTGCCTCTTGAAGGCCTCCAGTGTCGGAGAGCCCACTACCTCTCTAGGTAATTGGTTCCATTGTCGTATGGCTCTAACAGTCTCTCGGGAAAGAGTAACACGTTCCCCATAGCCTGCTCCTGTGAGGAGTCTGGCCACTGCATTCTGCACCGGCTGCAGCTTCTGGACCAGACCCAAGGGCAGCCCTTCATAAAGAGGGTTAATCAACTCTTGACGCTACCAACATGGCACACAAGGCCCAAATTAGGTATTAAGAATTTTTAAAATGACTTTTGAAAAACTACACGTTACAGAAGCTAGTTTAAAATGATAGCTGAACTGAAGGGGAAAGGGAGGGTTAAGGGGGGAGCATGTTTTATTTATTTATTCTTATTTTATTAGATTTACATCCTGCCCTTCCTCCCAGCAGGAGCCAAGGGAAGCAAATATTTTATAAAGCAATTGCACTCCAAATGCTTCCTTCAAAGAGGTTGACCTGTGTTGCTTTCTAAAGGTCTCTAGACGTCCGCAAAGGTCTTCTTTGGGAAACAGGTTCTTGCAGCAATGGGGCCACTGCAGAGAAAGTTCTGCAACAGGTATCTCTCAGGCTAGCCTACCTCACACAGTTGTTGTTATTCTGTGCTACCCAGAGAAAAGTTGGGATATATCCAAGAGGATAATAGATTTATTTATTTAAGTCAAGGCGATTTGAGTCACTGTCAATGCAGTCCATACCTGTCTACTCTCAAAATTAAGCCCCTTGTGACTTCAATAGCAATTGCTTCCATGTGCAATCCTAACACACTTACCTGAAAGTAAGTGTTCTTCAACCTTGGGTCCCCAGATGTTGTCGGACTACAGCTCCCATCAACCCCAGCCAGCTTAGCCAATGGCCAAGGATGATGGGAGTTGTAGTCCAACAGCGCCCTGGGCTCCTCCTGGGAGGAAGCGTGGGATATAAATTTAAAAAATAAATAAATGAACAAACGTACATCTGGAGACCCAAGACGGAAGAACAGTGATTTAAATGAAGTTTCCCACAGGAAGCCAATATATTCCCAAAACAAATATGAATGCAAATAGGTTAAATTAACCACTCCACTGTGTTAATGTTAGTGCTCTCGGTGTAAATTATCTAGGAACGTATAGTTCATTTTTTTAAAAAAATAGTCTCATCTGCACAGACTAGCTAACACAGCAAAAATCTCAGCTCCTTGAAGCCCATCTGCCTTGTGTCTATTTAAGAGACAATGAGACTAAGGACCCAGAAGTTGACAGACCTCCTTACTATATTTTTCATAATATGAAAAAACGACGTTTCCTTGTTTGCTTACGGAGAGTAGATATTCATAATGCGGGAGCTGAGCTCAGGCGGTAACGGAGGCTGACAACAGGCCTGTAAAAAGGTCACCCTCAGCCGGCACAGTAAAAAAAAATCCTCCTTGCCACGTACAGGATCGAGTATTCTGGACAGCAGTGACTGGTGCCTATTGGGACAAGCAAGGCAAAAGGCAGAGAGCCAGTCCAAAGCATAGATGGAGCCACAGCCGATGACAAGCAGAGGCAAACTCATTCTAGGGTTAAAAATAATTGGTAGGGGAGCTGGTTAGCCAGTGTTGTGCTTTGAAATCCCAACAATTGGGGCTTCAAAGCACAGCATCACCTGATGTCACTATGATGCCAGGTGACTGACATGTGGGTGGCCCTGCCCACTTATCTATTTTGCCCGTCAAAACAGGGTGGGGAGATAACAATTTGGCTCGCCCGCTAGAAGAGGTTCCTCACAACCTGGTCTAGAGGCCAGCATACCCTGTGCTCAACTGCTGTTTGTGAGCGCCAAGCCTCCATTTCTCTGTTGTATTAGGAGTGTGGCCGATTAAATAACAGGCAAGGGAGAGCATTCTTTTAAACAGGTTCTAGTGCATATCATGCACTAAGCCTTACTAGGACTGCTATTGCCCCTGCAGGCCTTCTTTGGCACGTCTGTGGATTTGTGATTGGAGATGGGAGGTGGCACATCCCTCATACAGATTATTCCCATTGACCCTCAGCAATGTTCAAGTGGGCTGTGTGGGGAATGGGTTGGGAATCACTGGACTATACAATTATGAATGAGATCAACTGATAACCTGTCATAGGAAACTGCCTTATACATAGTCAGACCACTGGTCCAACAACCTCAGTATTGTTTACACTGACTGGCAGGGGCTCTCCAGGGTTTCAGGCAAGGGGCATTTCCAGCTCTACCTGGAAATGCTGAGAATTGAACCTAGGGCCTTCTGCATGCAAACAGATGCACTACCATTGAACTACTGTCTATGTGTAATGGAAGGATTTCTTCACATCACGAAGAAACACCTTATGGAACTCACCGCCACAAGACTCAGATGGCTTTAAAAGGGAATTAGACAAATTTGTAGAGAATAGGTTAACCAACCCAGACCCACCAGCAACTAACCATATATCAGCAATGAACACTGCATCTAAATCACTGCCCATATAAAAAGTCCATGTGCTAATTTAAGAACCGGAGAAGATGAGGAAAGAAAAGGCCAGCCTGACACAGCTTGCCATTAGTATTTAGACAGTTTTCTGTACCTCTTCTGCCATTACTCTTTATCTTCTGATCTATACAAACCTTTTTTAAAAAATAATAACTAGAGGATCCGGAAGCACAGCAGGCAAGCGTACCTTTTTGTTTTAAAGCATCACTGCAGACGTTTTATATCAACCCAATCAGATCTTGTTTATTTTCCTCAATTAGCTTTATTAGTATGCTGCAAGCCGCAGCTACTTCCTCCTTGCCACAACAAAACAAAAAGCATTTCCCCTCCACCCCTGTAGGGTTTTTTTTTTCCTGCAGAATGAAAACAAAGATCTTGTTGTAGGGAACAAAATTTGACTAACGGAGGGGGGGGGGTGAGCAGAGAATGGGGAAAAAAAATGAGAATCTGCCCTATTGGCTAGCGAGGCCCTAAAACGAGTGCTGTGGAGAAACACACTCCTTGTGGAGGGGAACATAAAAATGTTTTGGCTTCTGCCAAAATGAAGTAGCCTCAGACAGAGCAGCAATCTCAACCCCGACCTTCCAAGTGGCCTCGAACAAGTGGCGCTGGCCTCCTCAGCCTCCAGGCCTGCTCACACAGCCCCCTAGTCTGAACTGGCAACTCTTGAACTCGCTACCGTTCCTGGATCTGATCTGCAAGGAGCAGGGGTAGGGTGGAGGGGGCTTCAAGGGAGGGCAAAACAGTCAGAACTAGCAATGACAACAGCAAGAGAGGACAGCAGCTGCACCAGGCCCTCTCCTGGGAAGCCCACAAGCAGATGTGCTGGGCATCTCTCACTTACCATCACATGCACACCATACATTTAAAGCACATGGCTTTCCCCAAGGAATCCTGGGACCTGAAGTTTACCCCTCACAGAGCTTCCATTCCCAGCACCCTTCACAAGCTACAGTTCCCAGGATTCTTTGGGGAAAGCTATGTGCTTTAAATGTGCATTAAACACGTTCTAAACGTATGGTGTACGTTTGGTGTTTATGTGACCTAACGTGGCCAGTGGGAGAGGTCACATGTTTATAGAATGGGTGGTAATGTGGGGTTTTTTTGGAAAATTTTGAATTGGAAAGCCTTCCTGTATAAATTAGGCTAATTTGCATTAGGAAATTTTCTAACACCCTAGTGATCTAATTTAGCATGTTTATTTTACTTTTATGTACCAAGGCTAAAACAATACTCCATTTACATTTTGTCACAATACAAGTATTTGACGTGAAATATTTGAGGGGGAAATTAAGGCATACTTAATGTGGTTTAAATGTTGTTCTATGTAGAAACATTTAAAGACAATAGCACATCCATCCTTTACATTGCTTAAATTTAAGAAAACTTAAGAAAAAACAAACCAAAACATACTTAAAGACTGTTGATATGCTAATAAATTTTAATAACCAACTATACACAATATGCTGATTCACATACTTGCGAGGAATAATCACCCAAAAGACATTAATTACACCTTTGAAACTGCTACGCTTGCCAAATATTGGATTGCACCCAATGTTAGTCACACTCCAAGTAAACCCATTGAAATTAAGGGACATGACTAACTTAGCTTCGTTAATTTCAACAATTCTACTCTGTGGGGATATTTCAATTATCCTGATATCTGTTGGGAGACAAATTCTGCCAAACACGGCCCCTCCAAGAAATTTCTGACTTGTGTTGGAGATAACTTTCTCCTACAGAAAGTGGAGGAAGCAACCAGAGGATCAGCTATCCTGGACTTGATTCTAACCAACAGAGATGATTTGGTGGATGAAGTGGCAGTTATGGGAACTCTGGGGGAAAGTGACCAGACCATACTTGAATTCTTGATTTTAACAGAAGCAAAAGCTGAGAGTAGCCATACGCGCCCCCTGGACTTCAGGAAAGCTGATTTTAATAAACTCAGAACAATTGTAAGTACGGTTCCATGGCAAGCCACCCTAATGAGAAAAGGAGTCCAAGATGGGTGGGAGTTTCTAAAAAAGGAAATTCTAAAAGCGCAATGGCAAGGAATTCCAACAAGGAAAAAAAAAAAGGGGGGGGAACAACAGAAGAAGCCAATGTGGCTTCACAAAAAGCTTAGAGAGGACCTGAAAACATAAAAAGGACACATACAGGAAGTGGAAAGAAGGCCAGGCCACAAAGGAAGAGTACAGGCAGGTATCACGGAATCGCAGGGATGGTGTCAAGAAGGCTAAAGCTGAGAATGAGAGATGCTAAAAGCAACAACAAAAAAGCTTTCTTCAGGTACATCCACAGTAAAAGACAGAGAAAAGAAATGGTGGTTCAGCTACTCAATGAGGATGGCAAAATGATAACAGATGACAAAGAAAAGGCAGAAGTGCTCAATTCCTACTTTGGCTCAGTCTTCTCCCAAAAGAGGGTATATGACCCTCCCGTGAAACATGAAGTAGAGGGGGCAGGATTGGAGCTTGACAATAGACAAATGGTCACAGCCTCTCCTGATTCAGATGTTACAGAGAAATAGAGCTGGATATCGTCAGTACCTAATGCAGTACTGACTGCCCTGGGCTCATGTTGGGAGGAAGGGCGGGATATAAATCAAATAAATAAATCAAATAAAATAAGACTGTTCCAGTCTTCACCAACCTGATGCCCTCCAGCTTTTTGACTACAACTCCTCATCAGCCTCTAATCAGCACCAAGTGCTGACTGAGACTGATGGGAGTTGCAGTCCAAGACACCTGGGGGCACCATGTTGGTGAAGGCTGCTGTATAATTAACATCATCCACACATGGGGGGGAGAGAGAGATCAGGAAGCTTATAGGAACCCAAGAACTGCAGAAACACACAAAATCTTACAGAAAAGAAAAACCAAAACAGCCCAGTGAAGACTGTGGCCATGAAATGGAGTATCATGGAAAAGGCACCGTTGGCTGGCACCCTGAGGTGCACACCACAGACCACAACGCATTTTCGCAGGTCCCACTCGTTTTGATTGCACTGCTGACAGAGTGCAAGCACGGCATAGCAACCCAGGCCCCTGGCTCAAAAGTTACAGCCATCTTTGAAGGATATGGACTGTTATACAATGATGGGACTTTACTGTATATTTCTCTCTCTCTCTCTCTTGTAGACTAGATTGATTTGAGATTTCAGCCTGTTTTGTAATATTTTGTGGTGTTATTTATCGATACCCTTGTAGTTTATTATTATTATTATGTTCTGAATTGTTTT
Organism: Rhineura floridana; assembly: GCF_030035675.1. NCBI lineage: Eukaryota > Metazoa > Chordata > Lepidosauria > Squamata > Rhineuridae > Rhineura > Rhineura floridana. The sequence continues at coordinate 87,227,908 of NC_084489.1, read as the reverse complement.
TATCATATTGTTTTGTTCTTGCTATGGAAGCCACTTTGATGGTGATGAAAAGCGGCATACAAATATACTAAATCAATCAATAAATAAAAGTCACCTCGGCCACTAGCCCACAAGGCACTCTCTGCAACGTGCAGATAACGGTGATGATCTCCCTTAGAGGGTCTCTTTTCAAAGAATTAGGCAGATGGTGCAGGTGCCGTGCTTTTGAACCATCTAAAAAGCGCTAGGCACAAGTACTTGTAAGCTACTTGTTTTATTGCCGTTTCTTACTTGAAACAATGTAAGAGGTCAGCATGATACTATCTCCAAGTATAACAAGTAAATCAAAAAAAGGCAGGGCTTTCCTTAAATGCACAAATTATATCAACAGACTAAAAACAACAAAATCCCCAGAACCGTCCACAGTTTACAATCAACACATGAAGACACACTTAAACAACTGCTGCTGTGTGTGTGCGTGGGGAGGATTCACAGAGATACAAGAAAGGGTAGAGCATCTGCTTTGCTTGGTCCCAAGTCCAATTCCTGGCATCTCAAGTTAGGGCTGGGAGATTCCCCCACCTGAAACCCTGTAGAGCTGCTGCCAGTCAGTGTAAACAATATTGAGCTAGATGGATCAATGGTCTGACTCAATCTAAGGCCACTTCCTGTGTTGACCAATGGGGATGCAGCAACTGCAACTTCTCAGTGAGAGTCAATGTACTCTCTGAGCAGTGCCTCCAGTGTCAAGAGGCAGTGTGCTTCTGAATACCAGTTGCTGGGAACCGCAGGAGGGGAGAGTGCTCTTGCACTCAGGTCCTGCGTGCGGGCTTCCCAGAGGCATCTGGCTGCTCACTGTGAGAACAAGATGCCAAACTAGATGGGCCAAACATTTGGGCCACCAGAGACGACAACGATCATTATTACACAACTGAGCAGCGATATGCTCAGGTTGCAGGAAGCCAGATTGCAACTGGACATCAGGAAGAACTTCCTAACTGCTGGAGCCAAACGACAATGGAATCAGTTACCTGGAGAGGTGGTGGGCATTCAAGAGGCAGCTGGACAGCCATCTGTCAGGAATGCTTTGATTTGGATTCCTGCACTGAACAGGGGGTTGGACTTGATGGCCTTATAGGCCCCTTCCAACTCTACCATTCTATGATTCTATGGGACACACAGGTGTCAAAACCAGAAATAAAGGCAGGACAAAATACAGTATCTCCTAGGAAGAAGGGAGATCCAGAATAGATCTAAGACAGCCTTTGCCAGCCTGGGGTCCTCCAGAGACTTTTTTTACCACAGCTGGCTGGGGCTGATGGGAGTTGTAGTCCAATACATCTGGAGGGCTCCAGGTTGGCAAAGGCTGCCCTAAGTTATCAACACAAGTCAGTTCAGTGCAACCTAACGGCATTTTAGATTTCTTTAGCAAAATCATCAACAACAAAAATATGTTTTGCCCACAGGTTTGCCCACAACCTGCAGCCAGCCTCGCTGTTCCCTGGGAAGACGCCACACACACACACACACACACACACACACACACACACACACACACACACACACACACACACACACACACACACACACACACACACACACACACACACACACACACACACACACACACACACACACACACACACACACACACACACACACACACACACACACACACACACACACACACACACACACACACACAGGATTTCCGAGGGACGCCACGCCTTTGCTCTGTCCCGTCCAAACTTCTCCAGGCTATTGTGCTTTTATTTATTTATTTTAAAAAACAAAACAAAAAGCCAACCAAGGATCAAGACACAAATCTCCAAGTAGCACATGCAAATATTTGCAAGCCTTTCCTGGTGCACAAAAGGCAGCAGATGACACACAAAGCCATGTCAAATGAGGCAGCAGAAACACAGACAGACAAACGGACCCAGGAAGTAGACCAGCTGCTTGCCTCTGATGTCGCACCTCCTCCCCGCCCCTCATCCCACCGCACAATCGCCTAACCACCTGCTTCAGGTTGGCGGGGGGGGGGGGGAGACAAAATTGCAAGCTAATCCCTGCCTCTTCCCCCCACCTACACTTCGCAAACAATAATAATGCCAGCAATGTTCTTTGGTTTTGCAGAGCACAAGAATGAATATCCTAGAATCAATCAACCAGGAACACGGTGACCTGAAGGTCATCCAGTCCAGCCCTGCCCTCCCCCCCCCCGTCCAATACACACCACACCCCAAAGTGCAACCACAAGACTCAGACCTGACTATTCAGGTTAGAATGGGAAGTGGAAATTTCCTAGTTTTCTACTGGAAACTGCAGCAGTTTGCAAATTTGCAATTATTTTTGCATAAAGCAGCAAAGGGGGGGAGGGAACGCAGCTAATTTTGTTCTTTCTTCCCCCCCCCCAGCGATTCAATTTAGGAATATATATACACTTCTGCAGTTAGAGGGACACTCCCCCCTTCAAAATTAGGAATCAATCAACCCTCCCCCTACTCATAAGAAGGGAAACAAAGAAATTGAGAGTTTTGGTGCTTTAAAAGCGATGCACAGAATTAAGAGGGTAGGTGAAAAACTGAGGGGGTACAAACTTAAGGCAATTGCAGAAGGGTGGGTGTGTGTTACATGACAGGCCCAGGAAAAGAGTACACAGAATGCAGAAGATTTGCAAAGGAAAAGTAGGCAGAAACACATTTTCCCCATGAAAGAATATGTAACATTTGCCTCTCCGAGGCAGGAAGCAGAAAGGAACAATAGCTAACAGATACAAAGTGAAAGGTAGTGAGAAGAGGGGGGGCAAAGACAGCCCTTCCAAAAGAGGAGCCAGACAGCAATGGGGGGGGTTAGGTAGGGAGGCAGCGAATGCACAGGAAAAAAGGACACGGTCCCCAGGGGAAAACCCATTCCTCTCCCCCCCCAAATAAACTGAACAAACCAAGTACAAGGTTTGTATTCAATGCTAATTCTACTCAGAGTAGGCCCACTGGAATTAAGGGGCATGGCTAACTTAGGTTTAACCGTTTCAGTGGGTCTACTCTGAGTAGGACAGAGTTGAATACCATCTCTAGCGCCCGGGGTGAAAGCCAGATCCTGAAGTGCAAAACCAGAGGAGTAAGGAGCACTTCCCAAGGCCCATGTAAGTTTTGGCGGAGGAGCGAGGCGTCATGCAAGAAGGTTCACAGGTGGAAAAAGGGAAGTCTTAGGCTACAGGTCACTCGGGTGGGGTGGGAAGGGGAGACTTTCAGATTCCCTTCAAAGGGGCGGGAAGGCCCCAGGTACAAATCCCCGGCATGTGCAGGTCCAGTTGATGTGTTGTTTTTAAAACCCAGGTAACAGGTGCTGTGGTCCAACTGACTCATTGGTTTGGGGGGGCACGGAATAGAGAGAGGAAGAGAAAGGGACCAGATGTTCAGGCAAAGGCCAGCACGGCTGGGACCTTAATATGAGAAAGGCTACATTGGAGCCGATTTTATGGGGTGCAGCAGGTGCCCCAAGAAAAGGAGGAGCAGAGGCACCACTAAGGGGAGTCAACTGACAGAGAGGGGTACAGGCACCCCCCAAAAGGAAGGAGGATTTTCAGCACGACTGCTAGAAAAGGCTAACAAAAGGGAACTCCAGGTAACCGATGGGGGCAGGTGCGCTAGGTAACCTCCCCACTCTTTACCCCGCGCACCTGCCCCCTCAGTTACTCAGAGTTCCCTTTGAGCGGTGGAGAACTTCTAGCAAGCAGCTCCCCACTCTTCATTCCCCCCCTCCAAAAAAGAAAGATATTTTTTCAAAATAAACAGAGGAAACTGGTACCCACAAAAGTCGAGGTGAAAAGAAAGGAACTATGGGAGGGTTGCAGGACACTCCCCCATTAAAAAAAACCCAAACAAGGAATCAAACAGTCGCATTGCGAAGGGGGAGGCAGCGACCCAGAAATGAATAAAGGGAAGGCAAGGCGGCAGCAGAAGTGAGGGGGTGAGGGAGGAGCTTCAGGTATCCCCAAAATCCAAAGTGCCTTTTTTAAAAATTCCGAAGGAAAAGGGAGGAGCCGGCGCAGGTGCTACTAAAAAGCGGAGCCCCAAAAGGAGAGGGGAGCCCCCCAGGAGAGGCAGAGAGCGCGGGCGGGCGGGGCGCCTACCTTGGCGAAATAGAGCATCCAGAGCTCGTAGAGGCGCTCTTTGGAAGCCATGGCGCGGCGGCGGCTGCCTCCGTCCCTCGGCGCTTCACTCGGCTGCACCGGGCTCCATGGCGCGGCGGCGAGGACGGCGGCGGCGGCGGGCGGGCAACTTGGCGGGCGGGCGGCTGCTCACTGGCGGCGGCGCGGCGGGCTGTTCCGGGCGCGCCTCGTCGCCCTCTCCTCCGCCATGCTGGGGGCGACGGGGGCGGCGGCGGCGCTGGCCGCTGGCTTCGAGCCCTCCGGCGGCGGCTCCGGCTCCTCCTCCAGCAGCACCTGATTCGCGGCGCGGGGCCCAAGGGGGAGGAGCGCAGGCGCCGCCCGGCCGCGCCTTCAGGTACGGGCAACGAGGGCGGCTCCGCCTGCCCAGGAGTCGCCTCTGGGGCCCGCTTCGGGGCGCTTGCTTTAAGAGGCGTCCCCGTTGCCGACCCGGGCGCTACTCCCGAGGCCGCGCCGCCGCGAGCGGGAGGAAGCCGCCTTGGCCCGCCCCGATCCTCCCCACGCGGAAAGCCCCGCCTGAGCGCCGAGGGACCTTACTCCCGAGGAGCCGGAAGGGTTCGCCGCCCGCGCGCCCCGCGGTGAGGCTGAGCCCCGCTTCCTGCAACCGTGTAAGGCAACGCTGCTGGGCGTAGCTACTCGGAAGTAAAGCCCATGGCGTAAGCGCGTAAAGGGTTTTCCTGCGGGTGCAAGTCCGATGCAAGTAACACTTGGAAATAAAAACCCACCCGGGGTTGAATGGGACTCCTCGTGTCCGCCAAAGAAGCGCGCGATCCTTGCTTGCCCTCTCGGGTCTGGACCGCTCCTGGTAGAAGGAAAGAAGAAATCAAACAATATATACACCAAGGTTCAACATACAAACAATCGTGATAGATGAATTAATACCTCACAGGGTTGTTGCGAGGATGAAACGGGGAGGGGAGAACCGTGCGTGCGCCACTTTGAGCTCCTTAGAGGAAAGGCGGGATATAAATGTAATAAATAACTAAAAGGCAGGTGGTGAAATGAAGGGGAAAGTTTTGGTGGTGTGACCCTCAACCCTGCCTGTGCAAGTATACTGAAAAGCAAGCCTCTCCGGGTTCATTGGAACTTAACTCCCAGGCAACTATGCCTGCGGCTGTAGTGAAAAGATGTGTAGAGACCCGCAAGGAACTGAAAAACAGAAAGCCGAAGAACCAATCGCGCATCTAAGCATCTTGATCTCCGAGTTACACCGGCCCATCCCTTACCAGTGCCACTCCCTCTCAGAGACTGGAGTCCGGCCCTTGGTTACCACAGGTGGAATCCACAAAATATTTTAACCCCCTTTTTATTATTTAAAACCAAGCAAGGGTGAAAGTGGATAACAAGATGAGCTTTGTTTGAAATGGAAATTGACCTTCTTCAAGTCGATTCCAATTTATGGCGACCCTGAGAATAAGTGGTAAGTGGTATTCAGAGAGGGTTTACCATTGCCTCCCTCTGAGGCTGAGAGGCAGTGACTGGCCCAAGGTCACCCAGTGTGCTTCTTGGCTATGTGGGGATTTGAACCCTGGTCTCGCCGGTCATAGTCCAGCACTCTAACCACTAGGCAACACTGGCTCTTATTTACTGGCATTATTTACTATTTCTTTATTTGTAGAGGGTATTTATATGCTACTCTTCAATCATATTCCCGTTGGGACAGTTTGCAAGAAATTAATAAGGCAATTTACAGCATGAAAGGCCACAGAATCACAAAAAGGTGAAACGACCAAAACAGTACATAAAAGGCTCTGTAAAAATAACAAGGTATTTGCTGAAAAGACGACTGCAGGGGGTGGGGGGAACTGTAGGCTTAGTGGCAGAGCACCTGCCTTGCATGTAGAAGGTCCCAGGTTCAATCCCTGGCATTTCCAGGTAGGGCTGGGAGAGGCTCCCTGTCTGAAATCCTTGAGAGCTGCTGCCAGTCAGTGCAGACAATACTGAGGTACATGGACCAATGGTCTGAGATGCTATGAGGGAGCTTCCTATGTTCGTTAAACACTTTAAAAGCCAGGCAGAGGGAAGGGGAAAGGGTACTCTGACAGACTGGAAGAATGGGACAACCTCAGGTAGAAATGGAGGGCACAGGTTACCCACCTGTGCTCTAAGCCAGTGGTTGCCAACCTTTCTGGACCAGAGGGCACATTTTAAATTTTGAGAGAGAGCTGGGGGCACCAGTCACAAACTGGCTGCTATGGGGGGGGGGCTGGCATAATGCAAAATTAGAAAGTAGTCATGGAGGCGCTTTTCTCATAATTGTATTTTCATACTAGAAAAGGCTTGACCTATTGAATTTCTGCCTGCCATACAAGCTGTTAAAGGCACAAGGACCCTGTTTTTCCCCAATGCCAAACCCAAACCAAAGCTTAGGCTGCCATTCTGTACAAACTTACTTGGAAGTAAGCCCCATTAAACACAGAAAGGGCTACTTCTGAGTAGACATGTATACCATTGTACTGTAAATGTAACTTAATGAATTCACATGCTGAAGCCTCTTTGTAAAGTTTTCACATTTGCCTTTTTGGGGGGAGGAAAATTCTTTAACATTCACCCACACTTACTGTGAAGTAGTATTTGCAGAAAATAACGTTTAGGCACTACTTGATCTCAAGTGAACCCAGCACAGGAAAGATGCATCCTAGTTGCTAGATAAAAAGGAAGGGCAAGCAATGAAGATTACAAGAACTAGGGGGGAAAAGACAAGCAAGCAAAGTGCACTAAAAGCGAGGGCAAGACAACAGCTCTTTATGGCCCCAATGGATTCCTATTGCCTGGTGTCCAAATTACTCATTTATCAGTCACAGCTCTGACTTCACTCATTGACTAACAACACTGACAGGCAGGAACAGCCAGGCTGACTCATTTCACAGAAATCACTTAGAATGGTACTTGCACATTTTGCTCCATAAGTTTCTTTGTAGGAGGGCTAGAGACTTACTTTTTAAAAAAATGAAAACTCAGATTCTGGACTACCTGCTGGTGGCACCACTAAAGGCATGCGTGGGTGCCTGGGTGCCCATGGACAATGGGTTGGCAACCTCCCACTCTTCTGGAGAATATCAGCCATTGACCCTGGAACTTTACCACTGAGCTAAAGCCGCATTGCATTCAGCTGGATTTACTTCTGCGTGGACATGGATAAGGTTGTGCTATAAAACTGCATTCCTAATTATGTCCACACAAAGGCAAATCCTATTAAATTCAGTGGTGTTTACTCCCAGGTAAATGGGGTTAGGTTTGTAGCCTTAGTAAAGAGTAAGTCCCAATGAATATTATTAGTATTATTAGCATTCACTGCCTGCTTGCACCCAGATGTTCCAGGGCATGTCACAACAACCTTAAAGTATATTATTAAAAACAATTAAAGACAATCAGAATCACAAAATCTAGTGGGACCTTGTTGTTATATGCCCAAGTTGATTTCAACTTATGGTGACCCTATGAATTGGCGACCCTATGAATTAGCGACCTCCAATAGCATCTGTTACAAACCACCCTGTTCAGATCTTGTAAGTTCAGGTCTGTGGCTTCCTTTATGGAATCAGACCATTCCTTGTTTGGTCTTCCTCTTTTCTACTTCCTTCTGTTTTCCCCAGTATGATTGTCTTTTCCAGTGAATCATGTCTTCTCATTATGTGTCCAAAGTATGATAACCTTGGTTTCATCATTTTAGCTTCTAGTGATAGTTCTGGTTTAATATGTTCTAACACCCAATTATTTGTCTTTTTAGCGGTCCATAGTATCTGCAAAGCTCTCCTCCAACACCACATTTCAAATGAGTTTATTTTTCTCTTATCCACTTTTTTCACTGTCCAGATTTCACATCCGCACTTGGAGATCAGGAATACCATGGTCTGAATGATCCCGACTTTAGTGTTCAATGATGAACACTGGTGGGACCTATTTCTGGGTAAATGGTATGCATTGGTTAGAATTGCATAAGTCTAATAACATGTCAGATCAAATGTGTGTTTTTAAAAGATATATATTATCTTGATCTACTTGTTCTTAAATGTTTGTAAGCTTTGTGTATTTTATGGTAAGTTGTTTTCAAGCGTTTTGTATGCATGTTGAAAAAGCTACCAATTAATGAAATAATAATAATACATAAGAACTTTATTATGTCATAAGCTTTCTTTGCCTTGAAGTCCAGTATAAAGAGGCCTGCAAATTTGGAAGGCATATATATACATAGATACAGTTGTGTGTATATATGAGCGGAGGTGACAGCCAGATGTCAAAGGAAATGATGTTAGTTGCAAAAGAGAACAGGGCTCCTGCACCTTTAATATTTTAGAAGAGGGAATATCAGCAGGTGTAACTGGGATCCTCTGGGAGGAAGGATGGGATATAAATTGAATAAATAAATAATATAATTAATAATGTAAGCTGCACCTGCTGAAAGATGCAAAAGCTCTATCTCTACTGTCAGGGGCATTATACTTCTAAATACTAGTTGCTGAAAACCACAGGAGGGGAGATTTGCTGTTCTGCTTCCGGGCTTCCCAGAAGAGGCACCTGGTTGGCCACTGTGAGAATAGGATACTGAACTATGGGGCCACTGGCCTGATCCGGCAGGCTCTTCTTATGCTCTCATGTCTTCTTTTGCATCTGATCTGGACACCTCTAGTCGGTGTATTTCGATGGTATTCAGAACAGAGACATGTTCAGGGCTCAGTCAGAGAGGGGAAGCATCCTATGCACACTTCGCAGAATCACAGATGGGAATGTGGAAGTCATTGAATCTAACCCTGCTCAGGGCAGAATTAGGAGTAAGCCCAAATGAACTCAAGGGGATTTACTTCTGAGTAAGTTGCTGTAGGGTTGGATTTGGATGTTTAAAGGTAGTATGCCTCCAAGTGCCTGTTGCTGGGAATCGCATGTCGGGAGAGTGCTCTTGAACTCAGGTCCTGCTTGTGGGTTTCCCAGAGGGATCAGGTTAATCACTGTGAGAACAGGATGCTGGACTGGATGGGCCACTGGCCTGACCCAGGAGGGATCCTCTTAGGTTTTAATGATTGCAAGTGAGTCCAGCTCCAATTGCAGCCAGAAAAAGCAAAGCTAGGGGTTGCCAACTTTTTAATGGTCCTGTGCTCCAGTGCTCAGTAGCAATTTTATCTGCAGCGCTGAAGAAGTAATGCTTACTATCTCTTCTGCTGTGAAAAGCTTTACTGATTTAATTTTTGATATGAGCTGCTGTTTAAGACACAGGAGCAGGCAGACTGTTTATTTTCTGGTCAGCTGACAATCCTATGCAAGGCCTAGTTGGAAATATAATCTTAACACCACAAGACGGATTAACACTTTCTGCTCTGGAAGAAGTAAGCCTTAATCCTGATCTCGCACATGTGCAAAAGCAGTATCTAGTTAGTGAATGAACTGTTAACTTGATGATTTCATGTTTTGAGTTTCCCTTTGAACTCTATTTGATTAAGCAGAAGGTCAGTAACATCAGTCTCTTTGGACAGATCTGGTCCCTTGAGGGGTGTCAACTGACCGCTGCAGAGTTTCTAGCAAAGAAGTAAAAAAGGGTGTAGGCATAGAGAGCCATAGAATTCAGAAAAAGGGTAGAATGCAATAAAGCCTGAATTTGCAATTATTGATTGATTGATTGATTTATATTCCACCCTTCCTCCCAGCAGGAGCCCAGGATGGCAAACAGAAGCGCTAAAAACACATCAAAACATCATAAAAACAGACCTTAAAACACACCAAAACAACTTTAAAAACATTAAAAAAAAAAGCTTTTAAATGCCTAATTTAGTGGTGGAGAACCTCCAGAAGTAATAAACTACAAAATCTCCGCTCAGCATCACCAATTGCCAGGTACGATGGGAAGTGTCGCCCAGCAACATTTGGTGGGCTGTCCCTGTTCTAAGTATTTGGGAAGAAATATTTGTCACATTCCTTACATAAATCCCCAGACTCTCCCTCCCCCCATCTCTCACACATAACAGTGTTTAAATCTCCGTATCCTCTTACACAGGCATGCACAGACACACACCATCTATCTCTGGGCAATCTGTTTCTGTAAATCAATCTATTACACCGTAACATAACAAAAGTCATATTCACAAGGGCAAACATTTCATATTTATGTGTCTCATCTTACAAAATCTCTCTGAAAGGCAGAGTAATTTTATTCTAGGGAGAAGGATTAATCTTTCTCTTTCATCCTTTTTGACACTTCCACGTTTCCAGAGATATCTTTGGCTGATGCCTCATGACGCTGCACTTGGCACTGACATTGCTACTCCCTTTCCTTTGATGTTGCCTTCGTACAATGGCTTCTAAATTATTTAAAATGCAAACATCTGGATAAAATAAGCCGGAAACGTCAGGGCTGGCTTTGCACACCTATGCATGTAGGGCTGAAGTGGAAACATGGAAGAAATTGGAGAAGTTGGAGCATTTGAAATGGTGCAATTTTGAGTGTGGACGAAGTCTCCAATCAAGCAAAAGTGAAATTGTACAGACCATATCCAGCTGTGAATAGTTTAAAGTTTTATTTGAACTTGTGTTTCTTCTTTAAAAAAACAGATGATGAAGCTCACATTTTTACTGAAGCAGGAAGAGTGAGAATTAGGTAACAGCAATATGTTGCTTATTATGCTGTTATGTTGTAAACCACCCTGTAGTCTTTTGACAAAGAGCAGTATATAAAGGGTATTTGAAGTACAAGTGATTGATTATACATTTTAAAGTGAGTGACAGAAGGAACTCTTGGGTATAATGTTAGTGTTTTCTTTCTTTTTTCAAAAAATTTGATCGAAAGATAACCAAGTTTATTTTTAATGTATGTATATCAGCACAAATACAAGTGGCGCACAAACAGAAATAAACTTTACCTTAAATTCAGGAATGTGAAAGATGTCCTGGTCTCTGTTGGGGTTACTGAAATTAAAGGGAAATTGAGAATCTAATGAGTATATCTCAGGATATTAATTTAAAAAATCTATAGATTCTTGTTAAGCCCATTGTGGAAAAAATCAATATAGCTGACCATTGGTGATTTACTTAACATGCTGACAGGGCAAGCTTATGCATGCCTACTCAGAGGCCCCACTGAGTTCAATGGGACTTACTTCATTGCACACTTACTGGGAGCAACACAGCAATCCAACTCAGGCAGCTGGCAAAGTGGTGCCAGAGAAGCCATGGTAAAGTTCTGCCGTATCCAATCACCATTCAGGAGCCTCCGGATTGGCTGAACGCCGGCTCAGCCAGGGGCTTCGCACAGGGACCAGAAACTAAATGCCTGCTCTCCCAAATATGCCTACCAAGGAGTAAGCCCTCTCCATTGACTTCTATTGGCTTTCTTTTCTTAGACTGACCTTTTCCCTAGCATAACCTTTGCCTGAATTGAGACCTCCAGGAGTACTCTAAAAATGAGTTGGATACACTGGCTTACTCCTGCTTTACTTACTCTGGTCTTGGCTGGGTTGGCTAAGACCCAACTGAGTGACTTAAGCTAGCGTAGCTGGGCTGAGCCAAGACCCAACCAGCTCAGCTGAAGGTTTGCTGCATTCAAATCCCCTCAGCTATGGGTAAATGAGAGTTGGATTGAACCCTAAGTCGCTTGAATTCAGTGGAACTTACTTCTAAGTAGACATGCATAGGCTTGCCATTGTTGTTATGTGCCTTCAAGTCAGTTATGGTTTATGGCAACGCTATGAATCAGTGACCTCCAGTAGTATCTGTTATAAACCACCCTGTTCAGATCTTGTAAGTTCAGCTCTGTGGCTTCCTTTATGGGATCAATCCATCTCTTGTTTGGCCTTCCCCTTTTTCTAATCCCTTCTGTTTTTCCCAGCATTATTGTCTTTTCTACTGAATCATGTCTTCTCATGATGTGTCCAATAACTTCAGTTATATCATTTAAGCTTCTATAGTTCTGGTTTAACTTGTTCTAACACTCAATTATTTGTCTTTTCCCCGGTCCATGGTATCTGCAAAGCTCTCCTCCAATCCTCCAACACCACATTTGAAATCAGTTGATTTTTCTCTTATCTGCTTTTTTCACTGTCCAGCTTTCACATCCATACATAGGGGTCGGGAATACCATGGTCTGAATGATCCTGACTTTACTGTTCAGTGATACATCTTTACATTTGAGGACCTTTTCTAGTTCTCTCATAGCTGCCCTCTCCAGTCCTAGCCTTCTTCTAATTTCTTGACTATTGTCTCCACTTTGGTTAATGATGTGCCAAGGTATTGATATTCCTTGACAAGTTCAATGTCCTCATTGTCAACTTTAAAGTTACACAAATCTTCTGTTGTCATTACTTTAGTCTTCTTGACATTCAGCTGTAGTCCTGCTTTTGTGCTTTCCTCTTTAACTTTCATCAGCATTCATTTCAAATCATTATTGGTTTCTGCTAGTAGTATGGTACTGTCTGCATATCTTAAATTATTGATATTTCTCCCTCCAATTTTCACACCTTCATCTTGGTCCAATCCTGCTTTCCGTATGATATGTTCTGCTTACAGATTAAACAAACAGGGTAACAAAATACACCCGTGTCTCACACCCTTTCCAATTGGGAACCAATCAGTTTTTTCATATCGGTTTTTACAGTAGCCTCTTGTCCAGAGTATAGGTTGTGCAACAGGACAATCAGATGCTGTGACACCCCATTTCTTTTAACGCATTCCACAGTTTTTCGTGATCTACACAATCAAAGGCTTTGCTGTAATCTCTAAAGCACAGGATGATTTTCTTCTGAAATGCCTTGGTCCGTTCCATTAGCCAACATATGTTTGCGACATGATCTCTGGTACCTCTTCCTTTTCTAAATCCAGCTTGGACATCTGGCATTTCTTGCTCCATATATGTTAAGAGTTCCTCCATGAATGCATCTATCATCCTTGCATCTCTTTTATAGAGTTCTTCAGTGTATTGCTTCAATCTTCCTTTTATTTCACCTTGGTCAGTCAGTGTGTTCCCCTATTGATTATTCAACATTCCTACTCTTGATTTAAATTTTCCTTTCATTTCTCTAATCTTTTGGAATAGGGCTCTTGTTCTACCTTTTTTGTTCTCTTCTATTTCTATACAATAACTATTGGAATAGTTCTCTTTGTCCCTACGTACTAGTCGCTGTATTGTTGCACTTAGGGTTCTGACTGTGTTTCTATCTCCTTTTGCTTTCCTTCTTTCTTTTACCATTTTAAGAGTTTCATCAGTCATCCATTGAGGTCTTTCTCTCTTTTTAACTAAAAGTATCGTCTTTTTGCATTCTTCCCTGATAATGTCTCTGACTTCAATCCATAGTTCTTCTGGTTCTCTATCAGATAAGTTTAAAGCCTCAAACCTGTTCCTTATTTGATCTTTATATTCTTCTCGGATGTTATTTAAATTGTATTTTGGCATTATGATTGCTTTGTTGGTCTTCTTTAGCTTTACTCTGATTTTCGATACGACCAGTTCATGATCTGTACCGCAGTCTGCTCCTGGTCTTGTTTTTGCAGAAAGTATGGAATTTCTCCACCTTCTGCTACCAATTATATAATCAATTTGATTCCTGTATTGACCATTTGGTGATGTCCACGTGTACAGTGGTCTTTTCAGTTGCTCAAAAAATGTGTTTGCAAGAAACAAATTACTGGCTTCACAGAATTCAGTAAGTCTTTCTTCCTGCTTCATTTCTATCTCCTAAGCCCCATTTCCCCACAATTCCTAGTTCTTCTCTGTTCCCTACTTTTGCATTCCAGTCCCCCATGATTATCAGCACATCTTGTTTTGGTGTGTGATCAATTTCTTCCTGTACTTCTGCATAAAATCTCTCCAATTCCTCCTCTTCTGCGGTTGCTGTTGGAGCATAGACTTGGATGATGGTTATGTTAATGGGTTTCCTGTTTAATCTCATTGATATCACTCGCCCAGACTTTGCGTTATAGTTCTTAATTGCTTTTGGTATATCACTTCTCACTATTAAAGCAACCCCGTTTCTTCTTAATTTCTCATTTCCTGCATAAAATATTTGCCTGATTGAAAATGTCCCATTCCCGTCCATTAAAATTCCCTCACACCAAGTATTGTAATGTTGATATGTTCCATTTCTTGCTTGACAATTTCTAATTTTCCCTGGTTCATGCTTCTCCCATTCCATGTTCCTATTGTGTGCGTCATACAAGTCCAAACTCTCCTTTTGCATCTGTGCACATCTGCCTCTGGGCTTCCATTCGGCTTTGACCCAGGGGCATAATTAGTCACAGCGCTACTCGTACTTGTCCATTGTTCTTCCCCAGTAGCTCATTGAGTGCCATCTGACCTGGGGGTCTCATCTTCAGGCACTATCCCGTGTTGCATTTTGGATACTCTGTTCATAGGGTTTTCATGGTAAGAGGTATTCAGAGGTGGTTTACCATTGCCTTCCTCTGAGTTTGGATGCATCTTAGTCTGGTGTTTCAGCTTTGACCATTCCACCTTGGGTGACCCTGCTAGGAGTCTAGCCTCTTGGTCTAGACTCCTGATGGCATTGCTCTCAGCTTCTTCGACATTCTCAAACCCCCTCACCATGTTAAGGTGTGCATCCTAGAGGAGAAGGCTTGCTGTTATTTTTATTAATTTAGGAACTAATACCCTGCTTTTCAAAGCAAAAAAATCCTTCACAAACCAGCTTAACAATGTTAAACTAGCTATAAATACAGTAAAAATTCACTATCACAATCAATACAGTAAAAACAGATCGTTTCCTTAAAAAAATGTGAGCAAATTACTACCAGTTACCATGTTAGTGGGCAATCCTATGCATGCACAATATGCTTTACTTCCAATAAACATGCTTAGATTTGCTCTGGATTTGTCATAGGGATAGGATTGCAGGCTCAAGGATGTGCTATGGTTTAACTTGAAGTCATTTCAATATAACCCTCTAGAACAAGAATGGGGAAACTACAACTCGGAGACTGCACGAGGGGCCCTCAGCCTAATTTCAGGTGGAGGGGAGTCCAGAGGCAGAGGAGGATGGAGCAATGAAAGGAGAGAGAAACCCTTTGCAAGCTATCAGTTCAAACCTCTGGCAAGAACTATCAGTCCCAGCCAACTTGGCATGGAGAGAAAAGGGGGTGTAAAAAAGTGTAAGGTGATGCGCATTGGGGCGATATATCTTAATTTCACATATATGTTCATGGGGTCTGAACTGGCAGTGACTGACCAGGAATGAGACCTTGGGGTAGTCGTGGATAGCTCGATGAAGATGTCGACCCAGTGTGCAGCAGCTGTGAAAAATGCAAATTCCATGCTACAGATCATTCGGAAAAGTGTTGCAAATTAAACTGCCGGTATCATAATGCCGTTATACAAACCTGCAGCTGCATTTGGAAACTTGTGTACAGTTCTGGTTGCCTCAGCTCAAAAAAGATATTGTAGAGTTGGAAAAGGACAACCAAAATGAACAAGGGGATGGAACGACTCTCCTATGATGACAGGTTGCGGTATTTGGGGGGTTTTAGTTTAAAGAAAAGGCAAGGAAGAGGTGACATGACAGAAGTGCTTAAAATTATGCATGGCATGGAGAAAGTGGAGATAAAAGTTTTTCTCCCTCTCTCATAATGCTAGAAGTGGTGAACATCCAATGAAGCTGAATGTTGGAAGATTCAGGACAGACAAAAGAAAGTGCTTCTTCACATAGCACACATAGCTTCACATAGCACATAGCACATAGAATGGAATTCGCTCCCACAAGAGGTAGTAATGGCCATCAACTTGGATGGTTTAAAAGGGGATTAGATTAACAGAGGATGAGATGGTGGTGGTGGTGGTGGTGGTTACCCACCCTTCCCCAGTAGGTCCCAGGGTGGGTCACAATGATTTATTTATTATTTGATTTATATCCTGCTGTTCCTCCTGGCAGGAGGCCAGGTCGGCAGGTATTTTATAATAGCATAAAATACATTATGAAAAACAGCTTAAAACGCTAGCTACAATTCTTGAAGGCTATATTTCCTTCAGTACCAGAGGCACCATGCCTGGATACTGGTCAGTGGTGACTGGTGGCTCCATGTCAGTAGGGCAGTGAAATCCACTCCAGGTTTTTAGTCTGAACTCTCAAGAAGCTGTCCGAGGTGCTGATCCATCAGCCAGACTTTTATGTTAGCCTAGTTTATACTTTTTTTTCTGGCTGATAGTAAATAACTGGGAATTCCTTCCTAAATTTGGGTACAAATTCCTAAGTGGTGATACTGCTCAGTCTCTTTCTCCCCACAGCTATTTCTTTGTAGCTGTGAGAGGCTTGGGGGATTTCACCGCTACTGAATGTCTGATAGACCAATCTTATCATATGCCTGATAGACTAATCTTATGCAGAGGTGTCTTTAAATTATTTGAAATTGGGGCCATTTAGGGGAAAGGCTGTGGCTCAGTGGTAGAGCATCTGCTTTAGGAAGCTGTCTTACGCTGAGTCATACCATTGATCCATCTAGCCCATTACTGTCTACGCTGACTGGCAGGGGCTCTCCTAGATTTCAGGCAGGGGTCTCTTCCAGCCCTCCCTGGAAATGCCATTGGGGATTGAGCCTGGGGCCTTCTGCCTGCATTCTGCTTTGCATGCAGAAGGTCTTTGGTTCAGCCCCTGGCATACCCAGGTAAGGCAGGGAGAGACCCGTGCCTGAAACTGCTGCCAGTCAGTGTAGATAGTACTGAGCTAGATGTACCCAATGGTCTGACTTGGTAGAATGCAGCTTCCTGTGTTCCTAAAGGACTTAGAATGTGAACAACTCTATATGGCAATGGGTTGCAAAGCAATTAACCCATTAAGGAGAGATCAACTGCAAAACCTACATGTTTACTCAGAAGTAAGTTCCATTATGCCTAATCATATTCTGATTAGCAAGCTGGATGGAAGAACTATCAGGTGGATCCACAGTTGGCTCCAGAATTGTACTCAAAGAGTGCTTATCAATGGTTCCTTCTCAAACTGGGCGGAAGTAACGAGTGGGGTACCACAGGGCTCGGTCCTGGGCCTAGTGCTCTTCAACATTTTTGTTAAAGACTTGGATGAGGAGGTACAGAGCATGCTTATCAAATTTGCAGATGATACAAAATTGGGGGGCATAGCTAATACCGTGGGAGACAGAAAGAAAATTCAAAGGGACCTTGATAGGCTGGAGCATTGGGCTGAAAACAACAGAATGACATTCAACAGGGATAAATGCAAAGTTCTACATTTAGGAAAAATAAACCAAATGCACAGTTATAAGATGGGGAATACTTGGCTCAGCAATATGACATGTGAGAAGGATCTTGGAATTGTTGTTGATCACAAGCTACATATGATCCAACAGTGTGATGTGGCTGCAAAAAAGGCAAACGCAATATTAGGCTGCATTAACAGAAGTATAGTTTCCAAATTGCATGAAGTACTAGTTCCCCTCTATTCAGCACTTGTTAGGCCTCATCTTGAATACTGCATACAGTTCTGGGCTCCACACGTCAAGAAGGATGCAGACAAACTGGAAAAGGTTCAGAGGAGGGCAACGAGGATGATTAGGGGACTGGAAACCAAGCCCTATGAGGAGAGACTGAAAGAACTGGGCATGTTTAGCCTGGAGAAGAGAAAACTGAGGGGAGATATGATAGCACTCTTCAAGTACATGAAAGGTTGTCACATTATAGAGGAGGGCCGGGATCTCTTCTCGATCGTCCCAGAGTGAAGGACACGGAATAATGGGCTCAAGTTGCAGGAAGCCAGATTTCGACAGGACATGAGGAAAAACTTCCTGACTGTTAGAGCCATACAACAATGGAACCAATTACCTAGAGAGATAGTGGGCTCTCTGACACTGGAGACATTCAAGAGGCAGCTGGACAGCTATCTGTCGGGAATGCTTTGATTTGGATTCCTGCATTGAGCAGGAGGTTGGACTTGATGGCCTTATAGGCCTCTTCCAACTCTACTATTTTATGATTCTAATCAGGCGTAGTCCTTAGTGAACATGTTTAGGATTGCAGCCCTCGAGAGCCTTTGCTATCTGGTCTAGTGCAATGGCACATACGGACATAAGAAGAGGCCTGTTGGATCAGGCCAATGGTCCATTTAGTCCAGCATCCTGTACTCACAGTGGCCAACCAAGTTGCCCATGGCAAGCCCACAAGCAGGACCTGAGTGCAAAGAGCACTCTCCCCTCCTGTGGTTTCCAGCAACTGGTATTCAGAAGCATACTACCTCCGACCATGAAGGGAGACCATAGCCATCATGGCTAGTAGCCATTGATAGTAGGGTTGCTTTTGAAGCCGTCCAAGTTGGGGCCATCACTGCCTCCTGTGGGAGCAAATTCCACAGTTTAACTCTGCGCTGCGTGAAGAAGGACTTTCTTTTGTCTGACCTGAATCCTCCAACATTCAGCTTCATTGGATGTCCATGAGTTCTGGTGTTATATGAGAGGAAGAAAAAACTTTTCTCTGACTACTTTCTCTACGCCATGCATAATTTTATCCACTTCTGTCATGTCCCCTCTTACTCGCCTTTTCTCTAAACGAAAACCCTTTCTTGGAAGTCAGCCCCGATTATGTTTAGTGGGGTTTACTCTCTAGAGTACAGTACGTCTTTTTAGGATTGTAGTCTCAGAGGGCAACGCTCAGAAGTGAGTCCCAGAGTTCAGCCGAGCTTCCTCCCAAGCAAGCGTGTCTATAGGGCTGCAGCCTGTGTGTGTGATCAGGGAGGTCTCTGGCGCAAGCTAAAACTCACCCAGCGCAGGGATTAAGAGTTTGGGATTACGCTCAGATTCAAATCCCTAGGCTGCTGCTTAACATCATTGGAAAGTGGTCTCAGCGTAAACTACCTCACAGGGTTGTTGTGAGGATAAAAAAAGGAGAGGGAGAAAGAGCCACGTGTGTCACTTTGAACTCCTTGGCTCGGAGAGGCTGGAGGGGAGGGTAGATAATATATTAATGTCTTTTTCAATAGGGCGTTCATTGGTGGGCCTGGCAAGCTGCTGTTTCCCACCCTCAGCGCCCCTCATCCGGCATTAACCGCACAGATTTGCCCTGCAGAGTTGTAGACTAATGTTAAATGGGGAAAAGCACTCTGTGTATGGCCAAAGGCACTTTGGTTTAAACATTCCCCTCCCAAACGGGAGGGCACCTTCTCTATATCTCACACTGTGGGCGCCCCTCCTCTCTGTTCCCGTCTCCTATTTAGGGGGTGTGTGGAAAACCAACCTCACAGGCTCTAAATTCCCGCTCCCCCTTTCCCGCTCCTCTTCTTTTCCGAGCGATGAATTCTGCGCTCTGCTCGCCTCCCCTTTCTCAAGCCGCCGCGATCGGTGACTCTGCTCTCGTTTGCCGGCTCTCACACCTACGCCGCCGCCGCTTTCTCGCGCATGTGCACTAAGATGGCGGCCGCTGCTGGAGGGCTGCAGGAGGCGGCTCTGAGGCGGAAGGAGCGACTCAAGGCTCTGCGGGAGCGCACCGGGGCGGCGGCCAGGCAGGTCGGTTGGGCGGGAAGCAGGGTTCGGGGCAAGGGAAAGGGCGGGAGGCTGAGAAGGCTCTTGGGTTTCCTCCGAGTGTGAAGGTGGTGGTGGGGCTTGTTGGGGGAGCGGCCAGCTGACGCCATCATCCTGACGTCATCCTCGCGTGGCGTAAGAACCGAAGAGGAGGCCTGGCGGGTCGGGCCCCGCAGAGGCCAGTTTGGGTGCCTCTTGGAATCTGCCTCTCTCCTCCGCCATCCTCTGCTCGGAGGTAGACTGCTCCTGTCCATGCACGTTCTGCGTCAGGGGCGAGGAACCTTCGGCCGTCCGTCTGTTGCGTGTTAAACTACAACTCCCGTCAGCCCCAGCAAGCAAGGCCAACGGCTGGGGAGGGGACGGCAGTTGCATTTTAGCAACATGTGAAGAGCCAAAGGTTCTCCACATCTGCTCTAGAGGGAATGACCAGACACCATGGGTTAGAAAGGGGATTTTAATTGGACATTAAGAAGTTTATGGCGGCATGAGCTGTTCAGTGGGAAAGGTTTAATGTACAGAGTGCTGTGGGCGATAGTGGACCCTCATTCATTGGAGCTTTTAGAGTAGAGACTATATGGCCACCTAGCAAGAACAGATTTCCTGGACTGGCAAGGGGTTCGACTAGAGCTCCCTCCCAGCTTTTAAGGTTCTGCATCCTCAAACTAGAAATGTTTTTTTAAAATTTTAAATTGAACGAGAATGCAAAAACCTTTGTATCTGCAAACCTCAGTTATGAGATTTGGGGTCTTGGAAGTGGGTATGCGAGTATGGGTGGGGGGCTTGGATCTGCTGGAATCTTCAGAAATGAGCTCTAAAGTGTGGGGGTGGGGTGAGAAAGGTATAGGAGCTTTTGGAGGTCTAGAGCAGCAGATTTGGAATTGAGGAGCACAAGGACAGGTTAAGAGGCCACAAGGCAAAGGATCTGAAGAGGCAGCAGGAATGTCTGTATGGGATTCTTTTGCTATGTATATGGTACCAAAAATGGTTTTTGATTATAAAATGCATACCATGCATTTGCTGGAGTGGGGCTGTGTAGCAGAAGGAATGGGGTTTGTGTTTGAAACCGGGGACTGAGTCCTGTGGTGGAAAAGTTGAGGTCATATAGGTAGGAAGATGTGACAGCGTGGCTGATGGGCTATGCTTTTTGTGAAGTCTTTATTAAATACATTTAACAAAGTAAAACCATTCTCGTATAACTAAACACAAACATTCATATTTTAAAGTAAAAAAATAAATGAAATGAAAAACTATGGAACTGTGTTATATTCCTTTTATTCTTTTTCCCTTTAAAGTGAAGGGAATATCCATAAAGAAGATGGATAAATTTTGTCCTGTAAACTGTTATTTCAGAACATAATAATGTCCAGTGCCTCTTAAATCTTTCGACTGCCTTGGTTTGTCTGTTCTCTGGCTAACCTGAATCTAGTCTTATTCTGGCACTGGGCAAACGCTTCATTCGCAGCACAACAGATAAATCTCTTTGTTTGCCCTTTTTTCCTTTTCTGAAGTATGTCACTCTCAGCATTAATGCCATGTTACAAATTTTATCAAACCAATCCGGAATTAATGAAGCTCTTTTCTTTTTCCATGCTTTTGCAATTTTTTTTTTTAAATGTAGTTTGCTTTTGAGCTGATGGTGAATGGGGTCAAATGTGCAAGGTACACAGAGTTATTGGAATGGTAGAAGATATCCTGAAGGGTTTAATGGGACTGGCTTTTGGGACTGTAAGATCTGGCAGCACCAGCGGGTGATAAGGATTCAAACGTTTGCAAACTGGAGTGCAGGCCATAAGCGTCCTGGGACGTAGCTGAGTAGCTTGGTGTCTGTTAGGGACTGTCTTAAAACTGGGAGAGGTTGCAGACACCATATGCAGAAGGATGTGTCATGCATCTCTGGAGATTAACCACCGCTGTTTTTCATATTCCTTCTGAATGTTCTTCTGTTGGACCCCTAAGTTCTCCTTCCTTGCAGAAAGTAAGCTGAAGTACATACAGTTGAACATAGCACCTTCTCCATTTATTTTGCCCTTATCAAACAGGAATCTGCAAGCTCTTCAGGGCAGAAATGAATTACGGGACTTGTGTGGTTAGATAAAAAGTGGGCAATGTTTAGGTTGATAGGTAGTCAACTTGAGAATACCTTTAACTTTTAAGAAGGGATGTTCCCCTCATGGTTATGAAGATGAAACTTGATGTCCTCCATTCCTGAAAGCAATCTCCTTTGTAATTTAACACACTGATATTTGTCCTGTTTTCACACATTCTAGCCGAATCTTGTTTTTAAAAAAAGGATTCAAATTTGCATTTACTGCTAGGGGACTGTCTGCCCAGCCCAAGGCAGGAAAAATGAGAGTGTAGTGTAGGGGCTAAGAGGCTGTGTTATGAACCAGACATCCTGGGTTCAAATCCCAACTTGGCTCTGAACTGAGTAAGCAGCCTTGAGAAGGTCTGAGCATGCTCAGCCCCTGTCCCCAATATGGGGGTGATAATACCGATCAATACCTTACAAGGTGATAGTTTATAGATATCATTGGCGCAATGTGCATGGACCACTTTAAACATTTTAACTATGTAAATGTTAAGTAGTATTTATTGGACATTTTCCTTATGATGGAAGGCTTAAGCATTTGGGACTTAACCTTGGCTGGGGGTATGCTTAATGATTACAAATGACGTTGAAAGGCAAAAAGAATATATCTGCTGTGAACCCAGCAGTGAAAATATTTGGCAGGAGGTTCAATTGACATTGAAGAATACAGCTGTTAGTTCCTTTAACAAGAATGTGCCAGATTCGTGATCTGTCAGAGGCTGTTCATGTAGAGGGAAGCCTCTGTGTTTAGAACACTTTTGAAAATGAGTTAATAGGCACTAACAAGAGCCAGCTATTTCCATTGTTTTGTTACCTGTGTTGGGAGCATCTGGCCACCTACTGTTAGAATATTAGGCTAGAAAATATTAGGCAGTCCATATTCGTGATTTGAATGCTTTCTCCAGATCTCAGGGCATATCTGTATAGATTTAGCATTGGACGGTTCATGTATAACCTGTGTCTCATGTTAATATCCACACTAAATCCCGAAAAAACCTGACAGTGTGTACTGTATTGGAAGTAATATAAGGAAGGAATATTATTGGCCAATCTCAGCTGAGGCCATTTAGTGCTTGGTCTCTCACATAGTTTTGTATATGTCAAATCTTCCCTTGTCATTGAAAGTAATTGCTTTCGTCCCTTGGAAGCCTTTTGTTTCTTAATTAAAAAGAAAGATGATAGCTGAAGGTTTCCTGGGACTTTTATTGCCGCCAGTGCCCCACGAAGTTGCGGCTCTATGAATTATCCATGTTAAGAATAAAGCGATCTGTCTGGCAAGATAGGCCGTCTACCACACAGCTCATGCTTTATTAATAGTTTGACTAATAAAGTTTCTGACAGCTCAGGAAAACGGATTGCTGTAGACGAGGCTCACCTCTATAGTTTTGACAAAATATGCTTTGGAGAGTTCCAGTTTGCATCTTGGGTGACCTTTTTGGCACTGAAAGGAACAAAATAAGGTCACAGTCTTTACTGGGATGGTTTCCTGTACAAGCCCTATTGAAATGGAGAGAGTGGATAGAGAAAAGTTTTTCTCCCTCTCTCATAACACTGGAGCCACGCTGGTGGAACCGCAATGGTGGTTCTCTGCCTCCACGGTCAAAGGCAGTGTGCTTCTGAACACCAGTTGCTGGAAACCGCAGAAGGTGAGGGTGCTCCTGTGCTCAGATCCTGCTTGCAGGTTTCCCATAAGGGGCATCTGATTAGCCACTGTGAGAACAGGATGCTGGACTAGGTGGGCAATTGGCCTGATCTAATAGCCTCTTATGTTCGTATGAAATGGATGTGATTTGCACAACAGCATATTCATTAACCTGAATATGCTGCCTCTCTGTGGAGGCTCCATCTCAGAAATGGGGCAAAACAGTAGGTGATGGTCAGGGCTAGGTGGGCCTTGCGTCAGATCAAGGTGAACAGGGATGTTCTCTCCATGCAGTTGTTTAATGTGGATTGTGCTGGACAAAGAAATGAGTTACATTGCACACTGGTGTCCTTGGTTTGCAGTGATCAGAAAGGGAGAGGCTATGAATGGCATGGCAGTTCATGAACCAAGTGAAGTGGAGGGCTTGGCAGTTCCACTAACAAGTGGTTGTACTTGTTTGGTACTCTGTTCCAACTCTGAAAAACCAAATAGCCACATATTTTTGCAAGCAGATAGTTGATGGTGTTCATGTACAAGATGGCTGTGTTTGGACAGATGTGGATAAGCCTCTGCGTGCAATTGTGCATTTCCTGTTTTCATGCCACATGAGGAAGTAGAACAGCATCTTTACCCCACATTAAGCACAATATCTTTCAAGGCCCAAAGAAAAATAGGAAAGGAAACACTTGTGCTGATGTGATAAGGTCTGTGGTTTGCTCTGGCTGAGATAGGAAGTTTAACTCTTGTGTTTCTGCTGAAATTCAGAATACAAATGACATATCTTCATTTTAACAACCAGAGCCTGGTTTCTCTGGCTCTTAAAGTACTTGCTGCTGTTTTAGCAAATGGTCACTATCAAAACTCAGACTGGATGGTTTTCAAGGGGAGGAAATCCATTATTAACAAATGGATTTTAAATTGTATTTTTGAAACATGGAAGTTATAGTAACAGCTCTCATAGGTTTGGTGATTACATTATATGATTTTATTATTTTAAATTGCCTGCTGTTTTTAACCTATATTTTATGGTTTTAATTTTTCTCATAGTTTAATTCTTTTTTAATAATATACTCTGTATGTTTTAATGGTGTTTTTAGTTGTAAGCCGCTCTGAGTCCTATTGGAAAAAGGGTGGGGTAGAAATAAAGTTTATTATTATTATTATTATTATTATTATTATTATTATTATTATTATTATTATTATTATTATTATTAAAAATGCCGTGGCTTAAAATGATACAAAATTCATTATGAACATGATTATTGAAGCTTACGTAATATCTTAAAATTAAACCTTAAAGGACTTTTAAGCCCCATCAGTCAAACTTATATGCACACTTTATTTTAAAGTAGGGGAGAGAAGCATGTGCTAAATCTTTCCCATGGAAGCTGTGACTTGAAATTGCTTCACTTTGGTCAGATCATATCCATTGAACTCAAAGCCTGCCTTTTCTATGTAAATAAACAAGCTGAGGCAAAAATATGTGGCTTCCTAGGTCAAGTATTGTAACCCATGGTCTACTGTGGTGTTATCTTAAAATTATGCGTTCAGACTCTCATGCAATGGCATGGACATTTATTTGGCTTAGTAATTAGCTACCTTTGTTTCTGAAAAGTTCTGTGCTCTTTGTGTTAGAGTAAGTGATCTTGCTTGGTGTCCTTACATAAGTGTACAAGGCACGCCAGAGAGAAACCCTTCATTTCACAGTTGCTCCTGTAAGCATATATTAGTTCTGAAGGTTAAAAGGTATGTGAACTGTGTGACTACATGTTTTGTATCATGCTCCTGGGAAGTATGAAAATGGAAATGGACTGCCTTCAAGTCAATCCCGACTTATGGTGACCCTATGGATAGGGATTTCATGGTAAGCGGTATTCAGAGGAGGTTTACCATTGCCTCCCTCTGGGGCTATTCCTCTCTAGCTGGCCAGGACCTGCTCAGCACAAGCCAGCCCCTTCCTTAAAGACCTTCAGCTCTCATCTTGTGACACCGAACATGCCTTTTGGCCATGTCCCCAAGTACAGACATATAGCTCTTCTGGGACCAGTAACGTGTTTTGGATTGTGAGGAAGAACTCTACAGCCTTTCTTATGCATGCTGTAGCTGTGACTGGAGGGGTGTGGCCAACAGGTCAGTAATTTAATTTGGTCCTCTTTCCTGGTGGATTTCAGTCAATCCAGTTTGTCAAAGCGGCTTCTTGCAGTTTCTGTTTCCTGAGCGCATCAGCTCTAGCAGTGGTCCTGACCTGTTGGTCCCCTGTTGAAATACGAGTGGTACTCTTGACTCCCACAGCTTGTCTTTCTGGTGTGCATGGCGTGTGTGAGACAGGAAATTGAAATATGCAGGAGGATCATAAGGGTTGAACTCAGGCCTCTTTGAACAAGGAACTGTTGAGCTTTCTAGCAAGGTCCACCCCAGACCTTAACCACTAATGCATCCAGTTAACTGTGCATGAAAGCACTGCATGAAATAAACTTAAAATAGCAGCACTTGGTCCCACAGGAGATTTTCAGAGAGCTTTGTGAATATTGCCTGTATCAAATCTCTCATGGGACATAACAGCTCATGAATAGATGCAAGAACTGAGAAGTGCCGTGTGAATGAAGAGAAAGGAGCCAGCCTAGGAGTAGCCGCTGTGGTGCTCTCCAGTTGTTGCTGGACTATAGTTCCCATCATCCCTGGCAGTTGGCCATACTGGCTAAAGTTGACAGGAACTAGACTGCAGCAACATTTGGAGTGCACCATGTTGGCTATCCCTGAGCTAGACTGTCAGGGTGCCGGTTGCCTCCATGTTGAAGGCTTCTGTCTCTTGGGCTTTGGGGCTGAGCTTGCTCTCTCTGTCTCCCATTCCACCGAGGCTCCAGTTCGGGGATGGGGAATGTCAGGCCCAGGGGGCTGAGTGCAGCCATCCAGGCTTCTCTGTCTGGCCTTTGGAACTCTTCCCAGGCCATACCCCCGCACCGGTCCTGCTTCTCACCCCGTGTTTTTGGCTAGCTGGAATGTGTTTTTGAACGGTGACCAGGCTTCTTGCTTGTCTTCATGGAGGACAGAAATGGGTGTGCAAGTGTGTGTAAAAACTAGTGCACTGTACAATGGTAATATTTGCACTTATTGCTCTGCCCACTTTTTCCTCTGGCCCCACTCACTACTGGCTTGCAACCCTTGGAAGGGATGTTGTCACTTGCTATTCCCTCTTGGTGTGTAGAGTCTTGCAGGGCCCAAAGGGAGTCTTGCAGGGCCCAAAGCCTTGTTCTGCCAAAACTTGGTCAGGGAGGTTTATGTCCCACTTGAGCCCCCATGCTTTAGCATCAAGAATCATAGTAGAGCTGGAAGGGGCCTATAAGGGCATCAAGTCCAACCCCCTGCTCAATGCAGGAATCCAAATGAAAGCATTCCTGACAGATGGCTGTCCAGTTGCCTCTTGAATGCCTCCAGTGTCGGAGAGCCCACTACCTCTCTAGGTCATTGGTTCCATTGTCATATAGCTCTAACAGTTAGGAAGTTTTTCCTGACATTCAGCCGAAATCTGGCTTTCTGCAACTTGAGCCCATTAATCTGTGTCGTGCACTCTGGGACGATCAAGAAGAGATCCTGGGCCCCCTCTGTGTGACAACCTTTCAACTACTTGAAGAGGGCTTGCAGATCTCCCCTCAGTCTTCTCTTTTCAAGGCTAAACATGCCCAGTTCTTTCAGTCTCTCCTCATAGGGCTTTGTTTCCAGTCCCATAATTATCCTTGTTGCCCTCTTCTGAACCTGTTCCAGTTTGTCTGCATCTTTCATAAAGTATGGATGAGGTCTAACCATTGCTGAATGAAAGGGATAGTAATGAATAGTACTTGATGCGATTTGCAAACTATACTTCTTTTAATGCAGCCTAAACTAGCATTTGCCTATTTTGAAGGGATCGATGTCCGGCTGACTGGTCTGTAGTTCCCAGGTTCCTCCTTTCTGAAGATATGGACAACATTAACCCTCCTCTTTTGGAAGAAAACTGAGCCAAAGTAGGAATTGAGTACGCCTGCCTTCAAGTTCATCCTGTTTGTTTCCCATACTCTGGGCATTAGCATATAGACATGGAAGGCCATGTGATTTATCATCTGGATTCCTTCCTACCTTTTTATGAAGATTATTATTGGGCCCCATTAGAGCTGTTCTCTCAGTTCCTATTACTGTGCACAAGCTGCTGTCTGTCGTTACTGCCATGTTTACTTCTCCCTCCCCTTTAAGATTCATTTTAAAACTCTCCTGACCAACTCTCCATGCTGTGGCCAAACACGTTCTTCCCAGTCCTTGTGAGGTGCAACCCATCACTTGCCAGCAGTCCATCTTCCAGGAAGTGTAGCCCATGGTCCCAGAATCCACCTTTGATGTCTGCAGCGACAGCACTCCCACTCAGTTGGGCTTGTTCACTTCACTCACTTCCCCAGGACCAACCCTGGATCTCTTCCTTCTCTTATCCACCATTGGAGTGGCTACCAGATCCTGTGGTCAGGAGGCTGCTGCATGTGTTCAGAGGAACTTGCTGAATCTGGTGGACTCCCCCAGGTTCTAAAGGTTGTGGTGTGTGTAGGGTCCTAGCTGGGCTCCTCTACTGATTTGTGGAGTTAGCGATACAGGACACAGCCTTTTCAAAGTTCTTGAATGAGTCCTGCATGTGTGAGATGTGTTCAGAGACGTCTATCGGCGCCAGCAAGTCACAGTAAAAGCATGTAAAGGTCCTGCCTTCAAGTCGATCCCGACTTATGGTGACCCTATGAATAGGGTTTTCATGAGGCTGAGAGGCAGTGACTGGCCCAAAGTCACCCAGTGAGCTTCATGGCTGTGTGGGGATTCGAACCCCGGTCTCCCAGGTCATAGTCCAACACCTTAACCACTACACCACACTGGCTCTCACTGTAAAAGCCTAGCATGGTGGGGTAGGGGAGTCTAGTGGAACCAGGTAAACCGCATTTATTTATTAAATTTATATCCCGCCCTTCCTCCCAGAAGGAGCCCAGGGCGGCAAATAAAACACTAAAAACAATCTAGAACATCTAAAAGCAGACTTTAAAACATAGTAAAACAAAACATCTTTAAAAGCATCTTAAAAAGATTCCAACACAGATGCGGACTGAGATAAGGTCTCTACTTAAAAGGCTTGTTGAAAGAGGAAGGCCTTCAGTAGGCACCGAAAAGATAACAGAGATGGCGCCTGCCTAATATTTAAGGGGAGGGAATTCCAAAGGATAGGTGCCACAATAACACTCAAGGCCCGATTCCTTTGTTTTGCGGGCCAGACCTCCTGATAAGATGGTATCTGCGGGGCCTTCACCTGCAGAGCACATGGATCGACTGAGTATATAAGGGGTAAATTTAGGTAAAATTTGCCTTGGGGTCCAGCACAGAAGAGTAGGTGGCATGTGGAGTATGCATGTGTTCACCTTATTTTTTTAACTTCTTTCTGAAGTGCTTTCCCCGTCCCAAATTGTCTATATCCTTTGAGCCAGGCTTGTGGTGCTGCATGTATGTTAGGTAATGGGATTTTTCCCCCTGCTGTGTCACTTCTTAGATGGTTCCTAATTATTTTTAAATGTTGTTAGATTGTTTTAAATATGTTTTGTTTTATTTTGAGTTGTGTTGTTTTAACATTTTGATGCTTGCTATGCTGGGCTCCTTTGGAATACAAACTTAATAAATAGATAAATAAATTTCTTTGTGAGCTGGTGGTGGTGGGGTTTGCTGACTCTCTTGGAGTAAACGCCTCCCGGGGATCCAGTAGTTGCGCCAGCTATTTCTTGAACAAAGCTGAAGCTATTATTCAAATTCCACCCCTCCTCCGCCCCCCCTCCAGAATCTGGCTCTTGGCAATAGAGTGTTGCTCAGAGTCAAAGAGGCACTTGGGCTCTCCATGTCTCGGGGCTAGCAGAGGGCAGGAAAGGTGGTGAAAACTCTCCTTCAGTGCAGACGATGTGACAGCTTTGAAAAACTGCTATCATGTTTTTAAATCTGTTGGCGCCAGTCTGCACGCTGGTATAAATAAAGAAGCGAAAGAGGATTAATTGTGGATAACATATGTGGAACAAGACTGTGAGAGGACTTTCTAAACACATTTTACAAGTACTTAGAAAATAAGGAATTTTATAGCAAAATACCTTCCCTGCATAAGCGTGCTGTGTTTTTCTACTCTTCTCCACCTCCCACCTTGCCCTCAACTTTTTCACTCTTGGCTACTTCTCTCTCTGTCTTTCCTTGTAGTGATTACTTATAAGGGGTCACACGAAGGAACAAAAATTTAGCCCACACATAGCCAACGTGGTACCCTTCAGACAGGGCTGGCCCCAGACATGCAGGGGCCCTTGGGCACAAGCCTGCCCTGGGCCCCAGCAGTGCCCTTCCACTATTCACGGCAGGATCGCTGCCGCGGATCGCACAGTGAGAGCTTTGGAGCCCCCACCATTCCCATCTTGGCTCATGGTAGAGATGCATGAGCGTAGCACGCATGCGTGCCATTGGCCAAGATGGCAGCAGAGGCTTCAGCCGCCATCTTGGTTAAGGGCAGTGCTGCGTGCCCAACCGCACAACAGCCAAGAAAGGTAAGTTAAAGCAAGGGAGTGGCGGGGGCTCCGGAGCTCTCGCTGTGTGATCTGAAGCAGTGATCCTGCAGCGAATTGCAGAAGGGGAGGGGCCCCTGTAGCCCCAGGGGCCCTCAGCCAGGAC